>NC_091399.1:33702833-34022654 GCF_032191515.1 Phaenicophaeus curvirostris
TATGACGACCTCACAGCTAATGAGAACAAACATGAGCAGAAGAACAGCCAGAGTCTGGCCAGAGAAGAAGGGCTGGTCCAAACAGCTGGAGCCAATAAGCCCAACAGCTGCAGGAGACACCGGGTCTCGCACAGAGGCAATGCCACGGATAAGCCTGAGGAAGAGCAACACAACCACAAGTCAAAAGATGTGACATGATACACACCTTCAAAGACTGCAGCCCTTATAGAAGCAGCGTATTTTGGGGTATTTTCTGCAGACGCATTGGACAGAAGCCCAGCTCCACACCCCAGTGCCTTGGCTGGCCACCAAGCTGCACTGCACGCAAACAAAATTGGTGAACCACAAAGAATCTAAGAAAAAATGAATGAGCAAGTGTGTGTTTGTGCTTGCAAGCAGGCTTAGCTAAGAAAGAACATAGATGCTCCTCCCCTCCTAACAACTGCACTTAAACATGATAGTCAAGTATTAACAACTATTAGCACTAGCTGTTACATTCAAAAGGTAAACGCTTAACAGAGACACATCCAGGCTCAGTGTTACTGTTAGAAACATTCCATGTTCAGAAAGTGCTAGATAGCTTCTAAGTCTCATGAAAAGAGCGTGTAGTTGCATCAAAGGAGCGATACTTTATACCTAGCTTTTTCAAACACATAAGGAAACCCAAGGCAAGAGCAGAAAAGTCAGCTCCACTTATTGCCTATTCCCAATGGACCAGGGTAATGGAAACTAAAACAATCCTTCTTTCACCAAAATTATTTCCAAAAATTGAAGTGAGAAATGATTGAGTGAGTTTAAAATGATTTTTTCTAAATAACAAGAAAAAAATAATTATCTCCTGGGGGAAAATTTCTACACCCAGTTTTACATGGAGAGAAACCCTAACATTATAAAATCACTCAAAAAGAGGGTTACGCTCTGTAAATGGCAACTCCCTCATTCTTAACTGTAGTATCACAAATGCAATGCTATAATAGCAGGAGACAGAAGGGTTTGAACAGTGCTTGGATTGCATAGTAATAATACTAATATAGTACTTTCCAAAATTGCCTGAATAGTGTGAAATATACCACAACCTACAGTGTGAGTTATAAAAATGGCTGCTTTTCACCGGGTGCTACCAACCTCTTTTGTCAGTGCCAGAGAGTAACTATAACTCCCTTTGGTATGAAAGGTTCTATATAAAGGAAAGGTATCATTACAGTCATTACTATTATTATTGAAATGCAAAACCTGTGAGTAACAAGCAAGTATAAATGAAATTTCACAGTCATCCTGTGAATGTTTCCTATTAACGCAACTCAAATGCAAAATTTCTCTCCCCCACCACACAGCAATTGTCACAAGAACAGTGAATTGACCCTCCCACAGGTGTCCTATAGAAGCTGTACACTTTCCTAAAGAACAGAGTTTGTGTTTGAATGTGCTGTGCATAATAAACTCCAAAAAAATGTGAAATCCTGGAAGACAAACAGAGGACAAGTGGTCATTCTCTACAAGCCACCTGGGAAATCCAGCACTGTGAATTTCACATCTATACTGAAGTCTGTGTCTGCCCTGAGGAATCATGAGCAACATACAAATGCAGTCTCAGAAGAACTTTCTTCAATTTGATATTCCCTAAGCAAAGTAATCATTTATGAGAGCCCTGCAGACTTTATTTGGACAAATTTCCAGCCAAGCTCTCCTATAGAATCCTTTTGAACTCAGCCAGCATTTTGTGGTGGTCTCCAGAAGAGCTGGGACAATTGTCCAAAACAGGGCTCTGTCACCCCATCCACCCCGATAGCTGCAGCCTGTGCCCTTGGGCCACCTCTCTGCCCTGTGGGCCACGAGGACACTCTCAGGCTGCAGGCAGCTCCAGAGCCCTGACTGCAAACAAGGAACAGCTGCCGATTTTTTGAGGAGTGTTCTTAAAGGAAGATACAACAGGGAGGGTAACGGCTGGGCAAAGACTTCCCAAAATCAGTTGTTCAACTGGACTGACAACTGGTTTCAATTTCAAAGACACCTTGAAAAGGCAAAATGAAATCAGGGAAGCGGAATGGGCACCTCTTTCCATGCTGGCAACTGCAGGGCTCCCAAGAGGCTCTCTCCCAAGTGTTTAACAGGGCTTATGCTGCAAAGCATTTGTTTGTGTGTCACCTTCCTCTGCTTTCAGTTTTGTGGGGAAAACTGCAAGTTTTATCAGCAAAGCACAACTGCCTCAAAACGACACAGAAACAGTCCATGAGGGATTTGAGAGAGTCTCACTTCAAGTGCTGACAGTGTGCTTGGTTCCTGAAGAAAACATAGTTCCCAGCACCTTAGACTCTAATCTATATTGTACAGTCTTACTTACTTTGATTAAAACTTCAAAGTAGCCTTCTGCATTCCCTGGACTAATCGGAGTATAGGCTCGCTGGACCTCCAAACCACTCACCATTCCCCTGAGAAGAGAAATACAAGAACCCACTGTAACTTGGGTCATTGACTGGCATTACCAAACCTCTGCAGTTCTCTAGGGAGACGGGGGAGGCAGCAAATCCTCTTCCCAGTGGCCCACTCTGTGCACAGATGCAAAACATTTCTCTTCCAGAGGTAAAAATCCAGAGGGAACATAATAGCTAAATAGACGTTATGCTTTTCCAGCGGTGGCCCCAGCTGTACCATGTATTCAGCTCGTGGATGCTTCTCTGGAAGGACGTTTGAGCTGTTCTGTGAAAAACAGCTGAATGTGCAAGACTGGAAAAGGGGAGAGAAAAATGCTTTTGCACTAAGTTTGCTCTCCCTTTTGGGCAGGGGTCTCCTTCTCTTTCCATGTTCGGACAGCATCTGGTAATTAAATAATGAAAGCAGGGCACAGCCTTGACCTGAGGTCTTGCCAAGATACACTGTATTTTCCTTTAAGTCCATTCTTTCCATAGAATATATCCAGCCTGTTCTTCCCTACTGACTACAGTAATTGATTGAAGTGACCAAAGCTTCTCCTCCACTGCATCAGAGGAGATGGCTGAAGAGAGAAGTGTGTACTTTCAGCAGCCAGCCAGCTGTATACATCAGCTGTTAACGTACAAATAACGTCAACAGATACAGATCAATGGCATCATAACACGACTTTTTCTATCTGGCAATGATCACCACAGATGGCTGAGAGAGACATAAGCTCTTCCCAAGTGGCTCCTTTCTGGCAAGCAATAAACTACACAGGAGGATTGTTTTGTAAGAAATCACTCAGAAAATGCCTGGACACCAGGCTTAACATCCTGGGTGCTGAGTTACCCCAAGATACATGGCCTAAAATACCAAGCTCTGGGGTAAGTGCAGCTCATTGTCTTCATCCCAACACGGTGGAGTAAATAATCTGTTGTAACATCTATTCTTTTGACTCTTTCTTTCTGCAAATGGATTTTCTTAATCACACCTACTTCTTTCTGACCCACCGACGCAAGGATAATGCCTAAGAAACATACAGCTTTGGCATGCCTTTTACCGTAAAATTAGCAGAGCTAACGAGCTCACGAGTTCTTTCATCAGTGTCACTGTGGAGGTATAGAAATTATGATTTGCCTGGTATGAAGCCTTTGTCTATTGACAAAACCCTACATATTAGCTTACATAATGCAGACTGTTTAACTAGCACAGAGAACAATACCTTAACACGATATGTTGTCCTAAACTCAATCGCAGACTGCCATTTCCCGGTAATTCAAATTTGTACTGGTAGGTGTCCTCTGTTAGCTGCTCCACTGAGCTTATGCTGAATGGAGTAAATGTATCTGGATTCAGCTCTGAATTATTGCTCTGCAAGAACAACAATCAATAATTACTGGGTTAGATGGTGTCTTTTATTATTACATTTTTCTTTGGAAGAAAATGTGCATGCTAATTTAGTGCCAGAGATACTCAAGACTCTAGAAAAACATGTAATAAATGCTGGGGCCCAGCACAAATTTCAGCTTTCTGCTGATGCATTATCATGTTCTGCAGCATGCACTTTGGGATCTCACATGCCCCCTCCCCCCCCTTAAATTCCATTCTTACACCTTACAGCAAGGTCATCCTATTATGACTCACTGTAATAATTTTCTCATGTCTGAAAACAAACAGAAATAACACTGCTAAAATAGCTGAGTGCTGCTTTGGGGCAACTTGGAAACCTACCGATGACCACTGCAAATAGGAAATACTGTTATCTGTTTCAATGTCGATTGTTTTTACTTGACCCAGTGTAGTTAATCTCATGTAAAAAGGCACTGACAAGCTTAAAGTTATGCTCTGAAGACTACTCCACCACACATAATGCAGCTTTTTTTCATCCTCTAAATAGGAGACTAAAAACTAGGAAAAGACAAAAAGGTTAGGAAAAGGAGGTTCTCTGAGGAAACTGTCAAGAGAAAATTGTGATTCTTTGTACCTTTCACCTATTCCCACTTTCCAGAGAAGCTGGCTCTGGCTGGCTGGGGTACCCCAGCAAGGAGGAGCTGCAGATCCAGGGATGTAATGCGACACCAGGGCGAACTCGACACTTGGAAAATCACATTACAGCAGGGAGAGAGCAGGCAAGGGGGGAGGGTGGCTGTGAAAGCAGCGTTTGGGGAATTTCGTTTAAGGCACCACTTTAATCTATTGCTGCATCCCTCACCCATCACAACCCCACACGCTAACAAGTACGATCAAAGAACTGGATCTGGGATGCGATGAAGATAAATGGACCTGCTCCTTCTTTTCCATGAGGAGGCTTTTGTCTTGCTTTGCTCTGGCCCTTTCCCATTGTGCAAGCTCCTTCTCGTACACATCATAGATGCAGGGTTTGCAGCCGCTGCCGCAGCACTGGGATGGAGAAGGTTCCTGGGGTTTGAGAGCCAGCCAGTCGTCCTCATTTCCACTCATTGTCTGCAAAACACAAGCCCTGCATCAAAAACAGCAGGCTGAAGAGCTGCACACGCTCATCAGCCGAGCATTATCTGGAGAAGGACTGAGAAATCTCTCTCGAGCATCTTGCATGTGTATCTCAGGGGACTCAGAATTCTAACTGAAAACCCGAGAGCTAATCTGGCGTCTGCAACACTCCATTTTTATTCAAGTGCTCTCTGCCTCTGCATTGTCCGGTGCAGGAATGCCAGACATTGCAGCCACTGAAGGTGGCACAGCAGACCCCAGCCCAGCCACAGGCTCCGTTTCCCAGCACACCCCTACTCCTACCCATTCTGCCATGGTGATTTCCAACAAAAGAGCACTCTGGTCACCTGGAGCAGAAACATCTTACAAATCTGCAGCTTGGTCCATGAGAATGGATAATGAACCCCAGCCACCAAGATGTGGCCTGCGGGAGAGCTGCTTTAAAATGGGGGGAGGGCAGTGAGCTGAAAGTGGGGTTTATAGGCAAGAGGCAACGTGGTAAAGTCACAGGCAAACGAATACTTTGGTTATGAGCAGATTCCAGTTTGGTTTTATATGCAGACATGTAGGAAAGAACAAGAAGCACAGGCAGCTTGACTTTTACCCCTTAGTGCTGCCCATGCTTCAGACAGACCTGTAGCCAAACCTAAAGTTTCTCAAACCAAAATCAAGCTGCTGCTCTCTAAGGGTCTCTGCTATTTTTACACAACGGTTGGCCCGGTGCTGTTCCCAATGCATTTCTGTCTGTAACATTTAACAAAGAGGAGAGGAAATTATAAAGCCACAGGTGACCAAGCTGAGGAAGAGAACACTTAGCACTTAACGCAGCTTCATTTTCAAGGTGAATTAATTAACTAACCCTCACCCCTGCAACACACATGCGCTCATTCTAATGTTACATGAGAGCAGGCGGCACCACAAGGATAGTGGCCCTGCTGTCTTCCCTGAGCCTGGGCCCTGAGCTCCCACAGCTCCTCTGAGGGCTCACAAGAACAGGACTGGTGTGTGAGATATTAATCTGAAACCTGTGTTAACTGTTTGGAAGTGTTACACTATTATGGCCCAGAAGCATCTGCCCGCCATTATGAACACATTTTTTATGTAACTACTTTTTTTCCCTCATTCTAAAGCCCAGCACTGTTTGAAGACTTGATACGTTTATGTTGGTTAATGTCTGCGAAGTATCCTTCTCTGACTAAAAGAACGTTGGCTAGAAACTACAAGATAGCAGCTACGTGGGAAAGAGGTCAGTTGCTGCTGTGGTGGAAGCATTTAGCTCTTCTCATTAATACAAAAATCATACCCAATACCGAAAACATCAGTAAATAAAGTCTCTAAGACTCATTTCGGAGTTTTAGAAAGCAAACATCCTTTATCAGGGCTGGGCAACATGAGGGAGCGATCTCCGTCAGTCACGTGCAGCAAGATGAGAACTAGGGACAAAATAGTCCCATTTACAGGTACGTGTATAAATATTCTCAGAAATCTTATTCTCGTTCTATTACTTTCCAAGGACTAATTTTAATGTTATTATAAACTTCACAACAGTCAAAACTCTTGGGAATCTGGGGCTTTGGGGGGCCAGCTCTGCCTGACCTTGTGTTTGAGACGAGGAAAGGCTACAAGCAGCGAGGATTACGAGAAGAGACATCTGCTCGGCGCAGAGCAGGCTGAACGCGAGACCTTATGGTCCCCAACGGCGCCTGGAAAAGCACCGCTTGGAAGGCAACGTGCCGGGAGGGGGGCAGCCTGAGGCCCAGGCCGCCCCATCCCCAGGCGCCCGACGCCGGCCCAGGGGAGGCTCTGAACTCCCCTCCGACCCAAAGCGCTCAGTGATTCTCACAAAAAAAACCCAAAACCAAACCCGCAGTCCCTGAGATGCCAGCCAGCTCTGCTCGAGCTCACAACGCACCCACACCCCGGAGCAGCGACGGCTCGTGTGGCCGCCCCGCCCCCCGCGCGGACCTTTAAGCCCCGGCCCGAGCGGGAGCGAGGCCTAGGGCCGGTCTCACAACTCCCCGCCCCCGCACGAGACGGAGGCCCCCACCTCGGCACGGAAAGCGCCGGCCCCGCGCTCCCCTCCGCCCGCTGCCCCGTCGCGCACTTTGCAGACCCTCCCTTGCCCCCGCGGGGCGCGCTCGCCATTGGCTGCGGCCCCTCTGGGGAGGCGGAGGAGGAGGCGGGGCCGCGCTCCCGCCGTGCCGCGCGCGCCAAGATGGCGGCGGGCGGGGCCCGAGGTGCCGGGCCGATGGCGGCGGCGGCGGCGGCGCTGCTGAGGCGGGCGGCGCGGGGCCTGCCCTCTCGCCTCGCCCGCGGCATCCTGACCCGCTCGGCGCCGCCCCGGCCCCGCGGGCCGCTGCCGCGCACCCCCTGGACCACGCGCGGGCCGCCGCCCGAGGAGCTGTGGCGGCTGTCGGAGCGGCCGCCGCCGCGGGAGCAGGTGGAGCTGGACGCCGTCACCTACGCCGGGAGGCAGCACTTCGTGCCGGGGCTCGCCCGGCCGCGCTTCCCGCCCTGGGACCGCGGCTGGCGCGACCCCTGGCACTCGCCGGGGCCGCGCTACGAGGAGATGCCGCTGCGCAAGGAGCGAGGGTGCTTCGTCTGCCACCAGCGCGTGCGGCTGCTGGAGGGTACGGGCACGACCCCATCGCCGGCCCCGGCCCCGTTATCGCCGTCCCCGACCCCATCTCTATCCCCATTGCCACCCCCGACCTCATCATCACCATCCCCAACCTCATCATCGCCACCCCCGACTCCCATCCCTGACCCTATCTCTATCCCCATCACCATCCCCAGCCTCATCATCGCCATTCCCAACCTCATCATCGCCACCCCCAACTCTATCCCCATCGCCACCCCCAACTCTATCCCCATCGCCATCCCCAACCTCATCATCGCCATCCCCAACCTCATCATCGCCACCCCCAACTCCCATCCCTGACCCCATCTCTATCCCCATCACCATCCCCGACCTCATCATCGCCATCCCTGACTCCCATCGCCACCCCCGACTCCCATCCCTGACCCCATCTCTATCCCCGTCACCATCCCCGACCTCATCATCGCCATCCCCAACTCCCATCTCCAACCCCATCTCTATCCCCATTGCACCCCCAACTCCCATCGCCACCCCCGACCCCATTTCCATCGCCATCCCTGACCCCTTCCCAGACCCCATCCCAATCCCAGCACCAACTTAACCCCATCCAATCCCAACCCAATCATAATCTAAATGTTCTGCCAGCCCGGATACAGTTGCTGAGTTGGAAAAGATGTTTGAGATCATCAAGTCCAAATGTACTTGTCCACTACTAAACCATCCCTGAGCGCCTCATCCACCCACCTGTTAAACACCTCCAGGGATGGGGGCTCAGCTACCTCCCTGGGCAGCTGTTCTAGTGCCTGACTGAGCAAGTCCAGAGAAGAACAGTGAAACTGGTGAAGGGGCTGAAGAACAAATGCTATGAGGAGCAGCTGAGGGAACGGGTTGTTCAGCGTGGAGAAGAGGAATCTGAGGGGAGACCTCATCACTCTCTACAACAACCTAAAAGAAGGTTGTGGAGATGTGGGTGTTGGTCTCTTCTCCCAAGTGACAGGAGATAGGACAAGAGGGAATGGCCTCAAGCTGCACTAGGGGAAGTTTAGTTTGGACATAAGGAAAAATTTCTTCCCAGAAAGTGTTATCAGGCACTGGAACAGCTGCCCAGGGAGGTGGTTGAGTCACCATCCCTGAAGGTGTTTAAACAGCAGGTAGATGAGGCACTTGGAGACATGATAGGACTGTAGTGATAGGACATGGGGCAAGAATTTCTTCACGCTGAGAGTGGTGAGGCACTGGCACAGGTTGCCCAGGGAAGTTGTGGCTGCCCCATCCTTGGAGGTGTTGAAGGCCAGGTTGGATGGGCCTTGGGCAGCCTGGGCTGTGGGAGGTGTCGCTGCCCATCGAAAGGGGATTGGAACTGAATGATCTTTAATGTCCCTTCCAACCAAAACTAATCTACAACTCTGTGATATCGTAATAGACAAGTACGGTTGGAATTGATGATCTCAAAGGTCTTTTCCAATGTAATGATTCTATGAACATCCCCTGGCACAGCTTGAGACCATTATAACATATTTTCTTGGGATTTTTTGTTTCAAGGAGTTCGGCAGGCACAGTGGCTCACCAAGACAAAGCTGGTGGAAGGTTTACCTCCAGCTGTGCTCAGCATAGTCAACAACCCAGCTCACCACCTTGAGGGCCTCGAGGAGAGGGTGAAGCATGCGATCTCACATGCACGGTTCTGGGACACAATGGAAGCTGCTCCCAGGAGAGAACATTATTGGTAAGTCCTCGGTCTTAGAGAAGATCTTTCTGCTATGTGGTTATGGCTTTAGCAGGTAAGTTAAGAACCAGAGTTTTTAGTACTGCCAAGAAAATTCGTACATAGACCTACTGTTCAGCGATTCACTTACTGTGGAAAACTGTTAGACCCTTTGTACCAGGTTGTCAGTTTGGAAAACAAAGAAAACAAACACCAACTACCAAAACAAACAACAAAAACACTCCAATTCTGAATATTGGCAGTAGTGCCAATGTAAACACGTCCTCTGTATTAAGGCTGCTTCTAAGCCAAGGTCTATGTTTCAACTTGAGATCTACTTCTAGCTGATGCAGAATGTCAGTTTTTTAAATAACTAATGATAAGCATCATTTCTGCCAACGTGGAATAAGACTGGTGTGTGAGATATTAATCTGAAACCTGTGTTAACTGTTTGGAAATGTTAAAGTATGTGATTTACATACATTAATGTTACAGCGTTCATGTCCCAGAAGCATCTGCCCGCCATTATGAACACATTTTTTATGTAACTACTTTTTTTTCCTCATTCTAAAGCCCAGTACTGTTTGAAGACTTGATACATTTATGTCGGTTAATGTCTGCGAAGTATCCTTCTCTGACTAAAAGAATGTTGGCTAGAAACTACAAGATAGCAGCTACGTGGGAAAGAGGTCAGTTGCTGCTGTGGTGGAAGCATTTAGCTCTTCTCATTAATATAAGAGGGGTAACAAAGCTGCTGGCTTTAAAACTGAAGGCTTGGAGAAAGTGAAACAATTTCTGGAACAAAGTAATTCAGTAGTGCTGTAAAGATGGGCTGCCTTGGAAGCTGGCAGGATACTTGTCCTGGGAAGATTAATAGGGTGTTGGACAACAGCAGAATGGCAGGAGAAGAGAACAAGTGCCTTAGAACTGATTGGTTGGGGATTGGTTTTTTTTTGTCCAAAATCTGTACTGTTGTCTTTCTACATGTTTAATTAAGAAACTGACATCAGCCGTTAACATTGGTATATTAGAAGAAGAACCTAGGGCTGAGCTACTGTTTAACATGAATTTGAAGGTGAGGGAGGGAGTGAGCTTTGCAGAAGAACAGCTTCCTAGAATGTTGATGCCCAAAAGGAAACAATTCTTTCCTGGATGTTACTTTTATTGAATGTAGCCTAATTTCCCTCCCCAGAATCCATTCTCCTTCAGGTCCGTGGCCTGAATGGTGTACTTATGAACTCTATGGCCCCAATACCACCAGTAGCCTCCAAGGAGGAGGTACTTGCCACTGAAGAACATGTTCTGGAGACCTTCTATCCCATCTCTCCTACAATTGATCTTCAGGAAGTGAATGTATACAGAGAACTCAACGATACAGGTAAATCTAGCTGTTGATAATCTTCTGTCAGACTTGAGTATCAAGGTTAACCTGCAGACCTTGTCCTTGTGCGGGAGAGCTGTGGGTAGAGCAGGGATGGGAGTGAGGGGACGCAGGGCGTGTAGTGCAAATGCTCCAGACCTCTGGCCAGTATATCGTGGCCTAAGTGGGACTGTGGAGAAGAATTGAAAGCCCGGTACATTAGTAGTTTCTGAAGATATGGGAGAAAACATTGGCAGCGTAGTCTTGCTGAGTGATTTCTGACATGATTATCTGCTATTTAGGTTTTAGAGATGGTTATCCATACACTCATCCTCACACTCTGTTCTTCCTGGAATCGGCCAACATTCGTCCTAACAGGTTCAGACCAGAACAACTTCGTGCTAAAATGCTGATGTTTGCGTTTGGCAACGCGCTGGCAAAGGCTAAGGTGCTGTACGGGGTACGTATTGGAGGAGCTGCTGACTCGCTAGGCCTTTGTTCTTTCTCCAGTGCTGCAGCTAGTGGAAAGAGTTGGGAAACTCCTTTGCCGTGGCATGTTATGGTAGTTTTCCAATCTAAGCTTTCCAGTCTGGAGTTCTAACTCTAACCTCCAGGTGTGGTTACTGATGTCTGCTGATCCAGAAAACCGTCGCTCCGCAGTGAGCGTGTTTGTGATGTAACACACATTAGAGTGGTAATGGGTAGGATCCAGTGAGTAGGTTCGAAGGTAAAACTCTAACCCATCCCACAGCTCAGTATGTAAATCGATGCTTCGTTGCTGGCTGAAGGAGGAATTTTAATTAAAATACAAAATCTACATTCAGAACTTGTTTGACTGGAGTAATTTTCTGGGCAAGGTAACAATACATTTATTAAATCTTGGCTTTAAACCAAGTGGAAGATGCAGAATCAGCAAGTACTCATACAGTTTCTGTAGTAACTGGCTTTTTAAACAGTCTCCTCCCTCCTTCTTTCCTAGAATGATCCCAAGGTTTTGGAGCACCCAGTAGTGGTACAAAGTGTTGGCACAGATGGCCAGCTCTTCCAGTTCATGGTGTTCCAGTTAAATACAACAGACCTTGTCTCTAACGATGGAATAAAAAATCTAGTCTGGATTGACTCTGATCAGAATCTGTATGAAAAAGCCCAGTGTGTTCCAGAAATCAAGAAGAGAGTTGTTACGGTAAGCAAAACTTGGGAAATAGTCCTGGAAATTCTACCCTTTCACCTCTGCTGGAGGTTTGAGAGCTGGTGTAGAGCTGCAGTGCGGGCTTTAAACCAGCTGAAGGGACCCGACAGAGGCACCGGCCTCGTTCTCAAGCAGGTGTTACTGACAGGGAGTATTTGTAGTGCTGATGTACCGCGTAGTGTGCAAGCCGCATGCCAAGCCTAATACGAACTCCTACATAACGATATCCCCGTCTGTAATCTACCAGCTCATAATACGCTTGTTTAAAATCAACCCATGCTCTGATGAAGGAATTGCTTACATACAACTGTCAGCTCTGCTGCAGAGTAAATAGAGCACGGTGCTGTCAGCCCTGGTTACGCTGGGAGGGTGTCTCAGTTTGATGGGCAAAGGGTTTGTGCCGTTGGAGATTTATACCAATGAAAGTGCCCGCAGACAAACCCGTCTGGGAGGGGGGAGCACAATTTGTAGGCTACCACGTCTGAAGTCTTATTCAAGCGTATTTAAAGCCGTTGTTTGTCTACATTAATCACTTCACTGCAAACTGAGCATCCGTGTCTTTCTCTGCAGAAGCCCGTTGGAATATATGGCTTTCAGCCAGACACATTCAAGAAGTTTCTGGCACTGTATCTGCATGGAACTGTGTGAAATTCAGCTCAAATGAAAATACTTTACCAACTGTACCTGCTGCTTCTCTTTGCTAGAACCATCACATAATTAAAGAAAGGTGGATTAATTTACTTTCAAAAATAAATTATATTGTTACTGAAAGTAAAATTTTTTTAACACTAAATTGTGCACAAAGAAACTCTTTGATTTTAGGGGCTCACCTCTGGATTCGGGTTAGAGAGTCATCAAATGCATCCTCCTGCACTCTTCCACTGTTGCCTAGAAAGAACATGAGCCAGTCATTATTCCTCTGCGCAGGTTCTGCTCTCGGTGTGCTTTTGCACAGAGGTAGATTCAAACCTATTTCCCAAGGCTGCTTTGAGTACCTCTGAATGCGGTGTACGTGGAAGAGACTTACAAAGCTTCAAGGGGGGAGCCTGAGCCGTGAGCCTGTTTCATTCCGTCTGCCTTTTACTTTGTTTTACTCCAGGCTGCTTTGGGATGTGTCGTGCTGCCTTGCGCTCAGTTCCCAAAGCACTTAATCGGTGGGACTGCTTTGTTGGATCTATAGAACTGCAGTTCTTTTATCCCTCAATCCTGGATGAAGAGACCCATCCATTTTGGGAAAGTGATGTAGAATGTAGCATGAAACTTTAGTGCCTGGTAGCTGGTATTCACGACTGAAAACACAAAGGACGAATTTCTTCCTGCCACACAGAGTTAACTGAGCAGGAAGCGTATTCTTTGTAAAATGGAGGGATTAGTGTGGTTTTTGTGAAATGAAGGCTAAATTAGCTCCAGCCAAATGCCAAATGCTTTGCAGTTCTGTGCTGATACCCTCCAGCGCGTGGGGAGCACTAGGACAGCCTGTGCTATTTTAAGGTGTGGAAGAGCATGTTTTCCAGAAATCCGTCTCACTTCAGACTCCTGTAGGAAGAGACTGGTCTGCGCTTTATGATTCTCTCTGACCACCTGGATGACACCCCAGTGGGACTGAGACCGGAACACACCTCTGTCACCTCTGCTCTGCAGGTTTTGGTCACATTTGAGATCAATGGTTGCACCCAGTAAACTGGGATACATTGGCTGTGAGTTAAATTAACAAATTAACAAACCTCTTCGTTGTTAGGAGAAGGTGCTTGAAAGAGAAATAATCTACTGATGTTGCATTGATCTAAATCGTGTTAATTCTGCCTGCTCAAGGGATGCCCGATTCAGCTCATCTATTTAAATCTGTTCAGATCTATAATTTGCACCCGGTTATTTAGGAATGTATTTTAAAACACGCGTGCTTCGTGGAGGCTTTCAGGAGGTGTTGATTTCTCAGGCTGTTGGCTCTGGGCTATGTCACATGGACCCTGCTAGGCAACTGCCCTCCAATTACTGACATCACCTCGCCCTTCCAGCGTTGGGTCTTCACCCATCCGAGGGAGGAAACCCTGTAGGGCAGCCAGCTGGAGCCTTAACATTCCTGAGCAGAGGCTTTCACTAAGGAAGCACGATAGAAGAGTGGCTGGGGTGGAGAGGAGGGGGTAGAGAAATGAAACATCTCTTATGCTTCTTGTAGATGCAGGAATCTGTGAAGATGTTCCACGTGGGAAAGAGCCAGAGTCCTTTTAGGGATGTTGCTGTTAGGACAGGGAGTAGAAGAGAAACTAAGTGAAGCTGGAGCCTTCTTATCTCCAAGACTGAGCAAAGACAAAGCACAAGCACAGGGAGGGGTTCACGAGGGCGGAACAAAGGCAGGTAGGAAAAATGGCAGAAGCAATAAGATGTGGGGCAGTCAGTAAAGGAATGAAGCTTCAGCAGTTCCAGGAGGCATCAGGCAGCCGCTTGAGATGAGGAGACCACACGTAAGTGTGCGAGCCCGTCTACCTGGTTTGCTGAAGGCACAGCTGATCTCGCCTGAGGTGGCAGGGGAAGCAGTGTTGCCTTGTTGCTGGAAGGATCCTTGTGCTGAGTAAGCTGCTCTGAGGCCCAGGGGCGGAACTCGAGGACAGGCAGCGTGGGGCTCCCCGCTCGGCACCTGGGATGGGTGCTTCGGCTGGTCTGTCATGGGGCAGGTATGAGATCCGTGAACCGAGCAGCCTCTGAGAGCAGCCCCCTCCCCCAGGCAGCCGCGTGCAGCGTCCGCAGGTCTTCCCAAGCACGTTACGCGTGATTCACCCTCTCATTCCTCCAGTATGACCTGCTGGAAGCAGCCCAGCTGAGGGAGGTGGGGCAGAGCGGGACAATGGGTCACAGAGGCACAACTGGGTTGGCATCAATAAGTTATAAAGGCTCGTCAGCAGATGAATGGCATTACCTCAGCACAGCCCAAGAGCCAGACATTAACTTTTAATGAACAGCAGACAGGGAAGCGGAACATGCAAGAACAGGGTGGCTGGAGTCCGAGATAAAGGCCCCGCGGTGCCTGGCTGCCCAGAGGAGAGTCTGCAGGATCTGGCCCTCTGGGCTCCACCGTTCCACACTGCCTTCCCCTGAACCGCTCCCGATGCAAAATCCGACTCCACAGGCTGCATTCACGGTGCCAGCAAGTACATACTGTGCTCAGAACGGAGCCCCTGGTTCTTCAGATCCTCCTCCTGCATTTAATTTAATGAAAACTAATGTGGGAGACAATTATCCCTAAGGTTGGGCTCAGGAGATGTTTAGAGGAGGGAAAGTGGCAGTTTCTCATGGTGGTATTTAATAAAATTACTCTGTAACCCAGTAAGAACCAAGGGGAAGGGCTTTTCTCCGTGTCAGGATAAACACGACACGCAGCAATGCTGCACGTTGCTCCAGGAGCTGAGAGGGTCCGGCTGGTCAGCCTGGGCAGGGATGGCTCCAGGGAGCTAGGAGGGCAGGACGTCTTCATCAGTGTCAACTAATTGCCCTTCAGGACTGCATTTCCCAATGATGGGCAGCGCCTGCATGCTGCTTTCTGCAAAGCACAGAGGGATGTGGTTGCCCGGACCAAAACCCGCACTGGGGGGATGGCTGCGAACCTCTGACGCTAACCCAGCTGGCAAAGGGTGTGGAACACGCTGCTCCTTGGCCCACCGTTAATTACATGCTAATGGTCTCCTCAGGCATGATGATTTTTCTGGGTGCTTCCCAAGCCCAGCAGACACCCCGCACCCCTCACGCCTCTGCTCCACGGCAGCTGCAACCGCGTGGCTCTCGCTCCTGGAATTGCAGCAGCTGTGGGTGCTGGGTGGGAGCAGCCCCCAGGAGCAGCAGAGCTCCGGGAGGGCTTGCAGCACCCTAAGCCTGTTGACCGTGCTTGAATGTTCCTGCAAGGAGGGAGGGAAGCTGCAAAACTGCAGCCAGGCATATCTACCTAAACCAGTAAAACGCAGAGGACACGTCCCAGACAGCGGCTCCCCGGGGGCGTTTCAGGCACCCGGCGCTTGGAGTCACCCATCTGAAGACCTAAAATGCCCCAGACTCTCCCCAGATGCTGCACACTGAGCCAGGTCAACCTCACCCACGTTTCTCCATCCCTAGCAGCTGGTCGAGAGCCCGGAGCACAGTTTGGTCCTGCAGTGTTGCATGTAGCCACCCTGCACCACAAAGAGCCCTCGCCCCAGGCGGGGGTCACCAGACCTCATTCCAAGCCTGTGTGTGCGTATAAATGTATTTGGGAAGGTGACACGTGTCCCTTTCCTACCTCCCAGTGGAGCAGGACTCCAGCAACAGGAGGAACAGGACCCAGTGCCTCTCCCCAGCCATCCCCCAGCAATCATCTGCTGCAAGGGATGTTCTAGTTCCTCTGGCCTTTCATGGGGAAAAGCTGGTGGAGAAGGTGCAATACCCCCAAAGCTCCGCTCCACCTGCAGCCAGGGAGGGCCAGGGGCGGGTGCGGTGCCCGGTGCAGCCAAGAACGACCATTTTCCTAGGCGGAAAGCTGAATTTTCAAAATGTTTAGAAGAAAACCCAACAAAGCCAAGTGAACATTATCAATCCAAGCCTCTCGCAGCCCTCTGGGTCCTGCCCTGCAGCCAGATCCCTGCCCACCTCCCCAGCTCCAACGCTGGCCAGTTCTCAGCTCGGCATCCTCTGCTCCTACATCCCAAACACGGCCCTTTGTCCTTGATAAATAAGGGTCGCGAAAAAATCCCTCTCCGGGTCTGGAAACAAACCCACCAGGAACAAACTGCAGAGCACTGAAATCAAATGTTTATGTTGATATTTATTACAGCATGGGGGGAGGGGAGAAGGGGGGAGAACCGTTTCATTCAAAAAACCATCCCATACCAATGAAGACAATAATTTAGCTATTCATTTTAAAATACATTAAAACCGGTCCTTTCATTTCCTCACGTCAGAATGAAAAAAAAACCAAAAAACCAACCAAACCCAAGATGGAAAGCGGAAAAGGAAAAAAAAAAATCGACCCCTTGGGGAGCCCCCAGGTATATTTGTGATGCAACAAATCTGCATTCTGTTATTTCTCAGCTTTGGAAAATATTAACCTGCCTGTAACTATGAGACTGACACCCTCAGACCTCCCCATCCCACCCACTTCTCCCACCCCAGCGACTTCCTACAGGTAAAGCACAATTAAAATGCCTAGGAAAAAGAAGGCAAACATTAAAAAAAAAATCGTATTACACACTAAAAAAAAAAAAAGTTTTGTCATCTCATGTCTTGCAGTCAGAATAATAAAAACAAGCCAAATGTCCCCCAAAAACATTTCAATGAAGGGGTGCGGAAAAAAGACATCCCTTTAATAAAACATTATCAACAAATATCATACACAAACTACAATGTATAATAATTATTTTTTTTTTTCCCCTCTTGGTAATTTTCGAACCAGACTACAAGGTAAGAAAAAACACTGAAACAAGATACAATGCTTTCAATAATCCGCACAAAGGTCAAATCCAAGGGAGAGAATATTTTACAGAATATGATATACATGGAGCAGAAATGGGAGCTGGAGAAAAACAAAGACCAAACTACAGGGTAGTGTCATGTACAGAGATCCCAACCCGCCGCCTCGGCTCGTCCCTTCCTCCGCTGCCTGAAGGAAGGGCCTTCGATGCTTGCCATTAATTTTTATTTTCTTTTCTTATTACATAGCGAGCCTACAGAATAGCAAGGTTACATTTTAACAAGAATTCCTTAAAAAATACCTCCATCCAGTTCCAAATCATAGATAAATGAAACCCTGACAAGAGCACATCTCTAAAGAAAAGAAACCCCTCCCTCCCCCAAACATACCCCCAAAACAAACAAAACCCCCCAAATCCCCAAAGTTAGCTGGAGATCACAGTTTCAAAGTCCCAGGTCAGATCAACCCTTTCTTTCAGTGGATTAAAAAAAAATATTAAAAAAAACCTCAATTATTTTTGTAGTGAACCAGCTGAAGGACTCTGGGGAAGGGAGGGACAGAGATTTCTTCTTGTACTCGGAGAGGGGGGAAAGACTAACACAGTGCATGCCACAGTCACAGAGAGCAAGATCACGATTCATTCGAGGATGTGATCCTAGAAGGGGTCACCTGCGTTAACAAGTTTATAACGAGGTGGTGGAGTCTCTTCCCCAAAGCAGATCTTGTTAACTGGAGGAGGAAGCTTTGTGCTGCAAACGAACAAAAAAAACCCCCAAAAATAGAAGGGAAAAAAAAAGCCAAAACAAAACAAACAAACAAAAAACCACAGGCCTTCTGAACGAAAACCACCATTGTAAACTGTCCAGTTTATTTAAAAAAATGACTACAACAGAGACAACATGAGATTTCATATCTAGACTAGCTTCCTGGTGTTGCACGGCACAAACATACAACAGGTTCGGTTTCTGTCTTTATTTAAAACAAAGCAAAGAGATCGGAGTTGGGTGCTAGAGGCTTCCGTTTGTTTCCAAAAAGAAGTGTCATGTACATATATAAACCCTTCTGCACAAAGAAGGGTCTTGTCATCTTGAAATATTTTAAGTTTTGTCCTTCATGTTTTATGGAATAAAAAGTTCAGCCTTTTTATTGCATGAAACTAAACCTGGGGTTTTGGCCCCCGCCACGCGTCTCCCTGCCCATACACCTAGATTCTTCTTCTTCTTGCATAATTCGTTGAGATCCTCTGAACGGCAGCTGACTCTCTTGATCCTGGAGAGGAGGGGGAGGGAAATCACACACTCATCGTCATGCTGGGGGAATACTGGAAGAGAGACAGAGCCAGGGTGAGAAACCAGACGGGCCAGACCCCCAGGCACCGAAGGGGAATGCAAAAGGAGGCTGATGACAACTATACAGCAACCTAATTGGATCTAATAAATCAGAAGGAGAGGATATGCTGGAGACTCGAATTTATCAGGGCGTAATCTGCTCTGTAACTTGCTTTTCCAGGGAGAAAATCAGCAGAACAGTATGGGGTGAGATGCAATTTAAAACAAATAATTAACATGTACGTTCGTATATGCTGCTAATAGAGGAAGAAGAGGAGGGACGTCTGTAGCCACGCACAGCGCCTTGAATTGGCCAGGCCAGCATGGCTGGGTGCATCTCCACCAGCTCCTCTCCTTCCTGTGTGTCCCTGTCCCCTCGACCCCACAGATCCTCGTCCCTCCATCGGTTCACCCCCATCACACCCAGAACCCAAACTTGCAAACACCAGTGTGTTTCTTCCTCCCCTCTCTGTCCCAGAACAGCTCACGCAGAGCACAACCCAGGTCCAAGAGGAACCCACCACCAACCACCCCAGCCAGGATGCTTTGGGGACCGTCCCCTTCATCCCCAAGGAGGGACTCACTCACATTGTCATTTTGGAAGGAATGGAGAAAGTTGCCTCCCAGCTCCCCATCGTCTCTTGGAGTGCCCGGGGGATTGCTAATGCCACTTATGTTGTTTGGAGAATTCTGCAGGAGATGCAGGAGGAGGTGGTGAGTGGGTCCCTGCATCCACCAAACCGCCACGGGGCCAGGATGCAGCCCCATCTGCCCTGGCCACGTCCCCCCGATGTGTCCCCATCCATCGGGGTCACACCGGCACCCCAGTGCTGAGAAAAGGGGGGGCCACGCACTCGCTCTGCAGCTCACTTACTTTTGGAAGTCCATCTATGTCTCCTGACCCTGCACAGGGGGACACAAAAGGAGAAGAGCCTTATTGAGTGTGCGGACGGACCCCACGCCCTGCTCTGCCCCAGACTCTCTTTCTGATTTCAAGCCAAAGGTTCTGCTTCCAGCACTGGTCTGAACTGGTGGCTGAGCCCAGGATGGGAGCAGGCACTGGGATGCTCTGCCAGCACCCCTGGGGAGCAGAGGCACCATGGGGCTCCTGCGTGGTCGCTCACCTAATGATCCGTTCATGTGATGGGGCTCCATGCCGCCCATGCCGCCCATGGGGCCGTCGGAGCCAGGGCCCATCGGGAACTGCGGAAAAAAAGGGTGACAAAACCAAAATCAGCTACAAAACCAGGCAGCACGTCCCTGAGCTCGTGGGCCTGTGGGTTCACCTATAAAATCTGGTCGTGTGGGCAGACCCAGACCCACGACAGTACACGGGGCTCCCTCCAACCAGCGTTCAGTGAGATTTAAGTCTGCCTGCATGTCACAAAACACAGCACCTCACCGGGCACACAGCTGCCACCACCTTGGCCGGAGCAGCAGGACCGCCGCTCTCTTAATAAGCATAAAAAATTAACAAAGTCACTGAAGAGTTAATCGCTTTTTGATGGTTTGTTTTATTTCTGTTTGGTAACAAATGGCTGAAATCAATTAAACTGCTTTACTCTCAACTGATGAAGTTAATTATGATTTGTTATGGTATCTGATATGTAAATTATTAGAAAGCAGACTTACATTCGATCGACTGCCTGCGGGCGGTACTGGATTAATCATTGTGTAGATGTTGTCACTTGAATTTGTTGAATCTGTGGAACAGTGAAGCCCAGTAAGTTGGGTGATTAATTCATTTCTTAATTAAAACAAACTCATGCCACTTGAACTCATTCTTTTGTATTTTATCACCTAAAATTCCCTCTAAGTACCACCATTTTCTGGCTAATTTGTATTTAATGAAGATCCACAAAGTTTTTCATCACAGAAATTCAACTGTGAAAAATAATTCAACTGCTAGCTGGGAAGCGCAGGGAGGTGATTCTCCACCATGTAAGCTCTCCTCACCTCCCCGAGCCCCGCAGCACCCAAATCCAGAACGGGATATAGGAATATCGGCCAATGCCACCCTGAAGCCAAGCAGCCCGGGCTGCTCGAGCCTCGGGAAGGCAAAAGCTACATGAATTGGATATCGCCGGCTGGGCAGGAGTTGCCCGTGCTCGGCAGTGCAACCGCCTGGACGGGATCTCCTGGCGGAGGAAAGGGCAGGAGCCCCAGCGAGGGGCGTCTCCTACCTGCAGGACTGGGCATGATGGGTGTCCCAGGAGGACCGCCGCCACCAGGCGGACCCTGTGGAGGAACGAAGCAGGGATCAGCTGTGACACTACGAGCACCATCCGCCTCCCCACATTTTCAATCGCCTCCCCCAGCTGGATCTCACACTCCCAAACGCAGTTCGACCCTTACCCTAGCTCTGCTTTCCCCCCAAACCACACGAGCTCCCTGAACCCTAACGTCTCTGCAGCCCGACAACAGGAAAGACAGACAAACAGAACAGGACTCACCACATATGTACCAGGCGATGAAGAAGAGTATGGGATCTACACAGAGAAGAGAGTTGGGTTCAGCTATGGGGTGCACAGGAGCTCCCACAGGAGATCCCAGCAACCCCTGCTGCCCCCTCAGCCTGGCCAGGATGGGGGTCCCAGAGCCCACCAACCCCTGCAGCTGCACCCACCGCAGGGAAAGCAGCACAAGAGCCGCGTTTAGGCTTTAGACGCAGGGGCAGCGCTTAAATAAAAGGCTGGGGAACACTCTCAGCTAATGGGGAATCACCCTGTTTGCGGGACAGTCCCTGACCAGCCCTGGTGTTGCTTCAAGGACCATGAGATACTCACTGAGTTAGCACTGCTGGGGTTAGGCCACGGTCTGCCAGCTCCTGGCCCCCTGGGGTCAAAATTAAATAGGAAAAAAGAAAATGTCACGTATTTATCTGTACAGTCCCACAAAGCTCAAATTCGCAGCCAAACATCCCCCGTGCAGGGTTGCCTTACATGTTAATTCCAGGCATGCCGGGACCTAGGGAGTTGGGTGGAGGTCTCATGCCACTGCCGTAGTTCTGCAACGATAACCAAGGGTCAGTCAACCGTAATGGGAAGGGAAAATGGAGAAGATAAAAAAGGGGAAAAAACTCCACCAACAAACAAAAAAATAAGATGGTTAGTTAGCAGAAATGAGTTTAAAAAAAATATTAGATGACGGTGAACATAGATGCAATTAGCGATTGTGTTGATAAAAAACCCCAGGCAGCTGAATATGGAAGGGAGTCAGGCTGAGCCCCCAGTTTCCTCCCTGGTCTTTGCTGCCACACTGGTGGAAGGAATTAGCCCCCTCCCAGCTCCAGGAGACAAATCTGCCCATGGCCTCCAGGTGCCAGTGAGAGCCATTTGGGTTTGTCTGTCTGTGCAGGAGAAAACAGGGGCTGGAGGAGAAAAGCTTGGAAGGTTATTGCTACAGTGTAAGGACGAAAAAAGCCTGCATGAGTGTCTCCGAGATGGAGTATCCCCTGCTCTCAGGGAAAACCAAACCAGGCTTGTTTACCCTTTGTTTCCCAGATCTCTGCTACATCTCCTGGAGTGGGTCTGAAGCCCTTTGAGACTCAACTCCCAGCTTAGTTCAGCTCAGCTTAGCCTCCAGCCAGGACCAGGAGCCTCAGATCCACATCCCTCATCTCCTAAAACCAGCTCTAGTACAAAGCCAAGCCTAAGGCAGAGAAGGAAGAGGAATCCCCTGAATGCCACGCTCCATTTGGCTTGTGTTTTGCTCCCTGTGCCCTCCGGGTGATGTGTAGCTGGATTTAGGTTGTGCTGCCGCTGCCACTCCTCCCCTCACACCTCCCCCCCCCCCCCCCCCCCGTGCTGTGATGCATCTTTTTGGGCTGCACTTCTGCCATTTTGAGAAAAAACTGCTCGGGCAGGAGAGGGAACGGCTGGCTGCTTCCTATTGCACAGCCCCTCGGAGTGCTCAAGCTGGATTTTAAGTACAATACTTCAGTGTTGTTGTTTTTCTCTGGATTTATGGACACACTGGAACATGGTGCTCTGCTGAGGGCATCACCAAAGTTTGTTTTGAAGAGGCAGAAAAGGGTTTTCCCCAAACAAATTACCATCAAGTCCTTAATTGATCAAAATTCCAGCCATTTACACTGAATAGCAGCATCAAACCCCTTGTTTAAAAAAAAAAAAAAAGAAAAAGAGCTCAGCATTTTTAATTGGAGCTGAAAGGCTGGAAAACGAAGCCATCTGAAAGATGCTCAGGGAGGGTGGGGAGGGAACGCAGCTGTGCCAAGCGACCTGGATGCTGCTGGGCTCTGGCAAGATGCTGCTGAAACCCAGCGAACTACAAACCCTCTTCACAGAGGCACCAGGAAAACTAATCTGCAGAGCTAACCTGCGACTGTTAAAGGAAAAAAGGCAGCGGTGATCAGCTGTTAGGGATGATTCATCGTCAGTTCGTAATAAGTAGCTGTTTCCAGGATGCCAGGCTGGATGCTCTGCAACCCTTTGGAATAATTTAAGGAGTATTTGGGAAGGTCCTGATGCAAAGCTTAATGCAAAATGAGCTCTGGGAGTGCAAGATGTGAGGGGCTGCTGGGTTTGATTCGATATTTTTGGTGGTTGCCAGCACAGGTGCTGGTTCCTGGATGGCTGTGGGGAGGCAGCACCCTGCGAGTGCCAGATTGGGAAGCCCATCGCTTTCCCAGGCAAAGGCTGGCTTCTAAAAACCCTCTCCCCAATGTACCTACACAGGGAATGGCAGAGTAAAAATAAAGCTCTGAACATTTCACAACTCTTGCCGGCTCCCAGAGCTGCTGCCATCCCACGCGGCGCTGAACACGCACTCACGGCTTCCAAGTTTCATGGTGAGTTTTGCAAGTGGGAAGCGAGCAGCCTCTCCCAGGCAAACAGCTGCTGCTCCCCTTGGCGCAGGCCAAGCGAGCAAACGCCATTTTTTATGGATACAGCCCTCCAGGAAAGGAGGATTTTAAGCATAGTAGTAGTGCTATCAGTGGGCTTGTCCGTGAAATGATGCTCACGCAAGTTTTTTATCCCCTGCCCTAGGATGGATTTGAGTGCCTGTGGAGACAGCCGGGCATCCCTGAGCAGCATCCTCAGGCTGGTGTTAAAAACAGATGACACAACTTTCTCTTTACACAATATTTGCTTATCTCGACAGTCTCCGGGGGAAAACCAAAACAAAACTCCAGCACACCCGCTTGTCTCTTGACAGACTCTGATCCTTACGCTACAAACCCGACGTAGGCGACAATGCAGAGAGGATAAACCTCCAACCACAATATGGTAATCGGGTTTTGAAGTCTCATAGAAGGAACAAACAGGAGTGAGTCAACAAGCCACTCCGTAAAGTGAATCAATGGAAAGACAGCATATATTAACCCAGATCTGCTTAATTTCAAGAGTTTACTCCCCTTTCCTGAAATAGAGAGCTCAAGCAGGCAGCAGGAGGGGCAGGTGGAGGGGAACCTCGCAGAGGAAAGCCTTATTCCCCTGCTAAAGGGATTTTTGCCATTTCTTTTTATTTATTTATTTTTAATGAAAGCCTCCTTTCCCTTTCCTGCTGTTAGGGTCATAACTATTTCCCAGGCAGGCAGTGTAATGCACTCAAAGGCTGCTCGGGTGCGGCACTAAGTGCCATCCCCTTTGACGGAAGGGCAGGAGGGTGCTTGCAATACCCTTAATGAGCTCTGAAGACCTCACTCATGTTAAGGAGAGGGATTTCCAGATGCAAGACTAATGTAAAACGCATTAACACTAATGGGGGGATGGGGTGGGGGTGGGGGTAAAACTCCCAGCTATTTGAGCCCCAGGAGGTTGGTTTGATGGCGCGTGGTGTTCGCTGAGCTGCAAGATGCTCTGGGCTTACCTGAGGACCAGGACCCATGGGGCCCATCCCTCGTGGAGGATTCATCCTTTGCATGGGGCCGCCCATGTTAGGGTGTCCTGTTGGGAGGAAAGCAGGGGTGTTAAAAGGCACAGCAGCCTCCTCAGGCCCCAGATCAACAGCTAATAAGAAACGTTCACGTTCAAACCTCTTCTACTGGGTTTACCTTGTTGTCGCGTGGGATCCATCGAATTGGGCAGCAACGGCTGTGTACCAGGAACGGCGCCTGGGGGCTGTGAAAATAAGGGGAGGAAGATTAAAAAAAAATAAAATGCTAAAACTCAGCCTACAGGGAAAGACTTGGGTTGAGAGTTTAGGCTTTTGGGAGGCTCCTTGATGTGCTCCCCAGGTTGCACCACCCTTCCTGCCACAGCACGATTGATCGATTGATCGGTGGCTGGCCAAACACCCTGCATCCCAGGCATCTTTCTATAGCCTCGGGATGTTTGCCTTCCCTTTTCTTTCAGAAATGCCCTCTAAAAACCAAACAAGGCACCAGTGCTGCCTCCTCTCCCCACAGCCCATTCCCTGTCAGGCGGGAGTATTTTGGAGGAGCGGGAGAAAGCCCAGGCAGCGCAGGGCTGAGATGTCAAAGCCAGAGGGGAAAGGAGACTGGCAGCACGGCTCCCCCATTTTAACACTAGTGCCAAACTCAAACAATACAGGTTGCAATGATTCCTTGGCTGCTGGCAGGGAACAGTCCATCTGCAGAAGGCCGGCATCCAGACCTGTCCCCACGCTGGCAGGAGGGGATGGTGGATGCACCCCCACCCCAAACCCAGCTCTGCTTGGGCAATGCAGCTATTTAAAGTTCAAAGGCTGCTCCAAACAGATAAAGAGAGAAAAACACAGATACCATCTGCCTGGGGAAGCAAACTGTAAAAGGTTTTGCTACAGCACTGCCTTTTATTTGAATACCGACACAGACCCCACTGCCAGAGCACAGCACTGGCACTGGGTGGGCACGACTGTTGAGACAGAATCTACCCAATCCCTTTTTTTCAGCCTGGAAGCCGGTAGCAGGAGGAAGATGAACCAAGGGAGTTGTAATGATGGATATTTACACTTCCACTGTCTGACCTTCCTGCCTGCCTATTTATTCCTCTTGTCCCTCTGGATGCGACCACAACCTCACTGAGCTCTGGGAAGGTACAAACCAGTGCTTTATATGCAGTGTTTAGGGGGAAAAAAAATAATCTTTCTAATTAACTTCACCCACTCCTGGATGCTCAGCCCCACTGCACAAGCAACCACCCCAGCCTGGTGCTCTGACTCTCCTACCTGCCCCAGCTCACTGTGCTCACCTCCTGCGGAGCTTGGGACCAGCCTGGGAAACACAGCAGGATGAGGGCCATTAAAATTGCCCATGAGAAGATGCCGTTAACTAATACCTTGCTAAACCAGCCACTAGCGCCCCAGGTGGGAGGCTCTCCCAGCACAGCTGGGCTTGGGGTCCGACAAGAGCTCCCCTTGAGTTTTTTCTCAGCTACATCTCAGCTGTCTCACCATCATTTGGCATGTTCCAGTGATTCAAGTCTCAAATCCCGTAAGCACAAACACTAAGCAAGCTGCTACATCCTATTTCCTGTCTGTTCTCCTCTTTCTGCTAATAAGAGCTACATAAAAATAATAGTTAGATCCAAAACAAGCTCCCAATATAATTTTTGCACAGTCACTTTCACTACTCAAAGGAATTACAGGTTTCCTTTAATTTCCCTTTAATAACAAATAACCCTGGTTCAGTCATTACCCTATGCACAATATCCCTGGGAACAAGACAAATTCCTCAAGCAAAGGCCACGCGTTCAGGCAGCGCGTGGGGTGGAAGCCTCTGCACGTAAGGCCAGAAACAAACTGCCCTTCTTTAAGCTGGGATAAGAGGATAAACCCAACCCAAAAAATTCAGCAGCGACCTGCCCTGCTTGACCCCACCGCTGATCTAAGCACTCGGTCAACCCAGCAGCAGGATTATCTCCATCACTTTAATTTTCTATGATTGCAGGGAAAATCCAGCCCGGGCAAAGAGCATGCGGCACGGCACGGCCGTGCTGAAAGCACCACAAAAAAGAAGTGATACATTCCCCATTCCCATTTACACCCTAGATATGCCTAAACCTCAGCAAAAAATGAAAACCGAACAGTTATGTGACACTTGATGCTCCAGCACCATGGAAACAGGGGATGCCTGAGGGTGATGCTTGCCATCCAAACCCAAGGAAGCATCTGCAAGACACACAGTCCTCATCCCACGCCCCAAATAAAAGAAACCCCCAGAAACCCACCAGCATGGAGCCCGGGAGCACAGTACCTGGTTGCCCATCCTGATGGGGGGCCGGGGACCTCCAGCGTAACGCGGCGACATGAACGGCTGCGGGGACACAAAAGGGGGTCAGGGCCAAGCTGTGGGGAGGCAGCACGCTCCCCACGCACGCTGGTTAGACTGGACACACTGTTTTGGTTTTTTTTTTTCTGGAGACATCCTTTTTAAAAAAGTTAAGTTTCAAAAGAAAAAATAAAAAAAGGTGTCCGGAGTCCTTTTTTAAACATTTTCTCTGCAGATTTATTGTTTGAGAGCGTTTGACATCGGCAATACTAGGTGAGGCTGTTAAAATTAGTGCATGGGAAACCCTGGATGTTAGATACTGTTCAAGTTTAAAATATAGAGATATATTAAAAAAGTGGCAAATAAGCACATACAGACAGGCACACACAAAAAAACCCCAACGCTAAGTACTGAGAAAAAAAAAGATTTAAAGTTATTTTTTTACAGCTGCTGCTACTAACAGAAGCTTATAAACCCACATCAAGTTAAATTTCTGAGGCTACCTTGGGAAGGTAAAACAGTCTGATACCCATGATTGACTTCTCAAGTCCATTGACAACTGCACATCCAAAAAAAAAAAAAAAGGGAAAAATAGGGAAAAAACCAACATTCTGCTTCAGAGCTGGGGTGCCCAGGGGGATGCTCCCCGGACAGCGGGTACCCGCTGCCCAGCATCCTTATAGAGGGAAAAAAAAGCAATTGAGTGCACGTCCCGGTTCACAGCCCTACCCATCGCTAGTGTCTTTACCTGACTGTGGGGTCCCATCATGCTGTTAGGATTGTGGGGTGGAGGCTGTGCGTGTGGCGAGGGCTGTGACCCAGGCGGTCCCTGTGAGGTCAGACAGTAGAAGGAGGTTATAGATTAGCACATGAAAGCGCAGAAAGAGCTAAAAAAAGGATTGACGGGTGGACCTGTTTTGTTGGGAAGTCAGTTTTCCCATTTCTGAATTTTATTTCTTGTTTTTAATTTGAGTCTCTATTCATTTGTAGCTGAACAATAAATAATTATATATATCAAAAAAAAAAATTAAAAATCAGAACATCTGTCAAAATACAGCAGCCACATTGACAGTAAACAGTTCGGTAGTTCAACCAAGTCTGCAATGATAAACACACAGGTAAACACTTCGCAAGGGTGTGCAACAAGGAAGAAAAAATATGCGGCAGAGGACCAGAGAGGTGGGGGAAATACAAAAAATGCCCCCAAACAACAAAAAAAATGATTTTCTCCTCTCTCATCCCAAAGGTTGGAGATACCTCTGGGGCTTTTAAATTGTGGCTCAGTGGAGGTAGTGGAGTGAGCGCAGAGGACGAGGAGCACGTCCCAGCTCACACCTGGTCAGCGTTTGGCTGGCACAACTGGGGCTGCATTGCCAGCCTGTATGGATACAACATCCTTCCTCAAGGTGGATTCCCTACAGATGCGAGCAAAGTGGGTTGCAAGCAAAGAAAGGATGTCTAGGGGAAAAAAAGGAGAGATTAGTCAGTGCAGGTTTAAGACTGCAATGCAGCAGCCACTGACATTTTGGGCTTAAACACCCACATTATTTTTTATATATTTCCTTTATAAGCACAAAATGAAAATTTGCTTGGAAAAAACGTGAGCTCAGTGCAAGAATATAACGCTGCGTGTTAATGTAAGGAAAAAGATGTGTGTGGTTTTTGAGTCAAAGGAGGTGTAATTGGTAGAGAAAGCAAACGAGCGTTGTCAGTAGGTGATGGGAAGCAACGGCAGGCTCCAGGACCCGCGCCGGAGCAGATGTTCTCTACCTGCCTCGTTACTAATTTCAACAAGTGTTCGCCTTCTAGCTGCTGCCAGCAATGGCATGGTTTGTTACCATGAGCAATTTTCTTAATTAACAGACATTAATTAGCCATTTAGCAATTTTGCAAGCATTTGTTTAGCAGCTTTCCTAAACATGAATACCACTGTGATAATGGTACTGATTAGAGGGTCCCCTAATTAACAGTACAGGGAAGGAAAATTGAAATCACATAAATTAAAAAGGGAGGGGAAGTTAATGAAGGCAGGACATATTTGCACCTGCAAATCTTTTGTACAGCGGAAACTTGAGTGCAATGTAAATAAAGTAAGAGGGTGGGGTTTTTTTCTCTTTTTTTTCTTTTATTTGAATGGTTCGGCGGTGAGAGGGAGCCAAGCGGATTTAAACCAGCAGAATCCTGCCAGTCTCCCCGCTCCAGCCACTGTGCCCGGGGAAATAAAGTCTCACATATTCTCCAGGAGCCGAAGGCAGCCCACTCATGCCCTTACTGCTCAGCGAACCTGGGCTGGAAGAGGTCACAGCACCTCAGGACAACCCTCCTGGTGCCAGCACAACTGCTTTTTAACATCCACGTCCCACCAGAACAGCGAAGACAAACCTCTGTGGTCCAGCTGTAGCATCAACCTCCTTTAGCATTAAGTCCTCTCCATGCATGAAACTTGACTTATTTTCGCTTCTGAGGTGGCCAGATCTGCCTGTGTGACTGCAAACCGCACCAGTGACAGCAGCCACCTCCCACCACCAGCTGGTTCATGGAGGGCAATCACCACTGCCCGTCCTACACATCACAGCCACAGGATTTGGGAAGGGGAAGATCAGCAGAGGTGAATCACCGATGAAACCAAGTGGCACCGAGTGGAAGGGAAAAAACAGGACTCGCAGAGACTAGTTCTCAAGTCCCATAAATGCAAGAGTCAACAGGTCCTCCACAGTGCCTGCCTTGCTGCGCCGCAAGGAGGAATTTGTTGTTATCCAGGTACTGACTGGACAGGCACGCAGATCCCATCCTGAAGTTCTGATTAAACGCCTTGACATCCCCACTCCCATATTCCCTGATGTTGGAGGATGTGGGGTTAACAGATATCAAATGTTTGGGGGACATGGCCACCTACACACACCCTGGCTGGTCCTGGAGGTGACGCTTAGGGGCTGCATTTGGGGCTTCAGAGGAAGCAGTGTTTGATTATTGTAGAAGAAGCATCTATAAGACATGGTGGTGTTTTCACCAGAGAAAAATCCCCTGCTGCAATCGGATCTGGAGAGCATCGGTTGTTTGTGCGGCTGAATGCATCCTCCGGAGCGCAGTCCTGCCCCGCCACCCAAGGCTGCTCTCCAGGATGCCCCAGGCTTGGCGCCACTGCATCCTTGCCGTTGCATTATCCCATGTGCCACCACTCCCAGCAGAGACTTCTGGATAACGTGACTGCAGAACGCCCAGCTTGTGCAAATGTCTCAGCAGGCAGGGAGGAGCTGAAAGGGCCTTTTTTCTCTTCCCCCCAACTCCCCCCCCATCATTTTTAGCTTTTTCAAAACAGCAACGAGCAGCAGCATCTGAAACATTTGCTCCAGGCTGCAACTGCCACAGCCCCCTCCCGTGCCCCCACGGCATGGCTGCTCAGCTCTGTCAGAAACACAGACCCTCTGGATATTGTTATCTCTGTAAATATTTGCAGATGTTTCAGGGCTGGGACCTGCGTTTGGCCAGGAACGCCTACTGGATCAGTTGCTTTTACGCATGGGTTTCCCTCGCTGCCGAGGAAGCAGCGGATGATCCTGATGGATCACGGCAGTTGAGACAAGTGTTTTGCAGAGATGACGTGTGGGCTCTAACCAACAGAACAACCCCTTTTTCTTAAAAAATATGTATTTAGCAGTTATTAACGAGTGCTGTTACAAGAGGAGGCTGATCACACACAGTCCTGCTTCCTCCACATCCCAAATGCCCCGGAGTCACATCCCCTGAGCAGAGCTCCATTCAACTTGCTGGGCTGGGTGAGCAGGACCTGCTCTGTAGTCAATTCACTCTTATCTCAAGACCAGCGCTCTCCTCAACCAAAGAAACCCCATAATCTCTCAAGCTCTATTTTTTTGCCCCATCCCGGAGGCCTCGCACAGGGGGAGACTCTTCTCCTTCTGCTAGCTGCCTCAAAAAAAACCCAACAAACCCAAACAGCCAAAACAGCATCAGAGAAAACTGTTTCCAACAGCTGTTGGTGCCTCAACCTCCCCTCTGCTTCATTTTCCCCCCTCTACATCACAGGGCCCTTAAAAGCCCAACCTGGCCGATCAGACGATCCAGTCTGCTGCTGCTGCTGCTTTCTAAGGGGAGTTTCCAAGTGATCAGGTTATTTCCACTCTGTCTTTAACGAGCTTGACTCCTCAAACTTCTTGTAAAATATTAAAGATGGAAAATGGCATGAGTGATCATAGCTCCGTGTGTGTCAATTTATGTTTCCAGCGTAATTCACCACAAATGGATCATGTTTTATGGGCTACATACTTTCAGCTAATGGGGGAGTTTTGCTATTTAAAAACATTTTCAAGCACCTCTGGGGGTGGCAGAACAATGCAGGACGGTACAAGAAGGCAAAGCATCACTGCCATGAGACAATTTAGAGTTAGCAATAGGAAAGCATCTTGTGTTTTAAAACACCCGCCCCTGCCTACTGGTTTTGACATTAGAAAATACTAAAATTTGATGGATATTAATTAAAGACATGCCTGGGTTTATTGGATAGGAACTTTATTCCTACCAAACGCAAGGGAAATTTTGCAAGTTTCCAACAAAAAAAAAATCTCCCTGAAGGAGTCTTTAGGACAGGCGCCTTTGGGGAGAAGGACCATGGCTGCCTTCCAGCGTGTGGTGCCAGGTGAGGACCCAACTGCACCTTCCCAAGAGACAGCAAGGCAAGGCAAAGCAAAGCAAGGCAGAACAAGGCAAGGCAAGACAAGGCAAGACAAGACAAGGCAAGGTGGGCCAAGTTCCAGCGCAGACGGTGGAAGGCAGCCGTGGGCAGGAGCTCTGCCTTGCCTGCAGCTGGGGCTCCCAACTGCAGAAGCCTGGTTTTAAGGAATATGTTTAACACAAGCTCTTCAGGAAACAAACCCGTGTCAGCCGGAGCCAAGAACAGTCACCTCCATCTGGCTGGAGCACCCGAGAGAAAGTTGACTGCAAATCCCACCATATGCTCCAGACGCTCGGTACAAAAGCCTCGGGCATCCTACTAAACTTCCAGAAAAAAAAACTTTCTCTGACACTTGCTTTTCCTCTTTTCCAGCTCGTAAGCCACCTTCCTCCAAATCGTGTCTGGTGCGAGGATGAAGCCGATCTCTGCTCTCTGCCCTGTGCCTTCTTTGATTTCGGGAAGGGCAGCCTGGTTTTGTGGCTCTTGTGCCACCTTGCTGGAACCGGTTGACCAGAGCGCCAGCAGCAGCTCCTGCTACAACCAGGGGCTCGTGGAGCCAAGCAGGGGGAAAATGGTGGTCCCCGAGCAGGGAGCTGGACAACATGGACCCCATCTGATTGCACATGGCTTTACCATCTTCACCTACCATGGACAACCTTACCCAGAGAGATGTGTCCCGGGATGCTGGGAGGAGAGGCGGGGAGAGCAGGGGAGAACAGGGGATGTTGTGGGGAGCCCTCCAGACTCTGGAGACCCCCGTCTTCCCCAGCTCCCGAGGTCTCTCTGCATTAGGGGGCAGTGTGGGAACACCGAGCAGCCGGCGCTTTGTTTTGGTGCATCTCGGCTCAAAGCTGCTGATGCATACCTAACACAGCCGCCGACATTGATTTATGGTCAACTTTCCATTTCATCAGTGTACGGGGCGGTGCGGGGAGTTCGCACTGAGGAGAGAAGGCACGGTCACTGCGGGGGCTGCTGACTGGGTCCCCCCCAGTTTATTTAGTGGTAGGAAGGTGTGGTATTAATTGCTTTCAATTCTTAATTTTGCTTTCTACAATTCCCTGGCAGCCCCCCGCACCCTTCCTCCTCTGAGGGATCTGCACCCCGGCATCAATCCAGCTTTCAAAACAAAAGCAGGAATGCCTCCGATGACCTTTAGGAGGACGAGCAGAGGGTTTGTTTGCTCATCTCAAAGGGACAAAGAGAGAGATTTAAATAACAGCATCTACGCACATTGGTTGTCAACCTGGCCATCTTTTGTCCAGAGCACAGCCCGATGCTGTGCCACCGGCTGTCACCAAGCAGTGCCCTGGCAACCCAAGGGTGCCCAGGGCCTCTCCTTTGCCATCGCCTTGGGAAGACTTTGGGAGACTCTGCAGCCTGCATTCCCTTGGCCCCCAGCCCGAAGGTCACGGCTGAGTCCCAGCGCAGAGAAGGAACTCTCCCTGAAGACAAGGGCTGCGGACTGGTGCTGCAGCTGGGGATCCTCCTCTAAGGGAGGATCTTCTCCTCTAAGCTCGCTCCCGTCTGTTTCTATGCCACTAGCTCCCAGGAATAGTTTGTGCAATTTTTTCCCTCACCCAAACAGCAGTGCACACCTGAATGCATGGAGCTGAGGGGAGTTCATGCACCCCCCACGGTGGCAGCACAGGGTTTCTGCAACTTGAGCTTTGCTGGCAACTCCCTCCTCAGTTCCTGGTGTGATCCCCCACCATGCCAGGATAGGTTCAAGCCCTCTAAAACCTCCCAAAACCCCAAGGCTGCTGTCCTCAGAGATATCCCTGCAGGTCCCTGGTGCCTGCAGTACAATGCAGAAAAGCAAGATGCTGATATCCCAAAGCCCTCTGCATCCTCTAGTCTCTTGGCACATGGAAAGCACTGGCTGAGATGGTACCACCAGGAACCTCACCCACTCCCACAGCTGGTATGCCAAGGGTCAGAGAGAACTCCTTTGCATCTCCTGTGACCTTTTTGGTCTTGCTCTGTTAGGTTCAGCACTTTAATTTCCTATAGAGATAAGAAATTCCCCCTGAGCTGCAACTGGCTTGCTGCCGAGCCACCAGCCCACCTCTGCAAGGGCTGGTCTCCAGCACCTTCTCAAGATGGAATACGCTCCAGCACCCTGCAATAAATCAGATGGGCTTTCACAGGGGGAGAATGTTCAGACTGTGTTAAAAGGTGGGGATTTTTCTTCTCCCCTCCTCCCTTCCATCCTCAGGGCTGGAAGGAGAAACCAGATGTTGGAGGGCTTTCAGGAAAGGCAGGCTCTTGAGATGTCACATGCAAGCCATATGCATTTCACCCATCTTCTCTTCCCTCCGGCAGCTCTGAGGATGGGGAGCACCCCTGTGTGTGACACCTGCACCGGTGCAATTACTTCTGCTGGGTTTTCAGGATACCCCCTGAAAGGTCCTAACAAAGCAGAGCTGCTTTTGATCCCCCCTTCCCCAGCAGCTCCTGGTCCACAAGAGGCAGGGAGCGGGGATGGGTTGCCTGCTTCTGAATTGTCCATCAGCACAACAATGCTACGGGAAGGCAGAAAGGGGGCACAGCTAGGAGGCTGTCAATGGGAAGAGTTGAAATGGGAGCATGTACAGCCTGTCTGGGTAGATGTGACTCCTTTTCCTCACCTTCTCCTCTCAGGGAAAGCCAACCACCCATACTCTTGAAGCTTTGCCCTAACTTCGTGCCAGTTCTGCAGCCCTCGCAGCTCTAGGTGAGATGGGAGCCTGAAAGGACAGTGCGTGTTGCTGCAGGGCGAGATCAGGACTTTTGGAGACACATTTGTTGGAAGCAGGAGCTTGGCACTCAAATTGCTGGCAGCAGCTATGACCTGCGAGATAGCATCTCTGCTGTTGGCTTCACCCCATGCCACTGAGCGCTGCTACAAGATTCGCCTGTTTTAGGGTTCCCGATCAATATCGGATATTCTTACTTTGTCAGAAGCATGTTCAGGAAATGGGATCTCTCTGAAAAGAACCACAAGACCCTCCTTCCCCCTTCCATACACTCACAAAAGGTGATATCGGCCTCAGATATCGCCACAATAAATCACAAGCGCCTTATCGAGTCTGCCTGTCTACTGCCCGAGAAGTTCTCCCATATACAAATCACAAGCCCAGATTACAAAAAAGCAGCTTGCCAAAACAAATATTCCTTTCAACTCTTATCCCATTTGTTACACGAACAAGTGTTTCTTCCTCAAGAAGGAAGGTTTTAATGCACCGAGAGCTTATGCCGCTGCAAACCAGTACAGCTCATGCCATGCAAAGAGATTCCAGAGAAATCCAAAAAAATCCCCACGGTTCAAGTTTTGAAATTCCTTTTCCAAGTGATTGTTGAGATCCTTTCTGTTAGCACCACTCCGAACATACGTTATGCCCTCCTGGGTCCGAGATCGGTGCGGGAGAAGGAAGGAACGAGGGGACTTTGGGGACTTTGCTAGGTATTTGCTTACAAGGTGCCTCGCGGCATTTGGGGACTTGGCTGGCGCCCACTCCTGCCTGCAGCCGCAGCCAGCATTTGTTAATGCTTTCAGTGATTGCATTTGGAAAAAATCAAGTGGTTAACCAGAGGTGGGGGGGGAAAGTTTCAGGAATCAAAATCCAGAATGTTTTCAATTATGCACGTCTGTTAGGACCAGAGAACAAATACAATCTCAACCCAAACACAAACCAAGCAGCTTTGGAAAAAACATCAGTTGTAAATACACAGTAAACTCTTCCAGCAAGAAAGAAATTTGCTTTAAGGCCACAAAAAATAGAAAGCAAACATGGAAGGGCAGCAGAACACAAGCTTTTCCTAGACAGGTCAGCTATGCGAGCATGCTGCTTTCCTAGCATCCCCTTGGGAAAAAAAAACACAGGCACAACAGCGCTGACACCCAGAGCGTAAGCAAACATGTGCAGTGAGGAGGTGAGCATCGGGAGAAGCAGCAGCCTACCTGGAAGAAACCGGGTGGGATGGGGCCCCCGGGCATCCCGTCGTTCGGGGGAATGTTTCCAAGCACGGGACTCGGGGCGGCAGCTGCGCTCTGTGGGAAACAAAACCAGGACAAACATAGTGGTTTGAACTGGAGTTAAGAAAAAAACACATGAAAAAAACCGTCTTTCCTGCCACACCACACTGAGTCTATTACCTCCAGAGCCCTGAGCATCGCACTCTGTGCCCCAAGCATCTTCCCCGCCATGGGGAAATGAGCAAAGGATGCTCAGAGCCAGACAGGCACCAGCCTCTGTGGTTTACCCATGGAGAACATGGCCGCACAAAACCTGGGTATAATTCTGGGGCTTATTTATTCATTTACCCAAGCATTCAGTCTCATTAATCCATCCACGTCACTTCAGGCAGAAGCTGGTTTAAGGCTTTTTAAATGCTTCTCTTACCCCCCGCCCCACTCCCCAGTGTGATTCACCAGTTCGATTCTATCCTCTGAAAAAAACATCCTTCCCTGACCCCATCAGCACTCCAAGGCTTTATTTCGAATTTCCAACCTCACCGCACCTGACCTCCAGGGTCGCGCTCCTGCTCATGCCTCCCCAGGACGAGCCACCCGAGTGGCTCCAGTCCCGAAAAGGAAGGACAAGGCAGGACATGGGGTCCCTGGACACCCAACTCGCTCCTGTTCAGCACCTCTACTTGTATTTACTTCCTCTCTGTGATGTATGTCAACAGGCAAAGAGATTTCTCTGGTGCAAGCAGCATCTCTGGCAGTGCTGAGGGGAGGGTGGCATGCACCGAACTACCTTGGGAAAGCTCCAGCATGATGGGAGGCTCCCACCCAGAAAGAAAACAGCAAGAAAAAGATCTCTCCCTAAAGACTCCTGCTTGCAACAAGTCCCTGTTGAGTTAGGAGCGGTACATGTGCTGTTGAAGTGCATTCTCATTTACCCATCACCAAACTAACCCCCATTCTCAGGGCAGTTACAAGGAGGCCTCAGCGATATTAACTGGGTTTAGATCACTGAACGACTCTGCCCATGAACTTTTATCCACCTAAAATCATGTGGCAGGCAGTGCCAACAAAACTGTCCACCACAAAAAAAAATTAGTGGAAAAATTTTCCACTGAGGAAATGCCATGAGTAGCTGGGGTACACATGAGCTGTCTCAGGCCTGGTGTTACCCCAAAGCTTGGAGCACCCCAACCCCACCAAACCCCATGTCTCAACAGCAGCTGAGACAGCACCGGCCCCTGACTGCATCTGATGCAGTGACAAACTCAGGATGTGAGCAGAGTGGGGAACCCGGGGTGTCAGGACTCGGGCAGCCCAGAAAATTAAGGATTATTATTTAGGACTAAGGCTTGCCGAGGTGGGGCCCCAGCATTTGCTTGGGAATCCCCCTAATCCAGACTCGGAAGCCCTGCAGAGGCAGGAGAGCACCAGGCTAACCGCACTGCCTTGTGTCTTCCCAGGGGCCATCCCTCATGCCCCCTCTTCCATCAAGCTCTCTGGCAGGAGCCAGCGTGCAGGATACGGGATGAAAGCCAGGACCACAACGGATGAGTGGTTGCTTTTCCTACACCAGCACCTCAGACCTGCGAGCGCCGGAGAGAACAGCACAAGGAGATTGCCCCAAAACCAACCAGGGTCTACCAGGCACAGGCCACGCCACACTGCCCTCATGCCCATGAACAAAGCATCCCGAGCTGCCTTCCCCACATCAACAGCAAAGGCTAGATCTGAGTGTTTTTACAGTTAATAAAAATAAAAAGCCCTGGCAGGAAAAATAAGCCTGCCCGTTCCAGGCTCTTTTTATACATCAGACAGCAGCAAAAATAGACGGGAGAGGGATTGAACCCAGTTCTTCCCCTCCCTCCATCCCCCCAAGTGGGTCAGCTATAAAAGTAAAACCAAATCTTAATCCAAGGCCATGAACATATTGCAGTTTCTCTGCAAAGCAGATGACGGTTCTTAATGCAAAAATATATAAGACCGAGCCCCAAACTGCAGTGAGCCCATTTGGAATTTCCTTTATTAAACCCTCTATCACGCAAAACGCTTCTCTCCCAAGGCGGCGAGCGCTGCAATAAAGCTGCCAAGGTGATATTTTATGGTTTCAAGAGATTTCCAGCATACCATAATCCTTTGCTGGGGGAATCTCCCGAACTGAAATGGATCCTGAAGAGGTGTGGAGTGAGGATGGACATGCATTTGGGGATCCATGGGGAAAATATGCTGCCCTCCTCCTTCCCTCTGCAACAGGGAGGAGGGTAAAGCAGCCAAAGACAATCTGGAAGCAAATGCCCATTTTTTCCACAAAACCACAGAGTACTTTTCTGCGTTAAACACCATGAAACCTCACCTATGCCTTCGCGGCATAAACGGGGATTTAAAGTTCCTCCTCGCACATGTGGCGCTTGGCAGAACTCGGTAATTAAAAACCCACAAGTGCCCTGAGCATATTGTAGGATGGGAGCCAAATTGGTCAGCCCTTGATGAATGATTTACAAGGCTGCGAAGTGACATTTTATTTCTTTTTTATTCCCCTCCCCATCACCACTGCTAAGGTAAACACGGAGGCACCTTTAGCCCTGCAGAAGCAATGGGAGTGCAGCCGCGGCTGGAGGAGCTCTGCAAAATCTTTGGGATGCACCAGAAAAGGAAGAAAAAGGAGGGAAAAAGGACAGTGGGAACAAATTTCCCAAACCCTGAGGGTGAGCAGCCAAATCCCAAGAGTGAGTATCCAAACCCCAAAGGCTTTCCAACATCAATTAAAAAAAAAAAAAGGCCTTTTTTGCCCTCGCAGCTTCTCCCACCTGGTTTATTTTCACCATTTTGGTTAACAAACTATTTTTAAGGACTCTGGAGATTTGGCTGGAATTTGCCAGCCAAGCCCCTTTCACCAGGTGACTATCTAAGCCTCCCAAGCCCTAGCAGCACCGGTACAGGCAAGGCAGAGATATTGAAGGCACAGGCAGGAGATGGGCAGTGCCGCTGTGGCACAGGAACACGAGGTGTGCTGTGCCGCCACGTCCAAGCTGCCACTAAACTGAAAGCAAGTCCAGCCACACGAAGCTCCCCGCTGCTATGCGATGCCCTGAATTTCCTTCCACCAAAGCACACTGGGACGACTGTCAGAGACAAGCAAGGACAGCCCAGCACAGCCAGCACGCTGGCTCGTTTGCCTTTTATTAGATGGTAAATTTGCTCTGCGCTGGAAACAAAATGCAGTTCCTGGGGCATGCATATGTAGATATATACAAACACATACTGACATATAGGTTTTTTTCCCCACATACGTTGGATTTTCTCCCCTTTTTTGGTGGAAGTGAGCGTAGCAATGACAATCTGGATTGCCGCATTTCGCTTCCAAACCGAAGCTCTCAGTTAACACACCGGCTCTGTACGCCAGCAGATGCCGTCTAAGCCTTTAAATCGCACACTAATTGCACTAATTGAGCTAACAGTCTCTGTTTCGTCTCCCTACCCTGAGTCAACCAGCATCTTCTGGTACTGCTGTAGAGATCCAAGCTGTTGACTGTAGTGTTATTTTGTCAGCCATTAAACGATTCATCAGAGTCATTAATTGATTTATTACCACTGCCTGCGAGTATAGCTTTGCAAATAAAGAAGGATGGAGGTCAGGAGGCAACGGAAATTGGACAAAACAGCACAGCCAGGAGCTGGGCACTTGAATTATTGGTAGGAGCCTGCTTGTGCAGGACCACTGGCATCAGGTTATGGGGGAAAAACAAGGGAAAAAGAAAAAAGGAAAAAGATGTGCTGCTCGGCTTCACTGCCAAACCATTTAGGTTTTTCAGCTAAAATCTAGGTAGGATGTAAAAGAGCTATTAAAACCATCTTGTTTTCTTAACCTAATCCTTGGGAACAAACCAGGCTATTCTGCTGCATTAATTGCATTAAAGAGTGGCAGGGAAGAGGCACCAGCGTGGCTGTACCAAGCAGCCTCTGGAGCAGCCTGAGCTGCCCTGCCAGCACTCTGGCGTCACCCAAATTTGCTTTCCCAGGCAGGCTGAGCTGGGAACACAACTCACCCCCGTTTGCCCACAGCCCCGGGAGGAGCTGTGAACTGGAGCTTTTAGTTATTTACTTTCTTTAATGCAGAGTTTAGGTCTTTGCTGGGCGTGAAGGCTTGGTGAGAGCAGGGTGTGGTGAGTGGTTTCCTGCCCCCTGCCCTGCAGCAGACTCAACCCAAGAGGAGCTGTGAGGCACCACTGAGGCTGAAAGGGTTTTGGGGGTGAATTTGAAAACCAGAGCAGAGCCGGTGGGCTGAAACAGATCCTAGCCCCAGGGCACCCCCATCTGCAGTACCCAACAGTGCTCAAGTAAGGTTTGGGAAGCTAGAGAGCTTTCTGGATGTGCCATCCCCCCACCTGCCCTTGGGACGCTGCAACTGGATTCCTCCGCTCCATCTCCATCAGCCAGAGCTGGACAAGCCAGAGTTGCCTGCAAGAGTGGCTTGAAGGTAGGATAAAGTGCTGCACCCCAATGCAACCCGTCCTGCAAGGTTTCCAGCATTGTGGTGAGCCAACATCCCACAGGGCTGCTTGCAACCCTGCACGGCTCAGCCTGAGCATCAGCCAAGCCCCAGCTTTCTGCCCAAACCCACCACACTTTGCCAACACAAGTGATGGTTTCCATCAACAACAAAAAACTAGGTCCTAGTTCCCATCGGCAGTATTTACTCTAGCGTTAAACATGAGCTGGTGTCCCCACCACATGCTCAGGGTGAGCAGCTTCGTATAGCACAAGCAGCTGTGCGTCTTGCCCCAGCATCCCAGAGCTGGCTTTCACCAAACACTTTAAAATAACAAAAAAAACCTGACCTCCAAACAGTGGTGCAAGGTGCTGGCAGACAGCAGAGAGGATGCTCCCTCCCTGTAAAGCACCACAGGCACCGGTTGCTCCGCTGTCCCCAGCCTCCATCAACCTAGCAAGATGGGGAGAGCAAATACTTTCATGTCACAGACCCAAAACCAAACTAAAGATGGATGGACATTTGATTTTTTGGCTCAAGATGTTTTTGCCATCACTGTCCTCTCCAGAGGAGCAGACCAGAGGATTTGGCTGCATCTTGCACCTCACAGCTGCAGCTGGAGCAGCACAAGGTACTTGAGGGCAGCTGCCTCTGGTACAAGCATGCGGGGATGCTCACAACACATCAGTTATCTGGTATCTATCTGTTGTCTTTGATTTTGTTTTTTTGCCTAGAGCACAGGCTTTAGAGCCTAAGGAAGAAATCAGCCTGCAGGTCAAGACTTAAGCAGGCTGCGTAAACAGGTAATAGGGAATTTAATTGGACTCTAGTTAAGCCTTTTCATCTCATTAAAGCTGCCTTCATCTTATACAGTCAGGTTTTAAATTTAATAATAGAACCCTCCCACACCTCACAGTAACCCGATTAACGCCAGGGAGGACGGCACACCAACCGCTTCCTTTGGACCGAGCCCTCAGATGCTCTCCTGCATCCATTCCCTCCTTGGGTCGGTGGCAGCATCTGCATTGCATCAATGTGCATGAAAATAAATAAAATGCCAGCCCTCCACAGCTGACACGAGTACGATTGCTGGCCCATGTGCCAGTAGCAGGAACCACTGTGGCTCCCGCTTCAAAAAACACGGCGCTTGCAAAGCCTCTTAGACGGGCTCAGGGTGTTTTCAGGGCGCACCACGCTCCCCAGCTTGGGTATGCCAGAGACCATCCTGCTTGCTCCACTGCAAATCACTTGGCTGGATGCTCCAGGAGACAAAACAAACCAGTTTTGGTTTATTTTAGGGTAAACAAATGATGAGATGAAGCTTTGCCTATTGGCAAGAAAATACAAAAAAAATAAATGAAATGGGCTTGTAGCAAAATCACCGCATATACCACCCAAACGCCATCCCTGTGCTCCCGTGGGACACTGAGCTGTGCACACAGGTTCACCTTAATTACACTTCTAGGAAAGTGCAAGCTTTCTGTGCTTATTTTTTGAATACATCACCTGCCAGCCACCCGGCACGGGAAACCCGGGCACACAAAGTGCCAGTGTACGCCCTGGCCGGGAACAGCCACGCTCCACCACTTTTTTCCCCTCCTTTAAAAAAGAAAGAAACAACGCCCAGTCCTGTGTTTTCCCTGAGCTTTTTTTTTAAAAAAAGGCAAAACAGTTGAATGGTGTTTCAAGCTAATGCAGGGCTTTTTTTTTCCCCCCTCCTTGTAAAGGATAATCTGAGACAGCAGCTCCAGCCGTGAAACAATAGGATTTTAATCTCTTAAGTCGGCGTCCCCCTTATCCCCGGGAAGGAAACCCCTTCAGTCATTTACAAGTTTGTAAATATGGCTCTTGGTAGCATCTCACGGACATCTGCTCCGCCAGCCCGACAGCGTTCCTGCTAACATTTACAAACATCCTTACGCAAACACCCAGCGCGCTCTGCTGAGCTGGCTTTCTCTAAATATATCCCAAGGAAATAACTTGGCAGGGCTGCAAAAATTTCACAGCAACCGAATTAAAGGGCGGGGGGAAAGGGAAGGGATAAGCATGGGAGGTGTAAAACAAACTAAATGCAATTAGGCTTGGTTTTGCACGCACGCGTGTACAGAGAGGTTTACAAAGGGAAACTTCTGGGAAGTTAAGCCAGGCTTGCTGGTAGTGCTTCCCCTGACTTAGGAAGGGCTCTGCAGAAAAGAGTGTTCCCGTGCTTCACGCCACACAGCTGGGTGCATGGATGTACCTTGTCCCTGCTATTTAGGGATGCTTTGCCATCCCGTAACCCCCCGCCCCCAGCTTGGAGCGAAGGTGAAGCCGGAGTCCCAGCTCGGCAGCGGGAGAGCTGCTGGCATCTTCCCCAGTACAAGACCCACGTCCAGCCCACACCTTAAAACCAATGTACAAACCCTCTCTGCCAAACAGTTCAAATGGATCTTGTGCAATTAGCAGCCTGGAAAATGCTGTAAATACACAGGTATTAATTACTACCAATTCTCCTCTAATAATTCTAGCAACAGACAGGCCAGGCTCTTTTCCAGCAATCAATACCATCCATTTCAGGGTTCATCTGCCAAAAAACTTATATAAAATAATTATATAAAATTTTCATTAGATAATGCAATTGCTTAGGACTATTAATCTACTGCTCATCTATCAGCGCAGGATGCTTGGCTCTTCCGAGGGCCACCGGGCCACTGCCACCATGCAGCTCCTTGCACCGACAACCTGCATTCTGTCCTGCACTGGACACTTTGTGGTTCTCCCTGGATTTGCTCCCGACGTCCATACACAAGTTTTACATAAAGCTTACAGATTAATTTCAGATTTTTAAAAATTATTCTTTTTTTTTAAAAAAAAAGGAAACTGCCCCAGCAAGCAAAGGTGCCGGGAAAAGTAATTTGCTGGTGCTTTCTGCAAAGTTGTGATGGTTAAAGCAGATGGGAGTTTACTGCCATTGACACCTCTCATTTTGCACTGCTGCTGTTGGAGTGGTGCGTGTGGGGTCAAAACACCTGGATCCTCGTTGACATGCACACCAGCTCACCCTCCACCCCTGTCTTGAGCACCGTGGCCAAAATCAAGCTCTCTCCTTTACCAGCCTTTGAAAAGCCCAGATTGAGGAAAAATATCACCCCCATCTCAAAAAAAAAAGTAATAATTTGGTGATGAGGTGCAAGGGAAGCTGCTGGCATTGGGAGCCGGACTTCTGCTTCCCAGTGCCTGTACAAATCACCTCTCCTCTGCTTTCTTCCAGACTGAAATTGCCAAGTGAATTCTGGAAGAAGTTATAAGAAAAGCTAGATTTAAAATGGTAATCTGATTTAAAGGAGGAAAAAAAATAAAATAAGCCGTAGTTTTAGAAAAATGACGTGCCACAGCACCACGTGCATTTGAAAAGAACAGAATTTTAACTTGTCCAAAGGATTTACTAGCAACTAACAAGGATACTGCCAATCCTGTCAACTATCTGGCACATTGCAAAATGCCCTCGAGTCATCCAGTGCCCAGCAGTGATTTACCCATTAAGGATGGGTGCAGATAATAAATATATGCATATATTTATTTTTATTTTTGCCACCTTGTGTATCAGCTCGCCAATCTCACTGGTTGCTGTGAGTTCGCATGGGATCCAGCAATGCCCAGTACCTAATCCCCACCTGGATCCAAGGAAGGGGGTAAGACCCCTCCCTGGCGCCTGACTTTGCGGTGCAGCAGGATACACTGTGATCTCTCCAGAAAAACATTCATTTCCATTGTCTGAGCAGTGGGATGCTGCAGGATGGCGCACTTGACATCCTGGCACAGCATCCAGCACTTCGCCCCCAGGTCCAGCTAGAGAGGACCAGGACCCAGCTCTGCCCTGCAGGAAAACATCCCCGTTTTCTCCATCATCCCCCGCCGCAGGGAAAGAGAGGAGAGAATTAATGCAAATACTCCCATTCTTGTCATGCACTTGAATGCCAAAATACCCCATTTGCTTAAGCCTATTTTACTGCTAGCAGCTGCCCTGGTATTATTCCCCAACACCAAAGGCAAAGGGCGAAAGAAGTTGGTCCGGAGCAGGTGAACGCCATCTGCCTGTCCCCAACAAGATGCTGACAGCCACCATCTTCATGTAATAACACAAAGCCCGTTTGAACGCCTGTGAAAGGTTATGGCAATGCTTGAAAAGCAGCGCCGTAACCTTTTGCAGGCGTTCAAACGGGTTTTGTGTACCTATGGAGGCGACCGAGCATTCGTCCCCACTCACAGCAGCCCCTGATGAATGTGCCTGCTGATCTGTGAAGAGTAAATTTTTTCCACAATGAGCTTTTATTTTTTTTAAAAAAAAACAACAAAAATCAAATCCCCTTCTCTAACAAATCAGCAGGTTAACAAAAATAAAACATAATTTTTAACAAAAGTGGCCTTGTTGATGTTTGAAAATGCTTCGTAGCATCTTCTCTGCACAGCACTTTCTATTAAATATGTCAGTGGAGGGATGGAAATGGCTTAAACAGAGGCAGAGGTGGCAGCTGACTTCAACAAGAGCTATGACTTGCTGTGAGGTACAAAGTCCAGCACCTTGTATAAACCCTGGCAAGGCAGATGGGGAGGAAGATTTCAGACTTTGCACGGGAGCAGCCAGCACCGCTGTGGTCAGGCCAACAGCAGCCTGTCAGAGCCCTAAATTAACTGGGAAGGAGTGAGTTATTGCAAATTTTGAGAGCTGTTGTATTTGGCAGCAATTACAGCTATGGGCTTTGGTCCTCCCCATCATACAAATGGCACCCATCCTCTAGCACCCACACCCCTAGAAGTACTGCCACGGCAAGTCCACCAGGTTTAAGTGCCCTTGATGCATCCCAAGAAGCACGTACGGGCTTGGAAACACTTTGTGAGCCTGCTATCATGCTCTGGGAGCTTCTGCAGAGACGGCAGCAGCAGGATGGCACAAAGAAAGCTGTTGGCAAACCCCAGTCCCATGCAACCATGGGTTTTGTGGCTGAGTCATGCCTCTGCTGGTGTGTGTGGAGAAAAGACATAGTGTCTCAGCATGATTCCTACCATTTCTAGAGTGATGTTTTAAAATAGAATCATAGAACTGTTTAGTTGGAAATGACCTTTGAGATCATCAAGTCTGGTAAAAATATTCTGCCCTCCATGCAACACCTCTACACCTAAGTGCCACCCAGGTATGGAGCTGCAGAACATCGTGTATTCCTGCATTCAGCAGCAGCAGTGTCAGCTCTCCCTGAGCCCCGGATGGCTCCTGGTTAGGTTACAGGGCATGCCCCCTCCCAGGTGCTGTGCCCCAGGTTCAGCTGTCCCTGGGGAGTAGGTCTGTCCAAGCAGCAGAGCACAGCACTGAGCGCCACCAATGGTCTCTACGGGTGGGCTTAAAGCCTGAGCAGCTTGGGTTTGAAACACATCAAGCTGAAGGGAAGATGCAACACGTGGTGTGGCGGTAGCAGGAGGAAAATCCCAGCTTTCCTCATCATCTGCTGGTGCAGAATCCCACCCTGGGCCATGGCCGTCGCTCTCCCCCAGCAGCATGAAGACTGGGCTGCTGCTCCTGGGGCACAGCCAAAACCAAAGCGGTGCTAAATGCACCCAGAAATCATCCCTGCACATCTGCCAGGGGTCAGAGATGAGGGGGTTTGCGGAGAAGGGGGGATTGCAGAAACTTTCCCCTCCTCTCTGCTCATCTAATCCTCTGGGCTAATCCCTTCCAGCCATATGGAGCCCCCGCAACCCAAACCTGTCCCGGGAAGCACCCACTGCTGACCCTCCGCACCCTGTATCCCACTAGAAGCAGTGCTTTGGATCTCAGAAGTGATGTATGGGTGGGGAAAGGGTGCAAGTCCTCCGCAGCTGCCCCCAACAGATTGTGCATGCATGGTTTCTGATGAAAATTTTCAATAAAAACACTTTAAACCCAGGTGAGCACAACCCCTGTTTCCATTTTCCCCTTCTTTAACAGCAGCAGTTTTTTATTGCAGTTATTTGTGGGTGCTGCCCCCCAAAGTACTGTTTCCTAGGTTCGGTAATTGCTCAAGGCATTTGAAAATTAATAGAGCAGCTAGAGAAAAGGACAAGAGGAGTAAATCTGACGTAAGCCAGCATGTAATTCAGCGCTGTTCCCAAGAACTGGTGGCTTTCTCCAAAGCTGAAAAAAGCCAGGGGCTAAGCTCACTTGGAGGGGTGCAGAGCTTCCCTGGTAGGCTGGGATTTTTCAGTAGCAAGAGGATGAATGGGAAAAGTTTAATTTCCAGAGCATTTTAAATACTACGGCACGTTTTGGAGAAAGAGAGGAGATGCGTATCCACGGGACAGAAGGGAATTCACCAAACCACCTCGCCTCTAGCCCTGCTTTCTCTTGCCTACGCTAGGATAGGAAACACCCCTGTAATGTGGCCCCAAGTTTTACTTACCTTAACATCAGCTCTTCTCATTGCTTTGGCACTGCTGGCAACAGCAGCCCGGGCACAGCCAAGCTGCGGTGCTTCCCTATAGAAATGACCCTGCAGGGTTGTAAAACTCGAGGAGCAACCTCACAAGGTGCACATTGGGCTAGGGAAGGATTTCTGATAAATATATATTCTTGAAGAATTGGTCACTTTTTTTTTGCATACGTACAGAAGGGTCTGGTGAGATAAAACACCAAGCTATGTTGCCCTTAAAGCTTAAAAAACTAATTATTTTACTTCTAAGAGCACTTCTCCCTATCAAAATAAGGTGGTTAATACAAACCCCCCATTTATGAACTGGGAGCTTTTTGAAGCAGGCTCTGGAGGGATCCTATAAAACCAGCATGCAAACCTCTGCCCCCTGACCCAGCAATAAACTAGTTCGTGAGGCAGGAAAACTTAAAGTCTTGAGAGCGAGGAAAAAGAAAAAAAACAACCTAGCCGCAGGCTTTCAGACAGCAGAGTGGGGGAGGGAGCGATGTGAGAGCACTAAGCATCACTGCAAGGTCTTGTTTAGACTGGCAGCACTGGGGAAAACCTGGTTACAGAGTGGGTGGGCAGAGTCCGAGGGACAGATGGGGATGAGTGTAGTGGTCAGGGCCATGAACTGCTGATGAAAACTTCCTGATGGGCTTCTTCTCTTTTTTCACATCCACCATTTGATATCCACAGGGAAGAGGAGCTCCTACGCTTGCCACAGCCAGAGCCGCTCTCAAGCACCCCAATGCTTGGATCTTGCAAGCCCAAGCGCATCGCCTGTGGGTCTGCACCAGTGGCGCACCCCAACAGCACGCTCCTCTCCACCGTTACATATCCATGGGTGCCAGGTTGAAGCCCGACCCCCACGGCAAACCCTCCTTGGTTCCCAAAGCTGACCATCCCACAACGTCCTAGTTCTGATGGCTGCTGTCCCGCACCTCCCTGGCAGCAAAACACCCCCAAACTGCACAGGCAGCCACAGGCAGACCCCGAGCTCCTCAAAAGGCAGAGGATGCCCATGGCACTCAAGTTTTTCTAAGCCTCAGTAGAAGCTGGAGAGGAGCCTTGCATCCTTGGGATGAAGATGCCCTGCCCGCTGCTCCCAGGGCACCCTGCAGCCCCATCCCGTGCCTGTGAAGCCTCCGTGAAGTGGTCTGTGGGGTTTCTTCCTCCTCTTATCCTGGCGGAATGGGGCATCCATACCAGCAGTCCCCTGCACCCACCACTGTTTCAGTAGGCAATGGCCTCTCCTGGGAAAACTCTTCCCAGCTGCAGCATGGAAGTGACATCAGGGACGAGGGGCTTTTGTGTGAGCAGCACCCCGCTAAGCCACACAAAGCCTGGGGGGTGGGGGTGGGCAAAGGCTCCTGGTGCAGGGAAGGGCCCTCTCCATCTTCCCCCACACTGGGCACCAGCTTTTGTATTGCCTTGACCGGATTCGTTAACTCCCCTTCTTGGAGCTGGGGCCTCCTCTGTCTGCAATCCCTGCGGATTTTACCTCAAGGCAAAAGCAAGGAGAGAAAAAAAAAAAAAAAAAAAGAAGAAGGGGGGGTGGGGAGCAGCCCAAAGCCATAAAAGAGCCTGGTAAAAACAACAGACTGTGGATGGGGGATAGATACACGATGGCTTTAAAAAAGTGCACCACCAGAGGAGAGTTTGATGGCGCTGCCAAAAGGAAAGAAGTGTCTTCCCACTTGCAAACAAGAGTTAATTATAGAAAAAAAGGCCCAGGAAAGTGTTAAAACCATCTGCGACACGAGGAAGAGGCTGGGGCCGGGCAGGCGCAGGCAGCAGCGATGACAGCTGCTGTGTATAGGCAGCCTGGACTGCTCCCCCTGGCTCCCCCCACGCTGTGCCCTGCCATCCTCCCACCCTGCCATCCCTGCCGTGCCATCCTCCCGAGCCCACGGCGCTGGCAAAGCCACACTGCTGCGAGGTCCCAGCCACCCCAGCATGTGCCAAGGGTCCCACATGCCACCCCCAGCAGTTGCGCTCCCAGGCAGGAGCTCTGGGTTTGGTGGATACCGCCAAGCCCCAAGTACCCCAAGGGGTGCTGGGCTCTTCTCCCAAGTGACAGGGAACAGGATAAGATGGAATGGCCTCAAGCTCCGCCAGGGGAGGTTCAGGCTTGACATCAGGAAAAAATATTTCACGGAAAGGGTCACTGGGCACTGGAACAGGCTGCCCAGGGAGGTGGTTGAATCGCCTTCCCTGGAGGTGTTTAAAAGATGGGTGGATGAGGTGCTGAGGGGCATAGTTTAGTGATTGATAGGAATGGCTGGACTCAATGATCCAGTGGGTCCTTTCCAACCTGGTGATTCTATGATTCTATGATTCTAAGTGGCACAGAAGGGACATCCCTGGGCTACACAGCACAGCCTCAGCAGGAGACTTGTCCTAAGCAACGTCCCACAGAAGTATCACACCCTTATGTTCCAAGGGACAGATCTCTAGGCACTCATTTTTACCCCAAACCCTACGGCAACAAGGCTGGTGTGACAAAGCATAGCATCATCTCTGCTGTCTCCTTGACAAGACCGACGTGCCCCCTGCCGTGGAGGATGGGGTCTGGGAGGCTGGAGACCAGCCCACGCAGCTGCACAGCACCGCCCGACCCCGCAGCCGGATCCTAACTGCTTCACAAATATTTACCTAGCTGGCTTTTAAACAAACCCGAAATGCCAGAGAGTTTAAAGTCCACGTCCCAAACAGCTCCCGTCTTGCTCTCGCCTGCCCTCGGGTCCCCAGCCGCCTGCCCTGGCAGCCTCTGGGTTCTGTACCCTGCCCTGACCCCTCGATTTTAAAGACACTGCAGGCAGGCTCCTGCCTGGCCAGGCAACCAGGCCAGCGGCAACACTTCTGCCTCTTATTTTATTAGGGACATTCAGGCTGGATGATGCCTGAACACGCAACCGGTGCATTTCAGAGGAGACCTCATGCTGATGAGCTTGCATATAGATTCACCGCAGAAAATAATTAGCCATAATTAAGGGCTTCTGGTTTATGGCTCCAACAATTGTTTAAACAGCAGAGCCCTGTTCAAATTAAGTTCAGGACTCGCCCATAAATATTTCTTTACTGTGGTACGGTTTAGTTTCAAACTCCTGCTCCAAGCAGCCAGCCTGGGCTGTTCAGATCAGGGCCAGAGCTGCTTCTCCTGCAAGGAGGCACAGAGCCCACATGGCTGGACCCAGCCCCAAAGTCATGCTCTTTTGGAGCAAAAAATCTGTTGGGGGTAGGAGAAGGGAAGGAGGAGAATGGTAGGGAAAAACTGCCGGGAGCTGGAGAAGACAAGAGCAGACAAAGAGCAAGACGGTGTCACCAGTGGGTAGATGGTTCCGTGGCACAGTGTGGCAACCAATGCCCGCGGCATGGTCAGATCAGCTGGCATTTTGCCTCACAGAGTTGAAGGAGCAGTTTGAGGCTCTTCCACATAGCATCTACCCACCAGGCTGGCCCACACCCCACCTGTGGCGCTCCCTCCCTATGGACAACATATGGCATGTCTCACCTCATTAGAGACATAACTAGCAGAAATAATAAGCAAGTTTGGTTCCTCTGCCACGGCGTGCTGTTTGAAGAGCAGGATCACCACACAAAATCTAAGCTAACACTCTTCAACACTGAGATTTTCTGGTGTCCCCCCAAAAACCCTGCTCCCAAAGCCAGCTGCAGTCCCACAGCGTGCTCATTCTCCACATCAGCCAGGGCAATCCCAACTGGGTGAAGCAGAGTTAAATGCGAAGATCAATATTCGTATCGAGGAAGCTTCTAAGCAGTTTCAGTTGGTTAAGCAGCCTTGAGATTCTGGCCATGAAAGGCGGTGGCGCTGATGTGACCGTACGCTGCCCAGGTGCACTCAAGGGTTACCTGTACAACTGTGCTCTCTGGAGCATGGAGACATGGTGAGGGAGTCCCATGCTGCTACAGCAGCACACAGGAACCATGCCTGGGTGGAAGCCTGCAAGCGGCTCCACAACACATATGTTGATAGTTTACTTTTTTTTCCACTTTTTAATTAACGCCAGCCCTCCATTATCACTGGTGAAGAGAAAACCTGTTGGCATGCCACCATCCAGCACAAGGCACCATGCTGCGATGCAGTCCCACCACACTGGATCAGGTAAAGGGAAGAAAAGCCCATATGACGGGCTGGGCGGGACTTCTATTCCCAGCACGGTGGGGACGTCATGCAGAGAAACTGGCCCTCAGCCCACGTAGGTTCTCCTCTCCAAGACAGGTCCTGAAGCCACCTCAGGGCCACTGAATATGGAAAGTCCAGATGTTGCTACAAATTGGTAGAAGTCTTTCCATTATTTATTTTTTGAGGAAAAGGAAAGTTCTTCCCCACTTCTTCTAGCAGATGAAACCTCAGAAAGTACTGGGAGCAAAACCCTGATGCTGGTCTGACACCCAAAGGGACATCTTCAAACACTTGGTGTGCCTTCCCAGAGGCACAAGCCAGGAGCACCACTGACTCCCACCAATTGCAAGTTTTTTCCAAGTATGACCTAGGAGCACCGTGAGAAGCGCACAGGGAAAATAGCCATATCATAAACCAGCTCAACTTTATGACCTGAATGTTTTAAGACATAGCAGGAGCCTTTGTACTATGGCCATAACTGCAATATATCAGTGAGCCATCGTTTCCACCAAGATCTAGCGCTCTAGATTTCACAGCAAATGCTGACTTAAAGACCCATATCAAATACATTATGATACCACTGTTTCCCGTTACCCACGCTGATGATTCAATTAATTTAAAAACAGCACTGAAATTTAATTTTGCTATTAACCCTGCAATCCCCAGAAACTGCTAGCAGGGAAGACAGCAGCCACCTGCCCAAGTTTGGATGGACCTAAGGGGTGAGAGGAGAGCAAAGAGATGAAAGATGAAGAAATACAGATGTGAGTAGAGAAACAGGGCAAGGCAGGATCTTTCCTAAGCCTTCTGCAGGGGTAGAACATGTAAGAAAGTTTGCTGGAGAGATGGGATAGGGAGCAGACAAGGCGCTGCAGAACAGCACCTGCAAAAGGCTTTATTTGAAACAGGCTCTTTCTTGTCACAAAGGTTCACTTTCCTCCTTCCACCTTCTCCCACCAGTGCAGCTCAAATACACATGGTCCCACGCAACTCCAAAGACAAACACAATGCAGAGTGCAAAATACACCTGTGGATGCCCTCTAGCAAGGTAACCACCAGCACCTGCCTGGGTCTCGTCTCAGATCCATCAGTAGGGCCAAGGGTTAACAGGAATTGTCATATGCACAAAGGCAAGCTGTTCTTTGAGTGGGGGAGGGTAAAAGGGTGTCCTTTAGAGATCTGCAGTGATGGTTTGCATGTAGGCTCAGGCCTTGGGTCAAGCAGGGCTCACCCGTGGCTTCATCAGACAGCCCAGCTCACTGTAGAGGAACAGCACAGAAGGGACATGACCGCCCGACGAGCGCTCCCCAACACACAGCCAGAGAAGAATAGTTAGCCCAGGCAGAGCCCTCCCATCTGCTTTTGTTTTCCAGTCTTCAGTCCCGGGCTCCGCTAAAGCCCCTGAAGTCACTGGGCATCTGTTCTCCTCCACCCATTGCAATCTGCCAGCCACCGCTGCTCTGACAGCCATCCATCACGCCGTAATACGCTGACCACAAGACCCAGTGGGACATCATTTTCAAGTCAAATGCAGCAGTTAGCATAAAATAAAGCTTTGCCCTGGTTTGTTTTTTTTTTTTTTCCAACGATTCTGCAGCTGCAGCTAGGGACTCAGTATGCAACAAAAGTGAGGGGGGAAAAAAGGCACAGGAAAATGGCAATTCTACTCTTCTGAGTCATAACAATTATGACGTTGTGATAAGAAACATTTTCTATGAATTTTTAAGTACCAGTAATCCTGTTTTGCAATTGTCCCCCGGGAACAAGGCGACAGATTGAATGGGGCTGACAGTTATTTCCATCCTGATGAACGCAGCTCCGACGCGCCGTCTCCTCCCTCCAAACTTCCCGGCTCGGCATTCAGCCCACTGCTCCGGCTCCATGAGCCAACGTCTGTTTGGTGGTGGCCACCAGTGTGACCGAAGACAATCCCCGATAACCCTGTGAATGCCAAACTCTGCACCCTGCCAGCCCCAAATCCCAACCACTTATTTATTTGTGTGCCTGTAAAGCAGAGCCGCCCTCTCTAAGCGTGCATGGGGAGCAGAAGTACTCAATAAAGCCCCTTTTCCTTGCACAAGTGGCTGTCCCCTCAAAAAACTTTCATCTGTAAGCTACAAGGCAAGTCAAGGATCTTGACCACCCCTGGTCCAGCCACAGCAAACACCCTCATGGGGTCCTAGGAAGACATTGATCAACAGCATCAGATGCTGAGGAAGAGAATCGCTCGACATCTTAGTATTTGAGACCCCCAAATTTCCCTTATCACCCTAAAACCCTGCAGATTTGTGTCATTGACACTGGAATGGGCTGCGGGAGAAAGCGGCAGGGAAACACACCTTTTTGTTAAAGTCTTTTAGAGCAGGAACAAAACCAGTCCCTTTTACCTCTTTTGTAAAATGAGCACCGCCATCAGAATCAGTGCCGAGGAGCGAATTTGTTTTGCAGAGGATCAAATAAATAATGGATGATGAAAGAAAGCTGCCACGGCGAGACTGCTCAGGAGATGCTCTGCTCCACGCAGCCTTTCCCGATATGCTCGTTCTTACAGCTCCTCATGCCAGCACCAGCTCTAGTCCCAGCAATGCTCCAAAAACACAGGTACCAAGGGTTGCACTGGCCAAAGCGACACACTCCAGGACATTGGTGCCTTATGACTGTTGTCTTTGGCAGCCTGTATGTGCAAGGACGGGTTTTAATTGCTGCTAGGCAAGGAGAGAGATTGTGGGATGGGCTCCTGCAAACCCAGGGCACTGCATGAGCTCCAGGGTACCAACAGCACAGCACAGAGTGGCATTCCCAGAGAGAAGCCTGGCTTCCCATCCTCCAGCGCCAGCCATCCTCAATAAGCCTGTCAATAAGACTCAATCCTTTCAATAACATGTCAAAAAACCAAAGAAAAACTAAGTTTCTGCTTCCCTGTGAGCAGTCGCCTCATGCCTTTCCCATCTCTGCCCTCGACTACTCTGTGCCACTACTCCAGCATTCTGCACGAGCAGGGACAATGCTTCGTGCCCACCTACAAGGGAAGCCTGGGCCTTTAAATGCTATATAGCCAGAAGACATCAAAATCAGTCTGTCAATTTAGATGCAAATTTATTTTAGATGCGACAGAGGGCTTACAAAAGAAGGTGAGCTAGATGCTGTTTGGTTCTCCTAAGGCTGTTCCGATTTGGCTCCCAAATGTTGGATGGTGTTGGGATGCATACTAGGAGGCAGAGGCTTTCACCTCCGGATCAGTCCCTGGCTGAAACCCAGCTCCATAATGACTAGAAGTCTTTGGGTTGAAGGCTGTACAAGCTTCTGCCATTAGAGAGGTGCAAGCACAGAAGAGTGCCCACCATCCCTGTCTCCTCTGCACCTCTTCCCAGCAAGTCCTCCTCAGTATGATGCCACTGAGACTAGCATCCTTTGTTTTCTGCTTTGTTTTCCTTCCCTAAGCCTGGACAGTCCTCCTCCTCCTTCCCATCCCCACCACCACCACTGCCGCCCCAGGGCCAGGCTGCAGCCTGGTAGGTCCCCGGGGCGGTTTCTCAGAAAGCGTAACCGTTTCTACAGAAAGTTTGGCAGCTTGGGCCAATGGCAAGAGTTTCTTTAATCAACTCAAATTGCATTTTCTGCAGATAAGTCTCCCACTCTTGGCTGCCAAGAAAAAGCCAGCCGGACGGCAGCAAAAAAACCCCTAACACCTCCCCCCATGCAGGCTGCAAAGTCACCGCACAAGCTCGCGGGGTGATTATTTATAGCCTTTCCCTCTGCAAAAGCCAAAAATAATTGTTCCAGCCCAATTACTGAATTTCTGAGTGCTCGGCTTGGGGGTAGCCACCAAACCACTGTGCCTTGAGCTAGTCACAATTAACAGCCAGCAAGGTGGGATGGGTAACAGTGGTGGGCATCTCCAGAGAGCCAACACGCTGTCGGCACAGCAGCACATCCTGGATGCCAGATTTTGGCAAGAACTACATGTCTTATAAACTTAACCTCCATCAGGTTAAGTTGGGGCTCCAAAGAGGTTCCCGAACAGTGCTGGGCTCTAACAAGGTTTCACTGCAGCCTGTGCTGAACCACAGACGTTCCTGTAAAGGTCTGACCACGCACAGTGGCTGGAAACACACACGGGGAAACACTGAGTTGGGTTCCTTCCACCCTGTTCTGAATCCCAGCAAGATCAAAGCCTTCCGCAACACCCTGCACCACTAGCAAGGCTCCTCACTGGCTTAGACACCTTCCCAAGCCATCTCAGCCCTCCCTCAGCTTCCCATCTCTCTTTAGGAGCCCTGTAGTTTTGTTTGGAGAGCGTTTTCCTTCTCCCTCATCTCAACCCACCCACACCACTGCTGCCTTTTCTATTGGCATTGAAAGCAGATGAAGAGAAGCTACTGCTTTGCACGGGAAGAGGGGGGAAGTGCCAGGTGCCTGCCCCAGGCCCCCTACCTCTGAGCACCTTCCCAAATATAAAAATAAAATGACATCTATTTACACCAAAAATGACAGTGGCAGAGCCAAGCTAAGGACAATTCAGGGCTGTGAAGATACCATGCTTGCAGTCAAACCTGATCTCTCAGGTTGGGTATCACACATTTTGTGGACGTCCACCTCTTGACAACCCTGTACAGAATCACCCGACCACCGACAAGCCCGCATGAGCCCTGCTGGGCAAGCGGAGAACCCCTGGCACAGCTGCTAAGGACAGACAGCAACCACTGGTGCCTGTGGGGGGAGAAAGGCCAGGCTCCTGCTGCACCTCACTTCTGCATCTGCTAGTTCAATCCGTTGGGAGGTCTCAAAAAAATACCAGTTTTGTAAAAAGCAGGTAAGACAGAGGGAAACCCAGCTGCTCCAGTGGCCCCAGCTGAAGAGCCAGCAGGAGCCCAGCTGTGGAGGAACCTGCATGAGAACCTGGAGACATTTCCAAAGCAAACCCACAAATGCACACATGCATTCCTTTTCAGAGAGAGCCTATTTTTTTTTCATACTGACAAGGGAAATTTCCTTTGGTATCTTCTTTGGCATGACCAAATGTATTGTGCTGGGGTGCTCACGTGACAGCAATCATCTAGAGTCCCCATAAGATGCACCCTATGCTGCAGAGCACCCTGTCACCAACACACGCTATCAACTCAGGTGGCTAGTGAAGACCCATGTGCTTCTAAAAACTTGTTTTAAAGCACCCAAGCCCTGTCCATTCTCTTCTTCATAGTCTCATCCCATCCCACAACCATCCTCATCCTCATCCCCAGCATGATCCTGGGAGCTCTTCCTCCCAGGCAGAGGAGGGAGATGCAGACCCTCCTGTGGATTCACCTCCACGGGACATCTCCAACCACAATCCGCTGGGGCGATATGGGGTGTGGGGACCCCATCTTCACCCCAGGAAGCTCTGGCGCCCCTCTCTGCAGGGCTGTGCCAGCTCCAGCCGCTCCCACGATCCAAGCGCAGCAGATGGCACGCGCAACACTTACGGCTTCGCTTTCCAGCCGCCATCGCAGAGCCTCTTCTCAGCAGGGCGGAGGCGGGGGGGAGACAGCGTTTTTTTTTTATTTTCCCTGGGAATTTTGATTTTCTTTGAAAAAAACATGTATAATCCTGTGCTTGAGACCCAGGAGCCCCTGGCAGGCAGAGTGCAGTGCTCTGTGGATATATGGTGCATGCTGGCTGATTGTCAGTCTGTCCATCCGTCTATGCCTGGGGAACCAGCTGACTGCCCAAAATCCTTGTTGAGAGGGACAAATCCTGGAAAGCCTCATGAAACAGAGATGGGGGGTGGGAGGAAAGGGATGAAGCAATCAAAAAAAAGGCTTTCTAGGGATTCTGCTCGCTTGCCTGGATTTCCACCCTTTTGATGGCTCATCCCAGGTTGCCAAGAGGCAGCTTCTGCCTCTGTCACCCCATTATGGAGGACAGGGGGTTGGAGAAGCAGAGACCACCAGGAAGCAAAGCTGAGCTGTGTTTTGGAAATCCAGGACTTTGGTCCTTCTTTGTCCACTGGCTAAGCTGGAGCCAAGGAGATTCTGTCCCACTTGGGGCGATGACAAGCTCTGGGGGCATTTGCCAGCTGGGGGACCAGACCTGGCCAAGCCTGATGCCGCGGCATAACATGGTCCTCTTCTCCTACACCGATGGATCAAACCAGGTTTTTGCTTCCCGGTGGAAGCCAACACCTAGAATGAGGCTGAGAAACCATAAATCTGGGCATCGCAGACACCAGATTGCTTTCAGCAGCCACACTCTGCACAGAGCTCGGCGATAAGTAACAAAAAGTCTGTGCTTTGCGCCGCTGATTTCTTGTCTGGGGATGCATAAAACCTGGGAGATGACAGATCGGCACCTCAATCCAAGAGCATCCCCACACTCGCTCTGCTGGAGAGGTGGATAAACAAAGGCAGCTCTCCCCAGCGTCCGCAGGCAGCTGCCACCACCGCTGTGCGATAGCAGGAGGGGAGAAAAACAAAAGAGGTCTGCACCACCAGGATCCAGGGGATGGGATGCTCCTGCGCTTTGGTACCCACAGGGAGCTTAGCCCCAGCCCCTCAGACACATCCCTTCCCTGGGGGTCTCCTTGCCCAGCCACCATGTCTGGATGCCAAGGGCAGTGCCATACGCTGAACCATTTGGCATCACACAGAGAGGAGGAAAATATCCTAGTTTTGGGCAGAGAGCAGCTTGGCCTTCGTGGCAGAGCTCAACGATGATTTGGACCAGGCCGCAGCATTTTTGTTCTCATGGGCACTGTGGGGTGTGACAGATGCCCACTCAAACCCTGCACAGGCAGAGGAGTTTGAGCGCCTATCTGACAGCACTCGGAGGTTTGGTGAGGTCAAATATTTGGCAGGGAAGTTTTCTGATGTAGTTGCTTAACTTAGACACAGTCCCATCACTGGCAAGGAGCAGTGGGAACTCACCGAGGCTTCTTCGCACAGGGTGGTCACAACAGTGAGGAAAGAGGGAGCGCACTGGGAAATGCCACCTTACAAAGAAAAGGGCCGTGGCTAGGGCACTGAAACACCCAGGTCTTGGTCCATCCATAGGTGGGCACGTCCCAGTCACGCTTGCCTGCCATTGTGAGCTCTGATCAGCCTAAAGCAGCTGTAACATCACTGCTGCACTCCTCCCAAACCCACCGTCCTTCCTTCCCCAGAAGACTGGCCGGACCCTTGTATCTCATCTCCATCACCTTTACAACCACCGCGGACGTGCGCTCCCCTCTTCAAACCCCATTGGTTTCTTGCTCAAGGCCCAGCTCGTCACGCAAGAGCCCCGTTGCTGGGCTTCACCTTGACAGAGCAGGACACACCCCAAAATTCAGGCTTTGGAAGTGCCAATGAGAGCATCTCTAGCTTTTGAGAGACACAAGGATTACTACTTCAGGCCACCACGGCAAATCCTTCGGAAGGAGGGAAGGCAAGGCAGGAAACCATCTTTGCAACCCTAAAGTTGAATAATTATCACCTGGGTTGCGGGAAGCCCATCTCCAGGGCACCAGCTTCCAGGACCCAACAGTGGCCAAGGAAGGGACCAGGAGGGGCCCATGCCGGCAGCCCCCCCGGGCTTTGCCGAGGAATGCCGGGGGCGGCAGCGGGGGGAGCAGCCACGGCGGCGGCAGTGCTGGGAAGGGAACCAGCTGGAGAGCCGCAGCCTCATGAAATAATGAAATGCCAAACCAACCCCTGCATCTTCCACAGTCTCTCAGGTCACCTACCAGATTAGGAGGCCTGTTGCTAAGGCAACCATATCTTGCAAGTGCTAGCTGAACTTCCCCATCGTTTTTAACCCTTTAAAGAGTCAAAAAAAAAGAGAAATATATAAAAAAAGATAAAATAAAAGGATAATGTCGATGATGCAACCCGCGGGAGACTGGCGGAGGCAAGGGGGGGTGGCTGGGAAAGGGAAATAAAAGAAAAGGCGCCCCAGAAGCCGCCTCCCACGCGATGCATGCCATGCTGGCTCCCTTCCAGGCAGCTAATAAAATTATTCGGCATCTGCGCACACACACGAGACCCAGCAAACTTTCGATGTGCCTGGCATGGTAGTGGGGAAGGAAAATAAAAGCAACAAAAAGTCAGGTTACGCATACGAAATGGGGGCAAACAAAGCAAAAATGGAACTTTCTTCTTTTATTTTTTTTCTCTTTTTAAATACAAGCCCTCGTGGCCTTGCCGACATTGGGCAAACGCTGCTGCCGTGGCAAACAGCCGGCAGGCCGGCGCCGGGCAGGAGGGGACAGATGGCCAGCGCTGCGCCCGGCAGCAACGTTGGGATGGAAGCGATGGGTGCCTGCGGCCACCCTGCCAGTTCTGCAGTAGTTGAGGGCCAGGAACATCCACGATGGGAATGCGCTGCTTGTTGTGTGTGACAATAAAATAAAATACAAATAAAACCAGTCCTCTCACCACCCTAGGACCGTGTTCCAGAGGGGTGATGGGAATTGTGGTCCCCTCCACTGGAAGGATAAAACCCCATTTTGAAAGCACACAAGCAGGGAGCCCCAAATATTGCAGCTTGCTGGGATAACAGGGAGGCCTGTGAGCAATAAAAAAACAGGAGCAAGGCGATGCACAGGCAGCACAAGGGGAAAAAAAAGGAGGGAGGGGAGAAAGAGGCATGGAAACGAGGAGAAAATGTGGAGCGGCATAAATCAGGCGCGCAGGGGGAGCGGAGCCAGGGAAGCACGGCAGCACGTGCTGCGTTCCAAGTGTGCAGGCAGCGAACGCGGCTGGTTCCTGCCTGGCGGGGTTTGCACTGGGAAGCAAACCGACCTTGTGCCCAGGAAAGAAGCTCCTACCCCCTGCCCCAGGGTGCTAATTCAGCATGGGGTATCGGCTCTGTTACCCAACACACCATTGTTGTTCCCCTGTCAAAACCTTTTTGGGAAAGAAAACGGCTCCACTGCCATGGGTACAAAAGAAGCTCAAGGGTAAAAACTTAGGGAATCCTCCTTTTTGCAACTCCTTTCTCACCCTTAGGTCAAGGTGGGGTCAGCAAGTACAATTCCTGTGAATTCCTCTCAAATGAAAGCAGCAAGATGGGAACTTGCTCCCAAAGCCACCTTCTTCCCACTAGCCCACTTCAAAAATCATCCTAAAAACACGTGCAAGGTTCCCTTTGCTCTGGGGCTGCAGCGAGATGGGTTTGTGGCCAGGCCACTGCACCAAGGGGCTGCTGGCATTGCTGCCTGCTCTTGTCCTGCCTTCTGACCTCACCCCGGCTCCAGAACCCCTGCACCTTGCCAACTGGCTGGCAGGAGAAACTTAATTAGCCATGTCCGTCAACCCCAAACATCTGTAACCAGCAAAATTTACAACCAGAAATAAAGAGGAGTGACCTTCGTGGTGTTGAAAGACAGTTGGGTTCTTGTATTACAACGGCAGGGACGGGCAAAATTCATTATCTCTAATAGCTGTCCTTATAATCAGATTAAACACAAAGGCAGCAATTCCATATTCCTTGACCCACCACTATCCCCATCCCAGGTGGAGAGGAGCTCCCCTCTGCCACAGTGCCACTCATCCCACTGCTGCAAATTCAACTGATGTTTATGCATGCAGCTCTCTCCATCCCTCCTCCCTGGGAAACACAATACCTTGGTTGTCCCACCTCACCAGGCTGGGGACACCCAGCTAGTGTCACATCCCTTCTCCTGGTCCTTCTCCAGGCAGTGCCAGGGAGATGCTCGGCTCACCTGTGAGCATCCCTGGGGTAGCAACAGTGAGCTCCCTCCTACACCAGGGATGCCGAGGTGGTACGCACTGCAGATGCTTGCTCACAAGATGCAAGGGGAAAACACCTGGTTTCCAGCACCCAACCAACCAGAGTCTGACCCTCCAGAAATAATTATCGTCGCTAGTCAACACACGTACATTCCCGAGCACGAGGGCTTTTGTCCTGAAGATACAGCCAAAGCTTTCACCTCGCACTGTGAGATGGACGTGGTGCCAATCACTGGCCGGGGAGCAAGAGCTTGTTATTTTCATCAGAGGACATTCTCCAGGGAGACCTTCAGCTGCCAGCTAGGAGAAACAAGCCACGGGAGAAAACTTGAGCCTCCTAATGGCTTTTTCTTCATCATCCCCAGCCCTGGCAGTAGCACAAGAGCAGACCCTTCTGTAGAAGATGAGCACCAGCAAAGCGGGCTGGTTTCTTCCAACAGCAACAAGTCAAACCATTTGGAAAATACTGAAGGGGGGGAAGCTTCCAATGGACCAGGTGCACCACACTGGAGCAACAGTAAAAGTTAAAATTAAATAGCTGGCAGGATGACAAAGAAGCCATTGTGCAGAACGATGGGGCAATCCAAGTACAAAGGCTTTATATAAGTCATGTTGAAAACTCCTTGATGATTGCAGGTAAGGATGGACAAGCTGTCAGGACATGCCACACACCCTGAAGAGCTCTGGGACAAGCAAGTAAATGTGTTTTTAATGATGAAACAAGCTCCGGGAGACCCAGTTTGGACCTTCTCGCCAGAGGAGACTGGCAAAGGCGTGAAGCACCTTGGTGCTATCAATGCTGCGATGCTTAGGATTAAAACAAAACCAGCTGGTTTGTTTTGTTTCATGGAAAACAGCCCTCAAGCTCAGCTGAGGATGCCCGTGCGCAACACAGACCAGCACTTGCTCCTTCGTGACTCCTCACCTCCATCTCCACCAAACACACCCCTGACAGAAGCCCACCAACGCAATCAAGCGCTCTGGAGCGGGGCCACCCCTACCTCAAACCAGACCCACCTCCTGGTTCACACCTCACAGCCCGTTATACCCCCACGTGGGAGAAAGGAACCAACAGGCCGTGGGTTCTGCTCCTTGGGGAGAAGCACGCCCCATCCCAGAGCCGTTGGGGATGCAGGAAAGGGACAACGGTGGCTGAAGCTGCAATGTAGTCATCCTAATGCTGCTACTAGCCCTGACCTCCCCCCATCTTCACCTCCCCACCTTGCAGGCAGATGGGCAATGGTGCAGGGGGAGGCCGAGTGTGATTTACACACCACCAGCTGCGCTGTTCTCCCACAGAAAGGAGACAAGGGGGAGGGAAGCACCTGTCTCCTCCTCCTCTTTACCAGAAACATCACTCCCATGCAGGGGGACATGGGGGCTTGAGCAGCATCTGTGCCCCATAGGCAACCCTTAACCAAAGGGGGTTCCCCCAAAAAACGGGGAGGAGCACCCAGCCAGGGCCAGACACAGCAGGAAGAAAAGGAGGATGCTCTGCTGGGCTTTGGCTGGGGAGCAGAGCTGAGGGTGATGCTGCAGCCTTATCTGCCCACTCCAAACCAGGCTGCACTGTGAGGAAGCACCCTGCCCCCTCCCCCGGCATGCACTGCCTTTTTTTCACTGTAACAGAGAGAAAGGAAAAAAAAAAAAAAAAAGGCAAAAACCACAAACCCAATAAACCAAGCTCCTCCCCAACCCAGAAGCTGAGGTGCAGCTCAGGACAGGCAGCAGCTCCCTGTGTGGCCAGGGAGGTAGAGCCGGGCACCACTTGTTGCCCATGGGCAGGGGCTTTTCCCCCCTCATGGTCAACAGAAATGAGTACGCGAAGCCGTGCCCTGGGACACCCTTGTGCAAGACTGTGTTCGGAGGAAGGGGATGCCACTTGCCTTAGCAGTCGCCCATCAGTGCTGGACCAGGTGTGATGGCAGCTGCACAGGTGGAAGCTAGGGCAGGAGGAAGATGCAGGAGAAAAACCCATCTCGGGTAGGAGAGACAAGTTTTGGGCCGGCACGCTCACAGGGAACAGCACAGGATGCTGGCAGCCTAACCATGCTGGGCAGATCATGCTCACCACCAAGGCAGAGCCGCAGCAGAGAAACCTCTGCTTTGATTTGCAACAAAAAAATCCCAATTCTAGGTACTAGCTCAGCCTTGTGATGCTGTACAATACCTGCCCAAATCCAGGGAAAATGGGAGGGAGAAAACCCCACCCTAGACCCTGTTTAAGGCAGGCAGGAGGGGCAGCAAGAGCTCATTTTCACTACAGAAGGCCCGCTGCACCCCGGGAGGAGAGGCGACAGATCAAACATTCAAGGGTTGATGCAGAAACATTAAGGAAAAAAAATTAAAAAGAAAATGTTAGCTTAAGACACAGCCAGAGGTCTTCCTTTGGACTTTATCTTGAGGCAGCAGGCTGCAGCGGCACTGCCTCACACACAGACAGACAGATGGACCCCACAGCCTCTTGCCTGGCCTGGGGAGCACAGAAAGGGGGAAACCACCAAACCTGGTGGCAATGGCGATGGAGGAGGAAGACTAAGGCAGGTGTGAGAGCACTTGATGGCTGGGTGTGAAGCACTGCTCTGCCTCACCACCTCAACCACGCACCAGCTATGTGAGCGCATGCACCTATATCTATCTATATATATATATCTTAATTCTGCATGTTGCATAGATACACATATATGCTTTGCTTAGTTCTTATGTTAAGAGCCTCCCTGCACTCAGCGTTCAACTCAAGCAGACGAATGGGCGTTTGCCCTCTCCTCCAAAAAATACATGATTTTTATGCATAAATCTGTGACAAAAGAAAAACCGGCCTTATTGCAGGGGAAGCTGTGCCCACCCATGGCCAAACCTTACCCAAAGCCTCCAGATGCCCCTCTCACCCTGGCTGGGCACAGGGCACGTCTGTCACTGATGCGATGGGAGCAGGAAGGTGGCGAAGGGGAGGGAGGGATCTAGGTCCCACCATGTGTGGGACACACAAGCAGCCTCCTTGTATTTTGGAAATCCCCCAGACTGCACAGCTGTAGCTTTGAACTCAGCTCCCGGCACTTGTGGCCATAAGCAGGAGTTTTGAGAGAAGGGAAAAAAAAAAACCAAAAAAAACAACCAAGAAAAAACCCCAAAGTGAGGCAGAGGCAAGGCATTTGTTTACTTGCAAAGAGCCAGTTTTGCTCCCTGCCAACCCAGAGGAAAGAACAGCTTCTGCCCTGCTCAGCACCCCAGCCCTGGGGTGCAGGGTGTCTTCCCTTGAGGTTCTGGAGGGTCAGGACTCTGAGGGAGAAGGTGCTGGGAAATAAGCAGGAGGATGTGCTTGTAGGTCAGGGCTGAGCAGAAGGCTCAGTGGGAGTTTCATAACCAGGTCCATGGGCAGGATGTTGGCAAGGTGGCCAGAGTGATGCTCATGGGGACACAGCCCACCCCGTGGTCCCTGTAAGCAGAGCAGGGCAGACTCCCAGCACTGGCTGGGCTGGGATACACAGGAGAGGCCTGAGCTGCTCTGGGGGCTGCACCTCTCCCCTCTGTTTATAAGGAAAAACAGGACCAAACACCACTGCAGCAGCTGCCCCAGATCCTCTTTAAAGCAACCCCCCACCAGTGAAGGTTTTGCACTGCCAGGTGCCATTTAGGTGCTGCTGGCCCTGCAGTGGGGATTTGGACATGAAAGAGTAGAAAGAGATGAAGACCCCTCGCCCATTCCCCAGGACTGGCTACAGCAGCTGTTTCTAATAGATCCAGGGACAGCTTTACACGAGAAAAATAGGGAACAAAAGGTAGGAGAAAATCCAAGTTTCCAAGGTAAGGAAGGAAATGATCAGAACAGGAAAGCCTCACTCGTACCCAATACACGGCATCCTGACCTAATGAACCTCCCCACTGTCCGCCCCAGCAGGACAGGGAGCCCCCCAACCTGGTGCAGCCTCCCTGGTTCGCCCCAGCACAGCGGCTCATGGCCCCTCGCCCTCTTTGTTCCTTCAAAGGGACCCCAGAAAGCAGGGGAGGGCAGGGCTGCGAGCTTTGTGCTCGCCCAGAGCTGAGCATCTGCCGGGGACAGCCGCTCCCCCCGCATCCCACTGTGCAGCAGCGGGTCCCCTCGCCGGCCTCACCGCGCTCGCCCACGTGGCCGCCGGGGCAAACAATGGGATGGCGCGGGCTGCCGCGCTTGCCACGCAAGGCCTTCCTTCTCCTCTTCGTCACAGGCTTCGTCTGCCACCGGGAGCTCCCCCCACAAGCACCAGAGGGGATTAAAAAAAAAAAAATATATAAAAGCCCCCCAGAAAATACAAAGAGACTCAAATCCACCTCGTTGCTGCAGATCAGATCGTGAGAGGTGACAGCACGCTGCCCCACGTGCACTGAGGTGCCATGGGGATGGTGGAGCGGGACCTCCCCAAGTAGCACCCACACCCACCCCAGCACCCAGGGGGTCCCTGCCCACTGCACAAACCCCACCTGCCCTCCCAGCATCAGCCAGGATTGATGAAATCCACCCTCTCCTCCCATTCCACCCCCAGCTTTCCATGAGTAACCCCTCCCGGATTGGAGCTGGAGAAACTTTGCATCTTCACATGGTTTGTTGACATAAAATCCATCCCCTGCTTTACTTTTGTAGAGGCACTCGGGGTGGGGTGGGGGGAACGTCTGTTTCCATTTGAAACTGTCAAAATTAGCATTCAGTAATTAAAAATCACACCCTTTCTCTTAATAACCTAACCAGCATGATACAATCAGGTTGTGCCAACTCTTTAATCTAATTGACTAATTACAGATTTTAATTTAGTCAGTTACTGAACAACTGTTGACAATTTGTTTTCATTAGGGACAGAACAGGATAAATATTTAGGCTCCCCAGTCAAAGACTAAGACATAAGCTCTGGGCTCTGACCTCCGGTATCGCACCAGCAGCTTCCCCATCAGCATCACCCACAGAAAGGTGCTGCTCCAAAACGCCCTGGCCAGGCAGCGGGAAGTGTGGAAGTGGAGGCTGCCCTGTTGCAACAGCCAATATTGTTTAAAATATAAAATTAAACTAATACAGCTTAGCACAGCACTCCAGTAAAAGCAGGGCTTTAGGGACTCTCAGGAGGGATGGGCACACCAGTATCCTAAACTAGGAAGGAAGGTTGAGCCCAGTGTGCTGCCAGAAGAGGGAATTTCTATATTTATTCCTTTTTTTAATTATTTTCTTTTTTTTTTTTGTAAAGTGATGTGGAGTTTTGCAGCTGCTCCTGGCAGCCTGCCACTCCTGAAGGAAACTCCTCTCTCCAGTTACCTACCAGGGAACCCTGTCCCTGCAGAGCAGAGCTGGATAGAGACCAGACAGAGCGCGCAGTCCCACATGGAGATGGGCTGGAGCTGCGCGTGCCACTGGCTGAGCCCCGAGACACTGATGCCCACAAAAGGACCACACAACGCAGTTTCCAACTTGTGTCCCTGCATTACGTCAAATCTGCACCCAAACTACCTGCGCTCCTATCCAATACATTTATAATACGCTGGCTGTAAAGGGCACACTGCGGAGGTGGCTCAAGGACCACCAGTACCATGATGTACACAGAGGTGCTCAACAAACCCCACCAGCACCACCATGATGTGCGCAGAGACATTCAACGAACGCCTCCCCCACCATGCACGCAGAGGCGCTCAATGAACACCACCACAACACACACAGAAGTATTCGTAGACCACAACCACGATGTGTGCAGAGGCTCTCCTGGACCACCACTACCACCACCGTTGCAGAAGCACTCATGGATCACCGTCATCACACTTGTTGGTCCCACATCCACCCCATACAACTATGCACACTTGGAGCAAGAGACTCCCAACCTTTGCTGGTCCTGGAGCAAGACGACAGCGTGGTACGGGACAGGTGACAGATCCACTGAACCCCTCATGCATGCAGAGCATCCTAACCCATGTGTCCATCTCACCTGCCCATTTGCCATGCCAGGAAGTGGCCACATGGACCTCAGGGAGCAGAAGATGCTGTGACAACGAGGACATGTCCTCCTGCAGCCCAGGGATGTTGAGGCAGTGAAGCCAGGACTGGCTGCCTGTCCCACAGCCAGCTGGGGCCCAACAGGTAGATCCAGCAGGAAAGGATCATTTCACACGTCTCGCTTCCAGGGAGTGGCTGGGAAGGCACTTACAGCAGGGAAAATGGGCAAGTTTGGTGTTCACAATCAAGCACTTGGATGACACCCACAGCCCTGACTGCCAACAGGTCAAAACACTTCCATCCCTTGGGTTTCCCCTCACTCCCCACTGAACAAAATCTTGCGTGCTAATGCCAGCAGCAAGCCTGGGTGCTCCACCCATCCATCTTCAGGAGCTTCAGAAACCCTCTCATCAAGATATCAATCCAGACAGAATCATTTCAGATGGTGGGGAAAGGAGGAGGAGCTCTGGTTGTCCCCAACCAGGATGAGAAAACACACGCCCATCTTTTCCCAGACCAACTGCCCTTGCTGCAGCAGAGCTTCGAGATCAAAGTTAGAAAGAACTGCAGCAACTTTCCAAAGTTAAAAAAAAAAAAATAAAATCAATGCTTTACATTAACAGCAAATGGAAGCCACCACTGCAAAGAATACAGGATTTCCAATGCTCCCAAGTGGGGGTCCTTCTTAGGAGGGAGCTGGGGGGAGCTGAGGAGGGGAAGGGCACAGTCGAAGTCTCCTGCAGCCAAAGACTACCCTGATTTTTCTCTCCTGCACATGGATGTTCTGAGCTGGCCATGCAGGCAGAGCAATAGCACAAAAAGTATGTAGGAACAGTCAACTAGATTTAAGTTCATTTTCTGTAGCTCGAGGCCAAAATCGACTGAAGTGGTTCTGGTGATCAAGTTTTCTGCAATTCCCCTTTCTATATATTAGCTCTTTGACAGAAATTCACTGCGGTATTTAAACTGGCAGTCATCACCGCTAACTCAAATTGTATTGGCTTTCACGGCGTTGAAATGCTCAACTGCGACCAGCCATCGGCCAATTCCCAGATAACGCGGAGGCTGAAATCCCCTGTCATGCCAAGCGATCCTGTTGCAAGCTTGCCGGCTCCGGGAGCGTGCAGGAGCACACCACAATGCCAGCTCGCTCACCATAGGGCTTTGCTTGGTGGAGGAGACCAAATCAATGGCTTTGGGTTGAGTTTTAGGGCTTGATGGATGCTTGCAGCGTGGTTAACTTGGATAAACTCCTTTGATACAAGCGGGAGAGGCTGATTAATGACCCTCCAACCAGCACAATTCACTAGTTGCGTTAACAGACACAGACAGCTGTGATAGAGATAGAAGGAAAAAGACGCACGGTGCTCCTCCTGCCTGCACCAGGTGAATCCCTGCTCACATCACCCCTACCACAACAAGCTCTTTTCTACCGAGTCCCAGCAGCATCTTGTCCTGGTTGAGGAGAAAAAACACAGGGGAAAAGCAAGAAGTAATATTCCTCAGCCATGGCAAGAGCCCACAGCTTTCAAAGATCCTCCCAAAAATGAGGGGTGGGATTCTCCCTTTTTTTCCTCCTTACTAAGAAGAGCTCAACATTAAAAACTGGTGGGGGAAATTGGCAATTTGACCTGCTGTTCCCGACACGGTTACACTGGGAAATGGAATGGAAATGATGCAGCATGAAAATCCCACCGTTAGCACCCCGCTAACAAAGCGCACCTCTCCCCCTCCCAAATGGCTCTCCCAGGCGAGCCCTCCTCCAGCTACGAGATGGTGGCATGCCAAACTCTGGCTGGCCCGGCACCACTGCGCTGCTCCCAGAGCATCCTCCTATTTTGTTCTTAGAGCAGCATAGTAAATACATAATCTTTGGGTAAATAAACAACGTATTCCAGGCAAACACCAAGCTGATTGCACAGAGGTTGCCCATCGCTGGCCAAGTGCAAATACAATGTTCTACCAATCCAGGCCAAGGCTTATATCAGAATCTTTTTAACCACAACCACCATATGAAGTGATTCATGAGTCACTGGTTCAGCCTCATTCGGGGCTCAACCCAGTTTCCACTGCTATTTGCTGGCTGATGGATTGAGGGGTTTGAAGCCTGATAAAAACCTGTGCTTCAGCTCTGGTGCCCACTGGTGAGGCTGTTTGCCATTGCTCACCAGCACCAGCAGCCTGCCCCGGCATGGAAGCTGACAAGAAACAAGGCGCTATTCACACTCCTCCAGTTATCATTTGGTTCTTTGGTCAATATTTAAGTTTTGGCGAGGCAGGTCCCTCGCCCTGTAAAGTACATGCTGTGCTGGGACAATGCCGCTCCTTGAAGAGGGAGCCTGCCGTGAGCATCCACCACCGGCCACACCAGGGAGGAGAGGCACAACCCTCTGTTTTGAGGCAAAAACGTGCCTGGGGAAACCAAACCAGCGCCGCTAAGCCAAGGCATGGGAGAGTGAAAATCTTCTTACGAGTCTTCGTGGTAAAACCCAAAAGGTAAAGCACTTGGGGCTGTTACAAAACTGCATTACATTGAGAATTAAAAACAATCAGGATTGTGTCTATTTACTGTAAGCTTAAAGCAACATGTATTAAAGAAGTTTATGCGAATCATCTAATGCACTCAGGCCTATTGTTAGAATTATTACCAAGCTAAAAAAAAAAGATTAATTTTTCTAAATACATTAAATCCTCAGATACGTTGAGGAGGCTGCTGTGAATGCAGCATTACCACATCTTGCTCGCTAATGTCATCTTCACCTGTGGCTTTGCTGCCCAAAGATCTACCTTTGCCTTGCTCCTGATGAGCCTGATGTCCCCCCCGGGCTCCAAAATACCCAGAATTTGGCCCAAAATGCCCAGGAAACAAGCAGCTGCCCACGCTGAGCTGAGCACTAGCCACTACTGTCACTGGTTGTCAGCTCTGACCCCCAGTTCAGGAGTTCACCATCTTAATCCAACCCAGCGAAAACAAGCGATGCAGAGGATGGCTGTGGGGACGGATGGACAGGCTGACAAACCCCCCACCTAGGAAATACCCAGCCCCATTTCCTCCGTGCCCCAGCAGGATGGGCATTGTTCCACCCTGGGCAGAAAGGAGAGGCAGCTCAGCAGCAAGCCGAGGCTCTCTGGCAGCCCGGCACTGCCTGCGCCCCAGGGCAACCGCTGCGTCCAGCGCCAGCATGCAGAAGCGCCGCGGAGGTCCCCGAGACACTCGCCCAGCGCTGCTTGCTGGCCAAATCCTTGCGGATCCCAACCCAGGCATGTTGAGGCAACAAGAAACTAGGGAAGGGAGGAAGAATGTTTTCCATACCATAGGCTCTCCAGAGCAGACAAAACCAGCTCCTGCTACAGGGTTTAAACTCACTCGACTAGGGTCCAAGCCTGCAGCCAGGTGACTAATCCTTTGATACAAATTCCTTCCAACACAGAAGATGCAGGCAACATGCACAGGAGCCTACCCATCGCCCACCGGAGCCGACACGCTGCACGCTCTTGCCAAGAGGTGTCTTTTTGGAAGGCACCTCACTCCCAGCATCCCATGCCAGGAGAAGCATCCCTAGGTCATGCTAGCACCTCTGCCGAGAACAACCTAAAATACCGGCAGCCAAGACGCACACGAACAACCAACGGAAGATACCAGCCTTGCCAAAGGCAGGGAGATATTCATGGGGGCATTCAACAGCATTCTGGGGAACACACCTCTCACTCCCCACCGAAATCCAATCCCTGCCCACCCAGCAAGGTGTCCTCAGCATGAAATCTCTCACAATCGATCCTCTAGTAAAGCTTTGTTGTCCATTGCTATGCAAAACTGTTTAATTCTACCAGTAGCCTGAATGCCTTTAAGTGCTTAAGATAAGTATCTGAACTAATTTACATAATTGCAACATTATGAAATACAGTTCAGTCAAATCAGAACATTGTTGGTTAAAAAAAACCCATGCTTTTGCCAGTGGGTTACGTTGGCTCTCGGTGCGCCAGAGAAGCTGGAGCTCCCCAACACTGTAATTACCGTGAGGATTAGAAACTTGTTACTCACATAGTCATGAAAGGCTTTCGCTTCACTCGAATGTTCACAAGTATCTCGCCTTTCGGGAGCTGCGCAGTAAAGGTCCCAGAACACGCTGTGCAGTGGAGAAAGACAAGAGAGAAGGCAGTTACTCATCAGGGCTCATGCACTGAGAGGGGGGTCACTGGGGGTCTGCAGCTTCCCACCCCAGTGGGCCCACAGCTGGGAGGGGGACCCGGCTGTGCACCCGAGCTTGACACCGATCAGACACCTGGACACACCTGACCTGGTGCTGTCCCTACGATGGGCGATGTCAGGTGCTTTAAAAGGCAAGAGTAGCCCTTAAGGGGTAATAACTGTGGTACTTTGGGGACCTCTCCAGCCCTCCTAGCACTTTGGGGACCCCTCCCTGCCTTCCCCAGATCGCCCCAATGGCCCCGCCACAACTCGGCCTCTCTGGCCATGCCCGGTGGCTTTCCAGCTTCACTGCTGCCAAGCGCTGCCAGGGCACGGGGAGACCACGCCTTGACACCCTACGAAGAGCGGGAGCCAGGGTGATTTGGGGCTCTGCGAGCTGCTGCTGACTCACACCACCACCGGGGCTTTACCCCATGGGGATCACACTCTGCTACTGCAATCCTCTGGGGCGCCCACCCTCGCGACAGGGGGCACCGTGGGATTCTAAAACCAGCGATGGATGACACTGTAGACTGCCCCACCTGACAGGAGAGCCACCGCGGGTTTCTCCTCTCTGCCACGGGGGAGCCCAGGGTGCCCCCCACCCACCACAGGGTCACCATGGGGTTCCCCCACCTTCAATAACGGGGCACTGTGGGGCTGCCCCCAACCCGCACTGGGGGACCCAGCGTTCTCCCACCGGCAACGGCAGGACCACAAACTGTCTCTTCCCGCAACAGGGGACACCACATCAGCCACAGAGTGACCTGGGGCTCTCCCACCCGTGACAGGGGGCACGGTGGGGCTGCCCCCACCCACCATGGGTGGCAACGGGGCTCTCCCACCCATGACCGTGGGCACCACCTCGGGCTTCTCCCACCAGCGACTGGGGGCATCACCTCGGGCTTCTATTACCGGAGAGCGGGGATACCTACGGCTTCTCCCACCAGCGAGTGGGGGCACCACCTCGGGCTGCTCCCACCGGAGAACGTGGGAGGGCACCTCAGGCTTCTCCTACCCGAGCCCGGGGGTCACGGCGGGGCTGCCCCCCGCCCCCCCCCCGCCCGCGGGTTCCCTCCTCCCCCGCGGCACTTACCACCACCAGGAGTGCAGGAAGCCGGGGGGCTCGCCCAGCGTGATGTTCTTCTCCCACCGGATCTGCGGGCGAGAGGGAGGCGGGAGGTGTGGGGGGTGCCGGCGGGCGGTCACGGGCCCCCCCGCGCGGTGCCCCCCGGCGCCGCCGCCCCGCGCAAGATGGAGGAGGAGGAGGAGGAGAGGAGGAGAGGAGGAGGAGGAGGGCGTGCGGCGGCGGCGCACAAAGGGCGCGGGGCTCACCTCGGACAGGAAGGTCTGCGCCGACTTCTGGGCTCCGACGTGCAGCAGGTATTCGTAGACGTAGAGCGCCAGCCTGCGAACACCGAGCGCCGGGTCGGCGGGGAGGCGGCCGCCCCCCCCCCCTCCCCGCCCCGGCCCCGCACAAAGCCGCCCCCGTTCCCCCTCAACACCCCCCGCGCCGCCTCCTCCCCCGCTTACTTCTCCCGCGCCTGCCCGTCCGAGGGCACCGCCGAGCCCTTCCCTTTGGCGAACATGGTCCGCGCCGAGGGGGACGGGGGGGAAGGGGGGGGCGGCCTCCGACCGTCGCCGCCGCCGCCGTCCTCCGCCGCCGCCGCCGCCGCCGGGAGCCGCTGTGCCCGCCGCGGAGGGAGCGCCGGGGGCTGTCAGAGCGCCGGCCGCCGCCGCGCCCCCATCGCCCCGCCGCTCGCCGCGCCGCTGGCCGCGCACCCGAACGTGGCCGCGCGCCGCCCCCCCCGCCCCCCCCCCCAACAACTCCCCGCCCCGCAGCCGCCGGGCGCCCGGCCCCGCCAATCGGCGTCCGCGACACGCCCCGCTCCCGCCGCGGGGGGAGGCGGCGAACGGCGGCGGCGCCGCGCGGTCCTAGCGTCCCACCCCCGCTTCGCTTCGCTTCGCTTCGCCTCCACCCCCACCACCCCCCCACCCCCGCTTCCTCACTCCGGGCGCGGCGCCGCGCGAGGGCCCTTTAAGGCGCCGGGGCCGCCGAGCGCAGCGCGCGCCGATTGGCGGGAAGGCGGGGGGGGTCCTTGAAACCGCCCGCCGTGGCGGGGGGGGGGGGGAAGAGTGAGGGAGAAGGCGGGGGGGGGAGCGGGCGGGACCTGAGGGGAGGCGGGACCGGGCAGCAGCCCCGGGGCTCCCCCCGCCGCTGGCCTCGCCGCTGGCCTCGCCGCCTCCGCTTCGTTGCCCTTAAAAACTGAAGGAGGAGAAAGGCGCCCCCGCGGGGGTGCCCGAGCCTCGGGGGGGGGAAGGCGAAAAGCCCTTGGCTTTTCGCCTTCCCCCCCCCCCCCCCCCGAGGCTCGGGCACCCCCGCCGGTGGGAGCAGCACGAAAATAAGGGCTTCGAAGAGCTCTCTCCCCCCCACACCCTGCCCCGAGCTCCGAAATGGGTCGCTGAACAAAAAAAAAAAGCAGCCAAGGGAAGGCTGTGCGCTGGGTGGTGTGTTCCCGATGGTTAAAATCGGAAGGTGCGCGCCTGGAGCCTGATCCTGAGAAGGTTTTGAGGAGTTGGAACCGGGCTGCGTGTGCCCAGGGTGGGTTTGGGGAGCAGGAGTCGCTCCTCCGGCTGCTGCGCCCGTGGGAATCTTCACGGCCACCGGGACCTGCCTGAGCAGGGCCAAACTCGCTTTAAAACAAACCGGGGGGGGGAGAAAAAAAGAATTATCTTCTTGCAATGCGGTAGGTCGAAAAGGATCGGCGCTTGAAGGCATCTGAGGTTCTCTCTCGAAAGAGGGAGCGCAAGCTGGTGTTTTCCACAAGTTTTGCTTTGCAGGGTAGTGGCTGGGGTGGTGGTGGAGAGGATGGATGCGATGAGACAGTGTTAAGGGCTCTGCTCCGTGCATGCCTCTGCGGCAGAGATTGGAGGGCCAGGCCAGACAGATCCCAGACTTTATGTCTCCCAAGCCTTTGCATCCCTCTGCTGCCCCGATGCGCTCAAAAATAACTGGGAGCCTCCCCTGGGACTGAGGCTATGGGATAAATTTGACCCACCGGCAGCACGTGAGGCAGTCGCTAAATATCCTTGGTTAAAAATAATACCCTCATATTCTATACTTTCTGCGTAGAGGTGGAAAGCACTAGTATCATCGGCATGATGGGCACCGTGACCTCAGCAGCAAAAGGGCCTTTCTGTGCTCAGAAGATCACCCTGCTTTGCTCCTGTTCATCAGGAGCTTGTTTTCTTTTAACTCGCTGATTTTCTGGGATAGGTGAGTAGGCAGAGCCCAGCCACCTCCTTTCTTTGACGTCTGGGGTTGTTTGGGACACGAAGCAAGCCCAAGGAAATGTGATGGGAGCTGGGATCTCTGCTTCTGTAGGTGCCTTCAGCGGTCTGACTGCAGGTCTCCAGGCAGGAGGGGAGGACATCTCCAGCACGCTCAGAGAGAGCAGCCTGGGGGCTAGGGAGCCGCCTCTGCTCTCCCTCGTCTCCCCCAGGCCAGCTCTGGTTCTTGGCTGTTGCTAGGGGAGATGGAGAAGAGCAGTTGATGGAAAGCTTCCCATAAGCGACACCAAAAGAAAGTATGAATATTGCCATCCCAGGGCAGCAGAGCCCGACTCGCCACCCGCCAAATGCTGACTGGCAAGGGTGGAAACTCCCAGCCCGTGTGAATTCACTAAGTACCAGCCCTGCCTTCACATCTTCCACGACCTGGTGATTAGAGCAAATTATAAGCTGGTGCTTTGGACCAATTTAAGCTGAAGATCAGACAGAAGACTAATTTCATATCATCACCACCGCAGAGCACAATTAAATGGCTCTGCAAAGTTTTAACGCAAGTTATGACAAGAAATTTAGGAAAAGAAAGACATCCCCACACCCAAAGGCAGCAGTTCTGTCTAGCTGAGTCACAGGGGGATGTACCATGGCTACCAAACGCTCCCAAGACTCAGGGGGTGACCTGTGGGCTACCTTACTCAGCCGGGCTTTCTCCTCATTGGGAGATTTTCTTGGGCTGCAGCAGTTAAGGAACCAGAATCCATTAAAGACTCTAAACCAAGACTCCATTTGGTTGTTTTAATCACCCGCCTGTGGACCGCTCCCAGCTGCTGGGGTGCCTTCTTCGCTGGGTCTATGGTGCACAGCACCTGCCCAGCAGGTACTGGACAGACCCCACTCTGTTGAGCCCAAAGGCAGGAGAAGGCGCTGCCTCGTGCAGGGGGCCGGGGTGGGGGGGGGAAGAAATGCAGCATCCTGCAGGCACAGCAGGGAAGGCATAAATGCACCAACCGGGCACTGCCAGTGGCTCCGCCAGGGCTGCTGTGGGATCCCCGTGGGCAGGGATGCACAGCAGGAAGGACAGGTTTGGGAGGGAGTAGCTGTGGGAATAGTGGCCTCTCGACATTGCATATTAACGCTCTGCGCGCTTTAATTGCGGTGGGACCTATCGCATGGAGCCGTTAGCATGCAATGCAGAGGAACACGTATTTTTGGGATGCCTTCCTGGCTCTCAGACTCTCAACCACGGGAAGGAGGTGGGCTGTGGGATGCAGGGAGAGGTGTCTCATTCCCCCAGGGATGCCACTGGAGTCGCAGCTCCTTCCTTGAGCCCCTGAATCATCCCTGCTGCCATCTGCTGCACCCTCGCTCTTCCCCACAGATGTCCTTCCTCCTTCCCCAGAAGGAGATGAGAACCGAGGATGAGGTGCCAAAAGCGACTTCAAACAGCATCTAATAAAACACGGGATTAATTTCTTCTGACTGGTGTTCAATGTCTCTGATTAAGCAGAGCGGGATTTAATTAGCTTGTTTGGACTGCCTCGAAACCTGTGCCAAGGGTGGGGGACTTTTAGTGGGTGGGTCCCCTGGGCCCCGACCACAAGATGACAGGGTCTGGCAGGACCTTTGGCCGGTGGAGCAGAGCCTGCTGCCTGCACAGCCAGGCTGGCAGCTCCTTCGGGATCCCTTAAACCACCCTTTACCACCTGGGGTGGGTGCCTTTGGTTGAGCTTAATCCCAGTAACACCCACAAGGCAGGCATGGGGGACAGGGAGGAGCAGGACAGTGGGGAGATGTACACACAGATGGGTTGGTGGCCCTGCCAAGGGCACAATTCTGTCTTCCCAAGCTGTGTCTCACCCTCTAAGCCCCACGCCTCTCAGCATAAACCAAACTTGCCCTGCCACCAAGTCCTTGAATTTAAAGTAACCCTGTTCTCTCCCTGATTTACTACCAGTTGCTGGCTCCTCTCCTCTCTCTCTGCCTGTCTCCTTTAACCCATTTCATTATCTATGCTAGCTTAGGCTTGTCTACGTGGGAACATCACGGTGAGGTTATTGCAAAATAGATGGGCTGTGAATGTAAAGCGCGGCAGCTATTCCCCAGCAGTTCCCTGCGTGGTGGCTCAGATTCCTTACCCACAATACCTGCATTAACCTCTGCTGCAGGCAGGCACTGTGAAGTGCAGAGCAGGAGCACCCATGTGGGACACAACCCCCTGGGCTTTCCCCAGCTGCCAGGAAGGCTGGGATGCAGCTCTGCATTCCCAGAGCTGGCTCTCCTGGGATTTTAACTTTGCAAGTTCCCGTCATAGCAGAGGAGGCAAACAGGGGTAGACTTGAAGGGAGAAAGCACCAAAGATAACAGCCCAGGAGCAGGACTTCCCCGTCTGAGGAGCACAGACAACTTGCGAGCCCAAACTTGCACTCTGGTGTGTGGCTGGACTCCTGAGGAATGGGGCAGGCTGTGCAAAGGCAAACAAATGTCAGACACCTGTCACCCCACAGCCCTGACAAAGTGTCACCTTTGCCCACCTCCTGCCAGTGTCAGCCACTCTGGGCAGGTCAGGTTCTTCTGGTCTTCACCTGCCTTGCTGCTAGTCTATATCTCTTGGCAAGGGATGTTTTGCAGTTAAATATCCCCTCCCCAAGCAAACCAGCACACAGGAACTGCAGTCCTGCCCTGTGCAGTGACACGATGATAACCCCCATCCCGGCTCCTACCGGTGACAGTGGCATTGCCATGCTGCGCTGTGTCTGATCCTGCTCATTCCCTGCAGCTGGGCTCTGGTGGCAGCTACGTGGGACCGAGCAGGGTATTGGCATGGGACGAGGAAGCTGCAGGGAGTTACATTTAAGTGCTGCCCGTGGGTCTCCCATGCAGTGGTACAGCTGAGACCTTCCTGGGGGCTACCAGCAGAGCCATGTGTGCCTGCAGCTCCTGTAGTCAACTGGATGGGGCCTGTCTTGGAGTTTGCTATCCATCATCCTGCAGGGATGGCTTCTGAGCTGTGCCAGTGTCAGCAGTCATCAAACAAAAGGTTGCTCCCTTGCTGGGTAGCAGCAGTTGTCAGCTGCCTTGGGAGCGAGGCAGAAACTCCACTGCACCAAGTAGGTATCTGCAGTTCAATGTTAGTGGGTTCTTTACCCCTCTGCCCTCGGGGAGGAGGGGTTACGGTGGAGAGCTGGTGCCCAGCCAGCATTAAGGGGTGTGAATCCAGCTTTGCTGGGTCTGGTCTCAAGCCTCCTTGCTCTGCTGGGGCAGTGCCTTTGTGTCCTATCACTTCCATTTCTTCTGTGGGCTGAGCCTCTTATCTGTCACCTCTTCCATCTGTCCCTGCCTGATATGTGCCGCGGGCAAAGCCCCAAGACAACCACTCCCGTCAGTGCCCTGCAACAGGCAGGAACATCTCTTCATCTCTGCTTTCCTGGGATGCTTCACAGAGCTGGCCACAGGGTGACCTTAGGTTTTGGAGCAGCCCTCCCCGCTGCTGCCACTGGCCCCACGGGTGCTTCCGCAGCAGGGTGGATGAATGTTGGGTGCATGAATGGAGCTGTAAAACTGTTGCGAGCACAGTGGCAATATGGGTATTTATTGCAGGCAGAAAGCTATGGTCCAACTGGCTCCACTGCCTGCAAACGTTTCCTCCACCCAGGAGCTTTTTTGGGAGAAAGGAGGACCTCAGGAGCAGGAGGAGAGACTTCCCAGGCAGCAGCCTGCTATCAGAGCCAGAGTCCTCTGGGACACTTCCCTCTGCAGCATCCTCCAAGGTTTCAAAACCAGCTCTTGCTGCTTGGAGGCCTTGCCCCGGCTCTGCTCAGACGCCTGGCCATGCACAACCACCTCATTTCCCATAGGCAGCGAGGGGATTTGGCCAACATACAGCCATCCTGTCAGCTGCAGGATGCTGCACGCATGGGGCTTCCCCCAGACCACGGACCACAGAGCTTTCCCCGCTGCCTTGCTGCACTGAGCACCCCTTTAATCGAGCCCTTTAATCAGGCCCATGTTTTCCTGGCTTGCACCTTCACTTTGTCATATGGAAACGCTGTTACCAGATCTGCCCCTCTGACCTTCATGCAAGGAGCCGCTTCCCCCCGCCTGCTTTCACCTTTACTGTTTTAAGCGTGGTCTCTTCCTTCTCCCTCTGAGCACTCATCGTTCGTGTCTAGCCTGTGTGACTTGCTGACCCAGCACTCCTGTCCGCTGCTCCATCCGTTTTGCCTCCGCACATAATGCTCCTCTATAATCTTCCTGAGGAAGGACCTGCAGAGCAGGGTCACGGTGCTGCGTCAGGGACTGTGGCTGTGCAGGGTCCCCAGGCACCAGCCCATGCACTGCACGGAGCACCACACCTGGGTTTTCCTCGCCATTCAGGCCAGTACTTGGCCCAGATGTGGGAAACCCCAAAAAATCTAACTAAGGGGCCATCTGCGGTACAGCGATGCTCCTCTGCAATGTCCCCCTCTGTGCTGGCCCCTTGGGACTACTGACCTAGGCTCGGTGCTCAGGCTGTGGGCAGCCTCCCTGCATCCCTGCCCTGGCTGCTGCCAGAAGAGCAGGGAGGAGGCAGGGGCTTGCACTGCCTGCAACAACAGCCCAGCGGGAACAACAGCCCAGATGTGAACAGCCCAGATGTGAACAGCCCCAATGTGTGCAATGGCTTCAGTGGAAACTAAAGCCCAGGTCTGCCTATGCCTCAAGCCAAGGGAAGCTTTGTGCAGCGACCGCTGCCCTTGTGCCTCCCTCTGCCTCTTGTCCTGCTGCAAGTGCTGCTTGTGTGCAGGGTGCAGCCTCCAGGGCTTTGCCATGCCCACAGCGTGCCCGCAGCCACCACCGTCGTCACGCCTGGCAACAAACGCAGGCGCCATCGCATGAGACCTAGCCTAGCCTCTCCTGCTCTGGTCAGCGGAGGTCTGGGCTGCTAAGCGCAGGGGCCTCGTTAGCCTAACGAATGAATTTTAAAGCTGATCTTTTGGATAAGTTTTGGGCAGTCAACAAACTCTTTGGGAGTGCCAGGCTAGATCTCAGTGTCTCCAAAAAGCCTCATCTTCTGGTTTCTGAGTGAAATAATAACCAAACCAGGAGATCGTCATAAAGGAAATCAGCAAAGACAACTACTTTTATATGTGCGCTTAAGTATTTAGGTCAGTATTTTTAGAATAAATAGCCGTGGGTTGGTTCCTATCTTTTCGCTTTCATTTTTCACACTTCAGCTTCATTTTCCCGAATCTGGTTATACTGAAGCAGCAATTGGATTTTTCAAAGCGCTCACACCTACCAGCGTGCTGACCTCACTGGCTTCCATTTCTCCACCAGCTCCACTGGCCTCTTCTCCTCCCTTGAGCTAGCAGCACAATTAGGGACTGAACCTGGCCCCCTCTGCCTTATTTTCCCAAGAGCAGGGGAGGGAAGGGAAGGGTGGGCTGCATGGGGATCGGCTCTGCAAGGTGATGGGAGCTTTGCTGGTCTGAACTGGGAAGGTGGGGGTGCTCTTGGTGCATGGACGTGGCCCATGATGGCTGCGTGCAGCACTCCAGTCCTGCACCCGATGCCACCCAGTCCCTTCCCGCACCAGGGAGAGCCCCAGCCATGAGCTGGGCGTTGCACCCTGCAGCCTGCTATTAAAAGCAAACCATCTAGAAGAGTCCTTCGGAGTGAAAGCGGCTTTTAAAGGAAACATTGGCAGTCTCATTTGGCTGCAACAGCGCCTGCTTTGCTAACGGCCTCCAAAATTAGAAGAGGCTCAGAAACTTAGGATGGATGTTACTGCAGCAGAGCAGGGAGGGGGGACGAGGGGGAGGCTCAAGCCTGCTCAGCCTCAGCTGCACTTCCCCAGAAATCGGGATGCTGCTCCATAGCCCATCCATACAACCTTTTTTTTTTTTGGGGCGGGGTGAAAGATAAGATCACTGTGGGAACAGAGCATGGGGAGCAACGCCCAGCCAGCGTGGAAATCCCGGGCATGCACGTGTGGCTGGAAAAAGCAGTGATCTCCACTGTGCTAAACACGCTCGGCGGGAGCGACAGAGATGTGCCAAAGCCTCTTCATGACTTAGCTCCTAATAAACACGGTGCAGATGGGAAACAAACCTTCGGCTTTCTCCAGTGCCGGCAAGCAGGGAGCTCGCCTGGCGATAGTGCATCCCTACAAGCTGGAAGGGCTGGGGGGCATAGGGCATGTCGCTATCTTTTCCCAGGACTGGGGCTGTGCTCCTGCCTGTCCTGCCTCACTCCTGGGGAAGTTTATCCTGAAATAAAGCCCTCCTTTTCCTTCCAAGCTCAATAGCCGCTTCACCTCCAAGAGTTATTCACAGATAAACTCCATAAATTTGGGGGACAGCCATTTTATCACTCCTGGCAGCTCTGTGCATTGCCTGCCACAAGGTGAAGACACGGGAGCTGGGAAGGGATGGAAAACCAGCTCCCTGGAGAGCAGGAGCATCCGAGTGCCTGGCCAGGGCCAGCTCTGCTCCAGGGCTGCTGGGGCCACTGGATGGCCGTATCCTGCCCCAGCTCTTGCTGCCTGCCTGGGCTTTCCGAGGCTTTGTTAGATGCAGGGAGGTGCGAGAGCAGAAAACCTCCTCCTCTCTGCTTTGCTTCCATGGGTGATTTATTTCGACATGCAACTCCAGCCTGTTTTGCTGCATCACTCCCAGCACTTTATTGCCTCTGGCCTGGGCTGGCAACATCCCCGCACCCACCCTGGCTGCTCAGGAGCAGAAAGGAGCCCTCAGCCTCTGCCACCACCACTTGTCATGATACCAAAATGCTCCTAAGCGTGGGTGGTTAGTTGGGCTTTCCTGACCTAGCAGCTCCCCTTCTCCTGGCCCCTTCCCCAAACTGTAGGTTGCATCGCTGCGTGCTGGCTCCTGCCCAGGGCTGCTTAGGGTGCCCATTGCTGGGGAGGATGTTTGTCAATGCATTTGGACTATTCTGCTGGAACCCCACCTGCAAAAACAAACAAATTTTTTAAAAATCCATCTTCAATTTTGCTGTGTGCTTATGAAGACGTGTGGGTCTATTCATTAGCTAAGCTCCAGCAGCCCTGCAAGCTCCGAAGTGATGTGGCTCTTGCCCGCAGCAGGCGTGCGGGCAGTGGGTTGCTGTGGATGGGCACCACTGCCACCCCGGCCGGGCAAGGACCCGTGCAGGCTGATTCCTGCACAGCTCGCTGTGCCCCCAGCGCATCTGTGGGACTATCTTCCCACCAGGCAATGCTACCGCTGCTGGTGGCTTGGATTTTGAATGTTAATTTTGACCAAACTATAGATTTTTGGCTTTTTTGTTTCCAGATTGCTGCCAGACTGGCATTCCCTGTTCCCATGGGAAAGCCAGACCCCAGGATATTAGGAGTACTAGTGATTGTGGGGATGCTGATGGGGAGGGCGGGAGAGGTCCTCCCAGTAGATTGGGGCACCACATGCTTCCCATGCTCTCCTTAAAATATCTCCTCCATTTCATAGCATTCTTGGACTGCAAAGCAGCTGTTGAGAGGGGACAGATTTGGGTTTGCTATCAAGGACCTACCATTTGGTGTCTAAAATTTCCCTATCTTCTAATAAGGCTTTCCCCCTCTGCTCCAGAGCCTGGCTAGCAGGAAGAAACCCCTCCTTGGCTGGGTGAGATTTCCACACCTCAGTGGCGGTGCTGAGCGTTCGGCATGGCTCGCATTCAAATGAACTCAGCGGCGGCAAGCAGGCGGCAGCGGTGGGTGCTGCCACCCACCTCCTCTCCCACCCGAGCCCTGCACGGCGCCGCTGCTACTCTTGGGAAGGCGTCAGCCACCCGCTTCAGGGCTGGGGTTTCTAGGTCCCGCGGGAACCGCTGCGTTGGGGTTTCCTGTTTATCCGTGCAGCTGTGCCGGCTGGTGACGGGTTGGTGTGCATTAGCCACCGTGCCAAAACATCACCGCTGCCGTAACCGTGGAAAACATCACTGCTGCCATAACTGGCTTCTCAGCCAGCGTGGAGTTCGTCTTCCCCAACACCAGCTCCTTGGCTCTGGGCTTCGGATTGGACATTAGCAAAGATTTCTTCACCATAAGGGTTCTTGGGCGCTGCAACAACGCGCAGGGCAGGGGTTGGGTCCCTATCCCTGGAGGTGTTTAAAGGTGGATGAGGATCTCAGGGATGGATCAGGGATGAGGATCTCAGGGATGGTTCAGTGATGAGGATCTCAGGCATGGTTCAGTGATGAGGATCTCAGGCATAGTTCAATGGATGAGGATCTCAGGGATGGATCAGGGATGAGGATCTCAGGGATGGTTTAGTGGATGAGGAGCTCAGGGACGGTTCAGGGATGGTTCAGGGATGAGGAGCTCAGGGACGGTTCAGGGATGAGGATCTCAGGGATGGATCAGGGATGAGGATCTCAGGGGTGGATCAGGGATGAGGATCTCAGGGATGGATCAGGGATGAGGATCTCAGGGATGGTTTAGTGGATGAGAATCTCAGGGGTGGTTCAGGGATGAGGATCTCAGGGATGGTTCAGGGATGAGGATCTCAGGGATGGATCAGGGATGAGGATCTCAGGGATGGTTTAGTGGATGAGGAGCTCAGGGACAGTTCAGGGATGAGGAGCTCAGGGATGGTTCAGCGATGAGGATCTCAGGGATGGTTTAGTGGATGAGGATCTCAGGGACGGTTCAGGGATGAGGAGCTCAGGGACGGTTCAGGGATGAGGAGCTCAGGGATGGTTCGGGGATGAGGATCTCAGGGACGGTTCAGGGATGAGGATCTCAGGGATGGTTTAGTGGATGAGAATCTCAGGGGTGGTTCAGGGATGAGGATCTCAGGGATGGTTCAGCGATGAGGATCTCAGGGACGGTTCAGGGATGAGGAGCTCAGGGATGGTTCAGGGATGAGGAGCTCAGGGATGGTTCGGGGATGAGGATCTCAGGGACGGTTCAGGGATGAGGAGCTCAGGGACGGTTCAGGGATGAGGATCTCAGGGACGGTTCAGGGATGAGGATCTCGGGGATGGTTCAGTGATGAGGAGCTCAGGGACGGATCAGTAGCGGGCAGGTACGGTGGGACTCGATCTCAAAGCTCTTCTCCCACCCGGCGATTCTACAAAACCCAGCCGGCAAAGAGCTTTTCACGAAGAAAAGTCGCCGCAACGCGCCGGCGGGTGCCGCACGATTAATTAAACGGCGTTGGGTGTCCCCGGGCCGGGGCTGCGTGAGGGCAGCGCCCCCTCCCCCCCCCGCGGGGCTGGCGCCGGGCGGGCGGGGCGGGGTCGCGCGCTGCTCCCCGCGGGGCCGCCCCCCCCGCGCGGGGCGGGGCCAGGAAGGGGCCGCTTGAAACCGCCGCGCGGCCATTGGCGCGGAGCTCGGCCCGCCCCCGAGGGGCCCGCGGAGACCTCCGAGCCCCCCCCCCCCGCCCCCCCGGAAGGGCCGCGCCTGGGCGGGCACCGCGGGCGGAGCCGCCGCTCGGAGCAACCGCGGCCCCTGGCGGCGCGAGCGGGGACCGCAGGGACCCCAGGCGGCTGTGCCCACGGGGGTCCCGTGCCCAACGCGGGGGTCCTGAGCCACGGAATCATGGAATCACTAGGTTGGAAAGGACCCGCTGGATAAACGAGTCCAACCATTCCCATCAATCACTAAACCGTGCCTCTCAGCGCCTCATCCACCCGTCCCTTAAACACCTCCAGGGAAGGTGACTCAATCCCCTCCCTGGGCAGCCTGTTCCAGTACTCAGTGACCCTTTCTGTGAAAAATGTTTTTCCTGATGTCCAGCCTGAACCTCCCCTGGCGGAGCTTGAGGCCATTCCCTCTCGTCCTGTCCTCCCAAGTGACAGGGGACAGGACAAGAGGGAATGGCCTCAAGCTCCGACAGGGGAGGTTTAGGCTAGACGTTAGGAAAAAATTCTTTACAGAAAGGGTCATTGGGCACTGGAACAGGCTGCCCAGGGAGGTGGTTGAGTCACCTTCCCTGGAGGTGTTTAAGGCACGGGTGGACGAGGTGCTGAGGGATATGGTTTAGTGTTTGGTAGGAACGGTTGGACTCGGTGATCCGGTGGGTCTCTTCCAACCTGGTTATTCTGTGATTCTGTGATTCTGTCACTTGGGAGAAGAGGCCAGCACCCTCCTCTCCACAACCTCCCTTCAGGTAGTTGTAGAGAGCAATGAGGTCTCCCCTCAGCCTCCTCTTCTCCAGGCTAAACACCCCCAGCTCTCTCAGCCTCTCCTCATAAGGCCTGTTCTCCAGCCCCTTCACCAGCTTTGTTGCTCTTCTCTGGACTCTCTCCAGAGCCTCAACATCCTTCTTGTGGTGAGGGGCCCAGAACTGAACACAGGATTCAAGGTGTGGTCTCACAGGTGTCCTGTGTCCCCCACGGGCGTCCTGTGTGCCATGCCCAAGGGTGTCTGTGCCCACGGACATCCTGTGTGTCCCCAGGCACCCTGTGTCCCATGCCCACGGGTGTTCTGTGTCCCCCTAGGGGCATCCTGTGTCCCGTGCCCACAGCTGTCCTGTGCCCACGGATGTCCTGTGTCCCCTGGGAATGTCCAGTGTCCTGTGCCCATGGGTGTCCCGTGCCCACGGGTGTCTTGTGTCCACAGGTATCCTGTGTCCTGTTCCATAGGTGTCCTGTGCCCCCCGGGGGCATCCTGTGTCCCGTGCCCACAGGTGTCCTGTATGCCCCCCAGGCTGTCCTGTGCCTGTGTGCCCACGGATGTCCTGTGTCCCCTGGGAATGTCCAGTGTCCTGTGCCCACGGGTGTCCCGTGCCCCCCCCAAAGTGTGTCCTGGGCCTACATGTGTCCCATGTCTCTATACACACACCTGGGGTGTCCCTGTCCACATGCACCCCCAGTGTCCTATGCCCGTGTTCCACAGGTATCCTGTACCTCCCCCTTCCTGCCCCGGGGTGTTTTGTGCCCTTGCTCCCCTGGTGTCCTGTGCCTATGGCTATCCTGTAACTCCCCAGAGGTGTCCTGTGCCCCTGTGCCCAGGTGTGCCTTGGGCACCCCATCCCAGGTATGTCCCTGTCCCTATGCACACCTGCTGTCCTGTCCCCAGGTAGCCCTGGGTGTCCCTGCCCTTACAACTCTCCCTGCCCTGGTGGATCCCTGTCCTCATGGACCACCCCCGGCTGACCCTGCCCGCCCAGGCCGCCAGCATCAGGCCTGTTTCTTGGCACCTTCTCCAGGAGGTTCTCCTTCCTGCCAGCCTTTTCCCATGCAAGTGCCAGAGAGCTCCTGGTGGTTCCTGTCCCTGTCGCAGCCAGATGCTGCACTGATGCCCCACGTCACTCGCCATCCCGTTTGCTGACCACTGTTCAAACAAACCACACTCAATCTGGGCTTTAGCATTTGAATTAAAACCAAAGCAAACCCCACAGCAATCCAGAGCCAGGCTTAGCCTAACGGCACACCTCCATTGCAAGGCAGACAAGACAGCCCTAGGAAATTAAGTAAATACCAATGGAGGAGTTGAAAAATAGGTTAGCTTCTAATTGAATTATTTTGCCTGCAGCTAAAGAAAAATTAGCCTTCTCGCTATCTTGTGCAGGCTGTGTGTTTGAGAACTTACCGAGTGTGTAATAGCTGAAAGGGTGATGTGACAGCTCTTTGGCCCAGCCTTTTCAACTGCCTTACTTCTGAGCTTGGCTTTATTTCTTTCCCTTTCCCCTGCCTTTAAAGTCTAAGTGATATGGGTCTCCTTCCCCCTCTTGCAGCAGCTCCTGATGCAGTAAGTCAACATGAGAGTTTGGTCTTTGAAGCTGCTGCATTAGTATATTTTTTTTCCTCTTTTTTCCATAATGAACTGTTTGCCTACCGATGCCTGCTGTGCTGCCCTCCCTCCTTCCCATCGACACTCAGGTTTTGAGGGGCATTTCCTGGTGAGAAGATACCTGCAGCCCAACCTTGGATACTGCGCCGTCATCCTGCAAAGACTGAGAGATGCTTGGCACCAGCTTCCCACCCCTGCTGCTGCTCAGGTCATGGGATCACCTGCACAAACTCTCCTTGGGGCTGTGTCTCCAGATGCTGTGGGTGCTGAGCTTGGGCAGCTGCATGGCCAGGGGCTCACAGTTAATCGCTGCATCCCAGGGCAGGGAGCAAGGTCCCTGCTAGGGGTACATGAAGCAGCCTGGGACACCCCCAAAGCACCTCCGAGCCCCCGGCATTGTGGTCCTCCCCGGTGGCAAGTTAAGGTCTGGGGCTGCTGCTTCTGGCTGCTTGGCTCAGTTTTCACCATCTCTGTCCTTGGTTTGGGTCTCACTTCTGGCCTTGTGCGACTGCTGGGGTCAGCTGCAGCTGCGCAGGTGCTGCATCAGCTCTCAACGCCATTCCCTTAAGAGCCAAGAAACCCTGCCTTTCAGCAAAGATCTGACTTAGGCTGCAGCTCCTTTCTCCCACTGCCGAGCCTGTGGGCAATTTATCCTTCCGACTACTCCAAGAAGCAATGAAACCAATGGGTCATTTTTTTTTCCTCAGCAGTAATTAATGGCTTAATTAACACTCGTGACATCCAATTCCCATTGCTTTGCACAAGCAGTCTTGCATGCTGGGGCTTCACTGCAAACTCTCGGGTAACTAGGGTTGGAAAGGGTTAGCTGGGGAGCCGACAGGAGCTGCTGGCTGGAGGCCGCCCATCTGGCCACGCTTTCATCTGAAGCTGGAAACTTCTCCCGAGCAGCAGCAGGGTTTCCAACACCCTTCACAGGCTGCTTTGCTTTTGCATGGGCTTGTTTGTGGCATGGTGGCTTTTACAGCTGAGGGAAGAAACCAGGTGCCATGAGCACGCGCTACGCACAGCCCTTGTTATTTACTCTTAAAAATTTTCCAGTATTTTAACACTAGTCCCTAAGAAATTTTAGTTGTCCCAAGGAGAATAGCTGCTTGTAACCGGTAGCTAATTACAAATATGAATGTCAATTAATTCATTTAGGTAATTATCCACTCTGAGCATCACGCACCAAAGAACTGTAAAAGACAGGCATATGGTGATGGATCAGAAAGAAGAATCTGGTGCCTGTGTGCACTCAGTGGACAGCCAGAACTGGGTGTGCTGGTGTGTCTGGGTGCAAGGATGCAGGTAACTCTAGAGCTGGAAGAATACTGCTGCTGCTGCAAGCATAAATACAGCAGAATGCTAACTGGACCTGGAAAGCATGAACCCTCTCCTTGCAACTTTTGTTTGGAGGCTGGAGTATGGGTCAAGCATCTAAAGTGTTTCTAATTGTGCTGCTCCCTCAGATGTGGAGGGAGAGAAGAATGGTTTTCCTTGTGTCAAGTAAACTTCTTGATCTTAATCACTGCTTGCAGAAACAAACAGTCCTAAGAAGGGAGGGAGAGATTCCTGATGAGCCTCTGTGCTAAAGGTGGGCAGATCTGCTGGAGGACGCTTGTTGCAATCTCTCTACCCATGAGCCTTACAGGACACCTGGGCTGCTGCAAGCAGGTAGAAAACTATCGTGGTGAAAAATAATATTATTTGCTGCCCTAAAAAGGAAAATGTTTCAAAGGAAATGTTCTTTTCTGAAATGATCGGAGTTATTCACATCTCAGTATGCAGAGTTACCTGGAAGGCATGGAAGAGGTTGCATAGGGAGCGCAGAGCAGATGCCCCCTCCCTGCTCTCAGAAAGCCGATGAGGTATTGCAGATTTTATGTTAGCAGCTGAGCAGTGAATGCTCAATGGGGTTAAAGTCCTCTGTTAAAGCGGGGCAACAATCTTCCTCCCAAGGGAATCTCCATCATGGTGCTCAGATTAATTACCTAATGTGGAGCTGTGTCCTCCATCTCCAAAAAGCTCCTAAACTCTCAGTGGGTGAGCATCACCCCAGGATGGGCCACCAGCTCCATCCTGGCCCGGGCCAGCCTTCACAGAGCTACTGAGGTGTCCTGCCCCATCTGCACCAGCATCTGGGCTTTTGATGAGCATTTCCCATGTCCAGCCTAAAATTTGGGTTGCTGAGGCCACAGAGCTGCAGAGGCAGCACCCACTGCATCAGACATCGATGCTCAGTGACCACCATGAGTGTTTGCTCTCTTCCAACACTTCGTTATTCTTATTTACCAAAAAATATGAGGCCTTATTTCCCGTTGAATTTGTTTAATAGTTTCACTGCTAGCTTTCCAATGGCAACACTTGTGCTGCCTCTGCCTGTGAGGAGCTTGGATCAAACTCATGTACCTCGATACCAAGATTCACTTATAAAAGTGCTTAAATAAAATACAGCTAGAACAGCATCTCCCTAGAAAACCCAATAGGCTGTATTGTTAGTGCGGTGATATGGCAATTCGCATTTTAGTTCCTTGTAATAAAAAACAATAAACCCTGTCAGAGGTACTTCAAAGGCAGCAGGGCCAGGGAGTGGCTGCTTGAATTGGAGCTGCTCCGGAGAAGTTTATGAAGGCTTCCCCGACTTTCCCGGTTGGCAAGCTCGACTTCAGTGCCTGCAGCTCTGGGGGAACACTAGGTATTTTCAGGCAGGTTTAACTGGGGCCAGAGGAGCCCGTGCTGATGTGATGCTATTGGTACCGAGCGGGCTGGGGGAGCAGCTAAGCAGCCCCTCGCCCTGTGCTCCTTGCTGGGTTGATGAGGGAAGAAGAGGAGGTGATCTGAGGGGCTGGGGAAGAGATCCAGAAGCCCATCTCAGGGGCTGCTCACCAGGGAGCGATGGAAGGAAGAACGCTGGACGCTGCACACAGAGCTGTTGGCAGCATGCCGGTGCCTCCTGCCATGCTCCCCAGCCCTGCTGCCAGCCTCACACATTCGCTTCTGCAGTGGAGCATCGGCCAACGTGCAAACCTCCGGAGTGCCGGCCATTTTCCAGGCAAGAGCAAATTTGCCAAGCGCTACCTTAAGAAAAATTGTGCGTGACCACATTTAAGGAAGCAGGGGAGTGTGTGGGGGTGTGTGCTGGCCCCATCCCAGGGCCCTGTGCCAGCCCTGGCCAAGACACCCCGCTCTGTGCTGGCTGGACGTGCAGGTGTCCGGACGCTTCTCCTCTGAGCCAGCCATCGCCTCGCCGCCACCCGCAAATGCTCAGCTTCTTCTGGCTGAGGTGAGGGACACAGGGAGCTGGGGGTGATGGGGACATGGTGGGGGGAATGGATGAATGGCAGACAGCGTCCAGCGCTGCCGTGAACTCTTCCATGCCCGTGAACTCTTCCATGCCCGGCAGTGGAGTGATGGCTTGTAGTGGCTTGCAATAGCATGGGCAGCTCTGGCAGGAGGAGGAGGGATGAAAACACCTTTCCCCACCCCCGTGGTGGTGCCCTCTTGCCCTTGGTCTTTTCTGTGAGCCCAGTTGAAGCTCCATCGTGGTCTGTGGCACCCGTCCATCTGTACTGGGGACAGCAGGTGAGAGCCAGCAACATCAACATCCCACCGGGGCTTTCTGATTGTGCCAGGAGGGATGGGGGACTGGCTTGAATCAGCATTTTTTCTATTAGAAGGCGGAGCACATAGTTGGGAAGTGTGTGTACAGGGCTGCTGGGAATGCTAGTCATGGGGAGGAAAGGGGAATGCACTGGGGCTGGCTGGGGCAGCATGGGTGGCCGGATGGGGTGAGTGGCATGATGCTGTGGTGGTCTCCACCCTGCTGGTCTTGACCATAGTTGTTTCAGCCATGGTGGTCATGTCATGCGGTGGTTTTGACCATGGTGGGAGATCATCATCTGATTGGTTGGAGACCGCTGTGGTGCCCACCCTGGCGTCTCAACCGTCGTGGCCTCAACCACAGTGGTCACCATGGTTGAGACCACCAGGGTAGAGACCATTGGGGTGGAGAACATTGCACCACCATGGCTTCCACCGTGGTGTTCTCAACCATGGTGGTCTTGACAGCAGTGGTCTTTATTATGGTGGTCTCCAGCTTGGTGGGCTTAACCATGATGGTCTCAACCATGGTGGTCTCAATGCTACAGCAGTCTCCTCCACAGGGAAGCCGTGGGCAGCAGGGCAAAGGTGCCTGCGCTGAGCGATGTTGTTGTGTCCCCACACTTGTGAAGTTTGGCCCTGGCATTATTTGAGGCTGTAATGAGGTGTTGCGTGGCTTCACTCTCCCCCTGAGTTGGAGGCAGCAGTTCCAGGGAACCTTTAGTTGGAGGCAGCAGTTCCAGGGAACCTTTGTCCTACGGGACACTCCCTGAGGGAACTTTACCCCTGCACCAGCGTACCAGAACCAGCCTTCCCAGGAGCCTCTCAGAAGCTGCATAGAGCAGCTGAGCAGGGGCATGCATGGGGCTGGAGGCTGTGGGCACCACTAGGCTGGGGATGCTTCACCTGGTGCGGAAACAAGTGGTGGAGCATTCTGCGGTGGGGCTGGAGGGGTTCCTGCTGTGCTTGCTCTGAGTGAAGGTTTCCCGTGGGTGGGGAATGTAAATCCATCAGCCCCTCATAAGCAGAACCATCCTTACAGCTCCCTGCTGCCCTTGGCCCTCAGTTTGCACTTTCCTGGCCCAGTGCCAAGCTTCATTCCATGAAATTCTGGGGAAGGCATGATGTGTTGTCTCAAAAATACTACTCACAGGGCACCCTGTCCTTTCTTCTGGACGAGCCACCCTCCTGGGGTCCCACCGAGACCTGCCACAGGGAGCTGCAACCTTTCCTTGCCATGCTGTGACCTGGCAATTTAGTCCAACTTGTTCTAGCAGGGCTACCATCCTGACAGCCCCACAAAGGACCCAGCACTCCCACCTGAGAAAGCACCATGGGTCTTCCTTCTTCCATGGACCCCACTCCACTCTGGTGGGCAGGGGATGATGGAGGTGAGCTGGGCATCTCCTCTGTCACTCTCTGGTGGGCGTTCGCTGGATAGGACATTTCCCCTTGCACAAAACTTGTCCCATCCCTGAGAGCACTGGGACTTGGCCACTGCTGGCAGTGGGACTGGTGGGCCAGCTCTCAGGAGAAGGAGAGCCCTCACTGCCCTATTGAGATGGCAGAATTTCCCAAAGTAGGTCAGGTTAATTTTTTAACGCGTGCAGATTTGCTTGTTACCATGGATATTGCTCAATTATACACCAATAATCCCCCATGAGAACTTCACTGTCGCCGCTTCTGTCCTCCCCCCCACCCCTTCTTCCCCCTTTTTCTCTTTGTGTATTCCCAGGGAGGGGTAAGCATGCGCTGAGTGTCTGGGGTGGGGGAAGGAGACCAGAGCCAGATGAAGAAAAATGGGGGTTAGGCATTCAGGAGCCTGTGGTGGGGTGGTGGGAGGGCAAGGAGGGCAAGGAGGGTGTAGCTCAAGCTGTGGAGCAGCTCCACTCTGACCAGAGCCCCCCCTACCCAGAGCGTGGGACCCTGGCCATGGCTTCATCCCTCTCTCCCATCTGCTGCTTGAGGGTGGCTAAAGGAAACACCCTGCTTCCAGTGGACTGAAGGCTTTGGGGGAACAACCACTCTCCTGCATCCATGCCCAGCAGCTTCCTGGGGGCTGCAGGACCTGCGGTTGTTTTGCAGTGGAGGCTCCCCCAGGCTGGTGGTCTCCTGGAGCTTTCCCAAGCGGCCAGCACCCAGTTTGGCAGCAGAGATCATCCCCGGAACTTGTGGGAGCTCCGGCACTGTGGGACACCCCTTGCTGGGAGAGTGGTGGGGTGCCACAGGATCCCTCCCCATCGGTATCTGCAAAGCCTTCGAGGTGCCTCCCCCTCCATGCCATCCCTTCGGTTTGCTCTGTGGGCTCCTTAAACCTTCAGCAGTGCAGGAAGTGAGCGTGGCAGGAGGCAAGAAAAATATCCTGCTGTACGTTTTTTTTTTCCTAATGCTAACTTTTTTCCTTTGGGTAGAACTGGGTCACTCGAGGGGTGACAGAGTAAGAGCATCATTGCCTGGGTACTGCATCCTGTTGCCATGGTGACCCGAGAGCTGCATCAGTCAACAGCTTTAAAAATGTGACAGTTGAGTGAGGCTGAAGATTTTAATGAGGACAGACACTTGCTCGCTTAGTTTCGATAACCGAATACTCTATAAATAACCACTGGATGAATGGTTGGGGTCGCTGGAGCACATTTGCGACGCGTGGCTGGGGTGCTCCCCTTCCCAGGGCAGAGCTCCAGGGTGGGAATGTGGGTGGGGGCCACCTCAGAAATTGTGGGAGGGGTGGATGCAAAGCAGATGGTTCTTTTTTCCACTCTCTTGCCCAACCCAGGGGACAAGGTGACACGATTGCAATCAGGGAGCGCAGAGCCAGGAACAGGCTTGGGTTTCCAAGGTATGGCCTAAACCACCTGCCCTCTGATGTTGGCCACTGTAGCTGTGGGGTGTGACAGGGTCACCCTGGCCACTGCTGCTACGGTGTGCCTTCAAGAATGCAAACCTAGGGAGCAAACTGAGCTTGCTAAAGAGGAGAATAACTCTTGCACTGGGCTCTTGCAGGAGTGGGTGAGTCATAAGCAAGCTCCCAAACCTCAACAGCAAGCCCAGAGAAGTTGTGGGGCTCAGGAAAGCAAAGCCTGGTAGTGCTGAGGCAGGTGTGGGAGGCTTTGAATGGCTCAGCAGTGCTGCTTGCATCCATTGGTGCTCTCAGCACCCTCATTTGGTCCCAACCACAACGGGTGTGTGCTGTGCCGTGCCCCAGTGCTGTCTCCCACCAAGGGCTGACAGTGCAGGAGGCAAACCTGCAACTTCCATTTTTTGATCCCATGCCAAAACCAGTCAATCCAGCACCTTGAGGAAGGAGCTGCCGCCTCCAGCAGCCCTGCTGGACCCATGTGGGAGCGGGATGTTTGCTGGGACAGCTGAAGGCATCCCAAGGGCAACAGTGTAACGTTTAAAAGCAAACTGTAAATATAAAGCCTCTTCAACTTGCTTTTGCTGCAGCTCCCACGCTGCCTTCCTTTGCACTGCCACCACTGTGTCCTGCTAGGACCTGGTTGCAGTGCACGTTGCACCCGTGGGTACCCAGTGCCCTTGAGAGGTGCCAGGGCTTTGCAGGCAGAGGGGCTGGTGCAGGGGGCAGTGGCATTTCTGACGATGGACACTTCCCATTTGCTGCCCTGGTACCGCCCGTGCCCAGCGTGAGTCCCTCCTGCTGCCAAAAATATGCTCCTGGCTGTCTTGTGACTGCGGCGGTGTCACCACGGCAGTGTCACTGTGCTGGCTCGGGGACCTTCAGTTTGTAGCAACATGGAAAGTACTGACGCAGTGTCACTGACTCAGAGATGGGCCACAGCAGCATGTTCTGGACTTGGTCCAGCACCCCAAGATAGCTGGGAGCTTTTCCATTGCAGCCAGTGAGGACTGGAACTGACCCCTGAGGAATGGCAGGTGCCAGCCCCAGGTCTGCCGTTCTCTCTTTCGACTCTGGTAGCTGCCAGATAGGTGCTGGCAAGGGGCTAGTGGCGTGGGGAGGAATGTCAGTGTGGGGCAGAGGGACAGGTCATAACGCTCTGCCACACAGGCAGCGGTGGCAGACAGTGGCTCGGTGGCACCTGCTACACATCCAGCCTGGAGACAGCCACCGGCATCATCCTCCTCTGCTGGTCCTGCTGTAACCAGGGCGACTCTTCTCCTTTCCAGGTGTCTCTTAAAAATGGTCAAGGAGAATCTTGTAGTCCCTGAGGAGATCTTGAGCTTCTGTTGCAATGGCCTCCAGGTACCCCCCACACTGTGCAACTAACCCTGGGGCTCCCCGTGATGCCGGTGGCTACTAACCAAGGCAACGCCAGGCAGATGTCACCTGTGCCCAGAGCTGCTCCCAGCTCCGCACTGGCTCTGGCTGCATCTGCTCCACCCAAGTTCCCTGTTGGCATCCCCAGCCTCTTACTGGTTACGATGGGGTCAGGGCTGTTCCTGTGGGGTGCCAGCTTTCTCCCTAAAATTCAGAAATGTCAAGCACTGGGAAAACGAACGTCAGGAGCTCCGGCCAGACTGGCTGCTTGCTTTGCAGCAGGCTGCTCTGGAGCTCTTTGCATTGCTGGCTCGTGCCTCAGAGCCTGCTGGCTTCCCGAAATAGCTCTGTGGTACTTGTGCAGGCACCTCAGCGCGCTGGGAAACAGCACAGGAGGTTCACAAAGGGGTTTGGAGTCTGCGGGAGGGGCTCCGATGGCCTGGGTTTCGTTGTTGTGGGGTGGGGGGGCCTTTGCCGTCAGCCTGGCTTGCCGTGTTCGCCACCGTCTCTGCTAAGCTGAGGTTTGTGCCGTTCCTGGGATGTCGTATACCAGTAGCTATGGAAACAGGTTAGACCCGCTAGGGAAAAATGCTATTCTGAGATGCGGTGAGATCAGGGTAGTCGGGAAAGCTTCGTTTTCAGCATAAACCCATCTTTAAAAGAAGCTGGGCAAACCAAAGGGCAAAGAAGCTGCTGCAACAGGGCTCTTGAACAAGAGCTGTAAATGGGAGACACAGTGAGGGCAGAAAGCGGAAGGAAGGGCTGTAATGAAGCCCAGACGGCTCCTCATGTCTCCTCAATTACTCACCGGGCTAACTGAGTTCACCCCCTTGTGTAACACAGCTCACTTGACTTCTAATCAGCTATTTTTTCTGTCGGCATAGTCGCAATACCAGCCTTCTCTTCCAGCCCACCTCCTGCTGGGGTGGTAGGCAGGGGTGGCTCTGTGCCCAGCAAACTAAGAAGCCCATCAGAACTGTATTTAACTGCACAAACAACTGCAAACCAAGGATGTTTTCCCTTCCCTCTGCTTGCCCCAGCCAGGAAAAACTGCTTTTCTTGTTTCCTTTGGCAGAGGGAGGTGTTGGTGGAAGGTGTGGAGCGTTGCTGCATGCCCAGCCATGGGTGCAAGCCCTGGGAGCACAAAACTTTTGTTGCTGCATCCTAAGAATGAAGCAGCTGGGAGAGCAAAATTTCTTCCCAAAGAATGATTGACTTTGGGAGGGGGGTTTGCATGGTTTTCAGGAAGAAGCGGTGGGGCTGGGTGACAAATGGCCTGGAAGCCTGCACTGATCACCCACAGAGATCTTTTTATAGGATTTTTTTCATTTTGGTTGCTGCCATCACATCTTTGGCAAGGGCTGGGTCGGTTTTGGTTCTGCCTGGCACCGTGTGGGGCTGAGGTCCTGCTGGCTCTGCCTGGTGACTGCACGGGCCACTGTTTTCTTGGTGGATTTTCTGCCATTTGGGTAAATAGAGCTCTTGTTCCTCACAGGGCTCGACCTCTCCGCCACGTGTCTGGGAGCCGGGGAAGCAGGAGGAGGTGCCAGAGGCCATGGCGAGCCCTTTGCCTCCCTGCAACCCCACCGAGGTGCAGATGAGCCAGCTGGTCCTGCCCTGCCACACCAACCACCGTGGTGAGCTCAGCATCGGCCAGCTGCTCAAGTGGATCGACACGGCCGCCTGCCTCTCTGGTAAGCCACCCTCTGCCACCAGAGCCATCGTCCTGCCAGGCTGGGAGGGAAGGGACCTGGCGGTGTCCTTGGGAGCCAGCTTATCGGTGGCATGCCCAGCGGTCCAGCACTGTCCCTTGGAGCTGACGCCAGCTGGGGACCTCATTGTACCATTTTTCCGAGTAATTAGATAGCGAACAAGAGCAGGACAAGAGGGGGAGGAGACATGCGCTGCAGCACGCAAGCTTGCTTGGGGACAGATCAAAATTGATGTCTGCTTTTTCCCAAACGCCTCCCTTTTCCCAGCCTGGTGTGCAGGGCACGGCAAGACTGGACCGGTGACGTTGCTGGCATCCCGGTAGCGACCAGGGAACTCTGCCAGATGGGGCTGAGCAACTCCACTCAGTGAGAAGCAATGGAACTCACAGGATCGGCTGCTCTGCCAAGCACGCTGTGGGTGGCCGAGCACAGAGAGGTTATGACAGGAAAAAGGGTGCAGTTTTACAGTTTGATGAGGTACATAGGGCAGTTTTGCAGCTCAAGATTCTTGGAGTCCCAAGGGAAAGCTGGAATGGTAAGACAGCTTTAAAATACTTGCTGTGTGTAGAGAGATGATATCAGCTGCCTGTGCATCCCTGCAGCAGCTGAAAGCATCAAGGGAAGGCAAACAGCAGGGCAGCTTGCCTCCTAGGTACAGCGCACTCTCCAAAAATGTAAGACACTGGCAAACCCGCACTGCTATGGAGAGGAGAAACCCCAGACCCTGCTCTCATTCCCTGCAAACATGGCAGGGAAAGGGACACCGACCAGAGTTTCTCTGGTGTCACAAGACAGCGTCTGCAGGGCAGAGGAACACGCGTGCCCATTACATGCTCAGCGTGTTGCTGCAGGTAGCTGATGTAGTTTGTTTTTCCTTTGCAGCTGAGAGACATGCCGGCTGCCCGTGTGTCACAGCTTCCATGGATGATATCTATTTCGAGCACACCATTAGGTAAATACTCTCTGCTCCAGCAGGGCATGCGCAGGGGAGGCCGATAGGGTTTTTCCCATCTGCCGGGTGCAATGTGGGTGGTGGGACTGGAGCCAGGACAGGGAGCAGTGTGCTTGGAGGGGAGGAGATGCAGTGGCAGTGACAGGCTTGCAGGGCAGCCAGGGACTGAGGCTACGTCTCCACTGAGGGGCTGCGGACCTGCTGTCTGCTCTGATTTATCTGCTGTCTGGTTGCCTGGGGAGCTCCTGCTGGGTTGGCTTCCCAGTATTTTCCCTGACCCCAGCTCCTCCCCGACTTTGTTCAAGGAACAACTCTGTGCTCTGGGAAACTTAAATCTTACAAATGGTGCCTCTGTAGCAGCCACGTGGGCAGCTGCTTTGTGGCGGGGATCATCCACACACCCATGGGGCACCTGGGGGAAGAAGAGCATTGCCTCCCTGGGTGTCCCTTTGTGAGATGCACCAGGGTGAGCTTTGCCCAGTCCAACTCCCCTCCCAGGCTTGTCCGGGAATACCTGGAGTGCTGCCCACCTTGACACACAGCCCCTGTGCCGCTGCTTTGCAGGGGACAACATGAGCATTTCCAACGGGTTAGGTCGTACATGGCCAGGGTGGTCTCCCTGCTTACCACCCCCAGTAAACCCAGGTGCTGCCAGCTGCCTTTATTCATCTCTCGGAGCCCCCATTTCCCTCATGCAGGGGGATGCCCGTCTTCCTCCACCCTGGGTACCATCCAGGGTGGAGGGTTCCACAGGGTTTTGTTGCACCCAGGGTTTTGTTGTGTCCATGTGTCAGCAGTAGGGGGTTTTGCACCCCTGTTCCTTGAGGTCCTGCTGGCCAAAGGCTTGGCCTGATGAGCAAGCCGTGCAGTGTAGGATCTGTGCTGCCTAGCTGCTCCTTACTGTGTGGGTCTGGCTGCTGGTGCCGAGATCAGCTGTGGGTGCCCGGGGCTGGCGCTGGGGTCTCAGGTTGTGACATGATTTGTTTGGCGCTGGGAAGTTCCACTCACTTTTGTATTTCACTGCCATCCCCAGGAAATGCTAAACTCCCTCTTTCACCATCTCACATTTTGGTGCTGGCAGGTCAGCGAGAATGAGCTGACCATCACCCTGTGGCTTGACTGTGCCAAAGTCACGGTGTGGGGATGTGGCACAGCCCTGTGTGACACCAGCAGAGGTGGCACTGTAGGGGCTGATGCTCTGCATTGTGTGGCTCATTGAGTATCATGCCTAGCACCACACGGCTGCCCCTTTGCCCAGGAAGCTTTTCTCCGTGGGTTTTGGAAGCAGGAGGATGGACCTGAGCCCTGCTCCAGAGCATTAAATCAAATGCTGCAAGGCATTCACCCCTCTGGGCACCGCTGCAAGGGATCAGGTGTTTGTGCTGCTCCTGGCTCAGACCCCGCTTGCTGTGGTCCAGCATAATGCTCTGCACATGGGAATCTCGTGCAGAGCTGTTAGAGGGCAGAGGCAGCTGCGGGCAGTGTTTGCTGTCTGCTGTCTTCCTTGCCCAGCTGTTTGTGCTTTCAGCCACCCTCCCTCTGCAAAGGAGAGGCCCCCAAACCATCTCGGACTTAAAAACTCACCAGCTGGGCATCAGATGCTCCCCATCCCTCAGCCCTGTCCTGTAGAAGTGCGACCTCCCAGGAGGGCTGCAAGTGGATTCATGTGGCTTTTATGGCACCAACTTGTGCTGTTTGATAAGGAGAGAGAGGATAAAGTGTTTTGGGGGTTGTAATATGGGCAGACAGGCCTGCCAGCATGCCTGCCTGGACCGCTGCTATTGTACACCCCTTGCTGCAAATCCAGCCAGAGCATCCATGCTCCAGCCTCTCTGTGCCTCTGCTCTCAACATCTCTAACCCTTTCCCCATCTTGCTTTTTCTTTTCACACCAGCCAGTCGTATATAAACCCTCCTGGGCAGCAGGACGGGAAGAGCGGTGTCTGGTACGGAGGTTTGCAGCCCTAGAGCAGCTGGCCTAGCATAGCGCTGCCGTGAGTTGGGAGCATTAACCCCACTGACATAGCACGGCCTGGAAGGTGCACGGAGGCTACTCACATAACCCCACTAACGTTTTGACAAGCCACAGCGGGTGCAGAGTTGCCACTGTGCCCGGGATCCTTTCTAGGGGACAGCCAGGGGCATCGTCCCAGCCTTGTGCTGCCCCTGCTCCAGCCAGAGCCAACGTGCGAAGCTTGTCAAACAGCCAAGATGATTATGGTCATTTGAAGCCAGAAGTGATGTGTGGGGGCAAGGGGAAAGTTACGGTGCTCAAGCACATGCTGACTCCTCCTCATTTCTAGTTTTGAGCCCTCTACAGTGCAAAACCTGCAGTGGCAGTCCTAGGGCTTATTTCTCCACTGAGTTTTCTAGCATTGGTCTCTTTTAAGGGATGAGGAATATTTCTTATTTAATAAAGCATTTGTTAAAGACTCTCTTTCCTGTTGGGGTTACCCATAAGCTGCATTTGCTTATTTGGTTGGTAGTGGCCTGGAGTAGGTTAGGCTGCAGAGCTGAAGCTGTTTCTGTGTGTTTACTCTGAAGCATACTGAAGGCGCAGAGGAGAGCACCTGGATTCTGCGAGCAGCAGTGTGCTGCCAGCAGATGCGTCATCTAAGAGTTGGTGCAAAATGTCCCTGGCACGATCCTGCCTCCTGGCATCTCCCAGCATCCCAAAGCGTCCATTGCTGGGAGGCCCTGGAGAGGAGAGACAGGAGCAGTCCAGGTGCCTGCAGCTTTAGGGCTGTTGCTGCTGGTCGAGGGCCTGTGGAGAGGCCCCACGAGTGCCCCATTGTGCAGGACAATGCGTGTGAGGTCAGAGGAGCCGTTTGCTCTGGCAGGAGCATGCATGCCCACATGGCAGGGGGTAGAAAGCAAGCCTCAGGCACCTCTGCACCCCTCCTGGCAGCACCCTGGACCTCGGGACCCGTTTGCACACAGATGCTCAAAGGTGACATCTCACCACTGAGCTGTACACCTGTAGGCTCCCACATCTATGGAGATCCGTGTCCTGCTGGCCATCCCAGCGTGTCCCCACTGTCCCAGGCAGCCCCTACCACTGCAGGTGGTGAGCTGGAACTCTGTGGCACCTCAGTGAGGAGCCCCTCGGTGCCCACACGTGTGCTGGGTAACCACAGGCTGTCATCCCACAGTAACCCCTGCGCGCTTTCTCCTCTTTCTGTCTTTCAGCGTTGGGCAAGTTGTCAACATCAAAGCCAAAGTGAACCGAGCCTTTAACTCCAGCATGGAGGTTGGTGTGACACCCCCAGGCTTCACCCCAACCCCTGTCCCTATCCACTCACCGTGTGCCCGTCCCCACCTGTCATGCACGCCTGTTCACCGTGGTGAAATATCCAAATCCTCCAACTGTTCCCAGCTTTAATCCCAAGTGCTGATCCCTTCCTGATGGTCTGGCAGGGGGTGCTGGGTAGGATGTGGGTGCCCAGGGAGCAGAGCCTGCTCTCAAGGGTGCTGTGCCTTTTCCAGGTGGGCATCCAGGTGAGCTATGAAGACCTGTGCAGCGGGAAGCACTGCAGCATCTGCAAGGCGTACGCCACCTTTGTGGCACAGAGCCCTTCTGGCAGCAAGGTGAGTGTCGGCAGCTCAGGTGGCCCCTGCACAAAGGAAGTGGCCTCTGGAGGGAGAGCCAGGCTGAGCTGGGCTTTTCTTCATGGCATGTGCCGTCGCTTTCATAGAATCATAGGATCATAGAATCACCAGGTTGGAAAAGACCCACCGGATCATCGAGTCCAACCACTCCCATCAATCACTAAACCATGACCCTCAGCACCTCATCCACCCCTCCCTTAAACACCTCCAGGGAAGGTGTGCCCCCTCCCTGGGCAGCCTGTTCCAGTGCCCAATGACCCTTTCCATGAAAAAGCTTTCTAGCTATTTGCACATGATAGGGTCAGTGACCCCTTATCCCATGTGTGTTAGTGCACAATGGGGTGCTGGGGGTCTTGGCCCCGCTCTGGGTGTGGAGGACACCTGCCCACTGTTGCCATTTCCTCCTCTGTGCTCAGGGAGGGCAGGGATGTAACTCCCTGTCGGTGCTGTGGGACGGCTCCTTGGCATCTGTGGTGATTCCTGCTGTATCACACCTCCCAGGGGATCCCTATCTGGCTATTGGAGCTCTTTGCCTTCCGGCCCCTCCATGAGCAGCTATAAGATAGCCTAGGAGGAGCAGAGCTGGCTCCAACACACACATGGTGGGATGTGGGAGTGTGTGCCGGCATCCTAAGGAGCTTCACCTGCAGCAGGGCACCCATGTCCACTTTGTAGGTGAAGCTGAAGCCGCTGACCCCTCAGACAGAGGAGGAGAAGATCGAGTACAGCATCGCTGCCGAGCGCCGCCGCATGCGGCTCGTCCACAAGGACACCCTCAAGGACCTCCTCACCCGCAGCGCCCGTGAAAGTGGTACCGTGTCTCACAGCCTGGGCTTCCAGCCTCCCCTTCCATCACCCACCAGTAACATCCTCCTCCTTCGGTGGGATGCTGGGAGGGAAGGAGGGTGATCACCAGGGAATCCTCTGGCTGGCTGTGCAGGGGTAAGGATCAGCCCCACCACTGGGACTCCACGCCAGGAGGAGGTGGAGGTTGGTGTAGTTGGGGGGCGGCCATGGGGAGCGGAGGCAAAGGCTGGTGGGGGGCTGCGAGCGGCTGTCCCGCTGGCTGACCGGCACGTTCAACCCTCTTGTTCTGCCGTGGCAGAGCTGGAAACGCGGGATGGCAGTGTGGTGGTGCCGGCGGAGAAAACACGAGTAGAGAGCGTGGAGCTGGTGCTGCCCCCACACGCCAACCACCAGGGCAACACCTTTGGTGGGCAGATCATGGCCTGGATGGAGAACGTGGCCACCATCGCAGCCAGGTGACCCGGCGGGGGGTTCAGTGTGTGTGTGTGGTGCGCCCGGAGGGGACACACAACCAGGGAAGCACCTGGGTAGACCACATATGGGTTGTAGGACATGTCCAAAGGGACGGTTACCAGCACATCTCCTCTGTGTGAGGGAGGCCCACAGGTATATGGTGCTGGAGGACCCCAGGAAATGCTTCACACTCACTGGGGTCTGCATATTGTCCCTTCTCATGGCTGGTTTTGGCAGCTGAAATCCAGGGGTGACATTTTTGGGGGTCTCCTTGGTGTGGGCTTGGTTGGGGAGGGTGTGCAGGGCTGCCAGGCTGCCGTGGCCAGGAGGTAACACCTTACCCGGCTTCAGCCGACTGTGCCATGCCCACCCCACGCTGCGGGCTATCGAGATGTTCCACTTTCGGGGACCATCGCAAGTTGGGGACCGCCTGGTGCTCAAAGCCATCGTCAACAACGCCTTCAAAAACAGGTGGGTGCCGGCAGCGGGGGGTCCCCATCCCACTCTCCCACTCTTCCTACCCTCACCCATTCTTGTCTCCCCTTTACCCAGCATGGAGGTGGGGGTCTGTGCCGAGGCTTACGGCCAGGAGATGTCTGTCAGCCGAAGGCACATCAACAGCGCCTTCATGACCTTCGTTGTGCTGGACCAAGAAGGGCAGCCCCGCACTCTGCCGATGGTGGCACCTGAGCCAGGGGTAAGAACGGGAATGCCTCACTTTTCCCCACCACAGTGTCATGGGACCCCTGGGAATCCTGCTTAGCCCCAAGGGGCTCTCAGATTCACAGCAAAACAAATGCAGTTTTATGATGATGGAAATGAAACTGCTCAATAGCAAGTGTATTAATTTGGTTGCTCAGTTTACATAATAACAAAATAAACCAGTTGCTCGTACAGGGATGGAGATGTATTAGCCACGCAAGTCCTAACAATACTGCCTGCAAGTTTGAGCTCATCTTTTCTATAATTTAGGGAAAAGGATGCAAAGCTTTTAGGTTGTTTTTACCTTTGAAAGCATTCTAATCCATAACTTGCTTGGATCCAAATATTTGAGAAAAATCTGTCACTGGAACACGGCAATAAAAAACCCGCCCGCGTGTCTTGGGGCACACACTAGCGTGAGCGAGCAACAGCATCACTTTTGTCTTGGCTGATCTGTGCCCACCTACCTGATTTTTTTGTGCCTTAAAACTAGGACTCTTCCCTGACCCTGCGGGAAATCATCTCACAGCCAGAGCCAGACACCATGAAACTTCCTCTCTGCCTGCTTTAAAGCACTGTGCTAGTGCTTTCTTTGAAATAAGCTGCTTTTTGGGGGGTTTATTTCCCCAGGAAGGAATATTTGCAGTGCTAGAGGACATGATTTGTGTTTCAGCAGCTGTTTGCAGCTCTGCAGCTGCAGCAAGGGGTTTTTCTTAATGTGTCGATGCCCACCGCTTGATCACAGCGAGCAGTAGTGATGCTGAAATAGCTCACAGTTAATCACTAACCACTGCTGCCAGCACAGCCTGTGAGTGGAGGGGCTTTTCACTGCTGAACATTTCACCCATTCCTAGAAAGATACCTGGGTTTCCCTGCACACACACACAGCCTTTTCCTATTAACATAATGTTTTTTTCCCATTTATCAGGATGGAGAGAGGAGGTACAGAGAAGCCAGTGCTAGGAAAAAAATTCGGCTGGACCGGTGAGTGAAAAAAGCTGGAAGGATGGAGGAGGGAGGAGAGAGGGGCTCGGCACTGGGATGCAGGGACAATCTGTGGGTGGTTTGTGTTCCACCGTAAAGGAAAATGTTCCTTTCTGCAGAAAATACGTTGTCTCCTGCAAACAGACCGAGGTGCCACTCTCTGTGCCCTGGGACCAAAGCAACAAGGTAAGATGCTGCCCTGCAGGAGCCACTGCCTCCTGCCCCCCTTCTTGCCCCTGACCTGCTGCCTCTGCCCCAGGTTTATCTGAGCTACAACAATGTCTCTGCGCTGAAGACGCTCGTAGCCAAAACGAACTGGGCCCTCGCCAGAGAAAAGGAGAAGGTACTAAACCCTGCCCTTTCCCCCTAAGCTGCTTCTCACCCTCAAAGTGTGGGTAACCCAGGGGTTCGGTGGTGGTGAATGTGTCCCAGCCCATGCCCGCTGTTCCCCAAGGTGCGGATGTACACGCTGGAGGAGGACAAGTTCCTCTCCTTCCGCATTGAGATGTCAGTGCACATTGCTGCCAGCCGAGCCTTCTTCCTGCTCTCGGACCTGCGGCGACGGCACGAGTGGGACAGCCACTACGCGTGAGTGCTGCGGGGCTGGCTGGGGCCACCTGGCCCCTTCCAAAACCCACATCCTGAAATTTAAGGCATGTTGATGAATGTCCCTTTGGGCTTTCCTGGGAGTAGCTGTGTGGTCCTAGAGACCTTTCACTGTGCAACCTTGTCCCTGCTCCACCTGGGCTAGTGGCTACACTTTCCCGCAGAAAACATCTAGTTTGAGTCCCCGTAAATACTTTGGATGTGGTGCTGGGCTATAAATGTGTAAGCTCCCAGACTGGGAGGCCACAGCAGGGTTTCTCTGACTGGTCACCTTCTGCCTCTCAGGAGTGCTGAAATCGTCCAGCAAGTAGATGACGATGACATGATCTACCATGTGGTGAGCCAGACGCTCAGTTGTGAGAACAAGCCCCAGGACTTCGTCATCCTGGCATCCCGACGAAAACCCTGCAGCAAGGGGTAACCACCCCTGCCCCTGACCCCCTGCTGTCCGCCAGCCGGGCTGTGCCGCTCACCGGGCTCTCTCTTCCCCAGGGATCCCTACGTGGTGGCCTTTCGGTCAGTGACACTGCCCACCCACCCCGCCAGCGCCGACTTCACACGCGGGGAGACTCTCTGCTCTGGCTTCTGCATTTGGCTGGAGTCAGAGGAAACAAGCAAGGTGAGATGCTGTGGCGACACCACGGGCCGGTGCTGCCTGCACCCCTCTGGGGAGGCTCCCCCATCCCCCTGTTCCCCTATTAACCATCTCCTGTCCCTTGCAGGTGGCTTACTACAACCAGGCCACACCAGGGTACCTCAACTACGTCACCACCAATGTGGCAGGACTGTCCTCCAACTTCTGTGCCACCTTTGAAGCCTGCGAGAAGTTCCTGCTGAAGAACAAGGACGACCTGATCGTAAGGCTGTAGGACCTCTAGAGCCGTGGCACCCCTGCTGACAGATGGATGGACAGACGAGGTGGTGGAAGGAGACATGGGATAGAGGCACCGGACCCTGCCTCCCCGGGGGCTTTGGCCTCAGTTAGGTCCTATGGGCTGGGGGCAGAGGGCATGACGGTACCACCTCACCCCTTATACTGACATGTCAAGGCTCTTCTTCCTTTTTTTTTTTTTATTTAGAAATTTTATAAGCTGATGTACAGGACTTGGTTTTCTACGTCACTTAACGCTACTTACATCTTTATATGATCCTGAGTCTTCCTAAAACAGATTTATTTTTTTTTTACTGTTTCTTTATGGGGGAAACTGGTTCTTGTGAAGGCAGCAAAGGTAGAGAGGGGGCAGTGAAGCAGGGAGGGTGGCCTGGAGGAGCATCCCACTCCCCTCACAGCTGCCTGGTGCTGGTCCTCGTCCTGGGCAGGCAAAGCACCCCTGCTGGGGTGAAATCGCACCTCATGGGTGGTGGAAGGAATGGCAATAAAAGTGCATTAAAAGAAAAACTATGTGCAGTCTGGGTGAGTGTCTGCTCCGGGGGTTCACTGTTCTCTCAGACGAGCATGAGAGAGACGTCCAGCCTGGTGCCAGAGCTGCCTCAGAGGGACATGGTGGAGAGCGGGGACATTGTCATTTGAGGCAGGAATGTGCATTGCAGGAATGGGAGTGTTCAAATCTTGTTTTTCTAAGTCTGAGAAAGGTTGCTGAGGACATGGAGAGTAGGTGCAGGGAGATGCTGAAAACAAGCCTCAAAGGCTTTGATACCCATCCCTAATTGCCTTGAGCACTAATGATCTGAGTGCCTCCAGGGGTATTTCCCCCTCCCAGACGCCCTGACGGCAGCACGGAGCTTTTTCAGTGTCTGCAGCAGCAGAGGATGGGGTTAGGATCACTGCAAAAACCTTGCTGCCAACCTGCTTCTCCCTGAGATGTTCCAGGAAAGCCACCAAAACGCAGCACGTGGTGGTAGAATTGCTGCTCATCAGTCAGACCCCAGGGGATGGCTGCCGCCAGCCAGAGGCCAGCTGAGAGCCCCTTTCCAGGCTTTCCTGGGTCACACAGCCACAGCTTTGCTGGTGGCATTGAGGTTTCCGAAAGGCTTGCTGCCGGCTGGGAAGGGAAAGAGCCCCAGCGGCCCTTGGGCATGCAGAGCTGCAGGTGGAGCAGGTTTAAGGCAGCCCTGGGGCAGCAGCCATGCCCTCGACTTCATTAGCAGCTGTGGGCTTAACCCCGAGTAAGGGTTTTTGTAGAACTTAATCATGAGCGAGTGATGGTGATGCCATGCTTGGGGTAAGATGAGGCTGTGGGGTAATGGGAATGAGCAGAGGGTCTTTCCCAGGCACTCCAGGGCGTTTCCCCCAGCTCTGCAACAGCCAGTCCCTGGAAAGGTGCTTTGCACCCACCATTCCCCACTGGGTTTATAAGCAGAAGGAACTGCCTGCCCCTCTGCTACACGTGCCGGCCGGTGGCTCCCAGCCCTGGAGGCGGCGGTGGCCATAAACCCCTAATCTCTGCCGTATCTCCAATCATAAACATCTCCGTGCGAGGCCTGGCGTGGCACTGCCCTGACCTCCCCTTGCTGCACTATCACCACCAGATAAAGCTGTCTCAGGCTGAACACGGTACAAAACATTCAATTTTTGTAGAGCCCTCTTATCTCCTGAAACTCAGAGCAATCCTGCTTTTTTATCACCGGGATGCGAGCCATCCTTTCTATTTATCGTTAGAAATTGCTGCTGCTTGATTAAGTGCAGCGAATGATGCATTCGCCTGAACATTAAACTTAAACTGACCTCTCCTTCTCCTTAAGTATTGTGCTTTTTCCTGCTGTGGGGCCACCATCAGCCCTCGCCCGGCCCGGCTGCGCCCCTGGTGTGCAGGTGATGGAGCAGGAGTGACCTGGGGGCTCAATAGAATGATGTGAATGTGTGAAGCATCTTGTGGCTCACGTGCATTTGGGAGAAAACTGCAGTCCTGCAGCAGCTGCCGCCCTCAGGCACAGGAGAACAGCAGGACTGGGCAGCTTGGAGCATTCCTGGAGCACCCATCTCCAGCCACCTTGCTCCACAGCCAGCTCCCAGAGGAGGAGGGACCTGCTCTTGGGTGTGCTTGAGCCTGTGGGGAGCAGCCTGCCCTTACCAGCCTTTCCCAGGGCCCCCCTTCCCACCAAATGCAATGCTCAAGGGCCAATTTTGCAATCAATCACTGTTTTTCCCCTAAAAAAGAAATCCCAGCAGGGTGTTACTCCCTGCTCTGCTGTGGCTTCTTTGCATGAAGGCAACCAGATGCCCTGCTGCTCTTGGCTACCAATTCCTGCACATAGGCAAACGATTTGGAAAGGTAGCTCTGGGATCCCAGGAGCAGCAGAGCTCTGTGCCTGCTGCCTGCAGTGCCCATCGCTGCCTTCCTGCATAACGCAGGGAACGAAGCTCACCCAAGGACCACGGCTGCCTTCCTTGGGCTCCTGCATTGTGCAGAGGATGCAGCTGCTGGAGGATGGAGCGGGGAAGCACCCCAGAAATGCCAGAAGCTTTCGGTAAAGAAAAAAACACTAAGATTTATAAGGATTTACAGGCTGGTGCTCCAGGTGGGATCCGAGCACCTTCTCCAGTATGTGGTGCTACCACCACGAGACGGTTTCAAGGGCCTGATCTTACAGATGCCTGAATAAATACCTTGGAATCGATATATAAAACCACAGTGTATATTTATCTATTTTTCAGGGGGAGTTGGAAGTAATTAGACGGCACTGTCTCTCAAGGCTGTCCTAGCTGTAATTCACACCCCGAGGTGGCCGGCCAAGGGGAGGAGGAATACAGCAAGGGACAGAATTGATGTGCTGCTCCCAGAAGCTTTGTCTTAATTAATTTCCAAAGCGCTTCATGTAGCTGAGCAGGGAGCTCCTTTGAAGTCTCCTCCACCTGCCACAGTCTGTGCTCTCGTGCTTGTGCCACCGTGGCCTGTGGGGCAGCAGGGTGAGGCCGGGAGCTGGGCCTGCTTCTTCAAGTCCCCAGGCTTTTTTGGTTAAAGTGTGCAGAAGCTGTTGCTGTTTTTAGACAAGGGGACTTTCCCCTGGCCAGAGGCCCCTTTGATGCCCACAGCGTGGCCAGGCATACTTTTCAGGGCTTTCCCTTTTCCCCTTTTATTGACTTTGTGCTTGTTGCTGCCAGGGGTCAGATAGGGCTTTGGCTGGACTTTGCCGCAAGTCCACCCGCCACGGGCACTAACGGGCTGACGCAGGGCCCTGCCCCTCAGATAAAAGCTGCCTGAGGACTGAGATTGCAGCCAGATTCGATGAGCGGTGGTGGGGCTGGGACAGGGTTGGGACAGCTCCAAAGCTTTTCCCAGATAAGCAGGTTTGTGAAGCTGAACTGTGTTTGCGGGAACCAGCAAGGTGGCAGTGGTAACAGCAGCTCCGCGCTGAATTAGGGGCAGCTTGGCTGACATGGAGAGACCCATCCCTGACGAGGAAACCGTGCCGGCCGACACGGAGCCTTCCAACACTGTCAAAATGCTGCACCTGGTTTTCCTCTCTACGTCCTGGGGAATGCAGATCTGGGTGACCTTCGTGGCTGGTAGGTTGCGGTCCGTGCACGTGCCGTGGCTTTCTGGCCCGAGGGAGGCCCAGGGGAGGGAGCTTTGCCCCAGGACCTAACTGCTCTGCCCTCCTGCAGGGTTTGTGATGAGCAGGCGTCTCCCTCGCCACACCTTTGGCTTCATCCAGCGAGAGCTCTTCCCTTACTACTTCCATATCAGCTCTGCTTGTGCCTTCCTCAACCTGACTCTGTTTGCCATGTACCACCCCAGCGAGCTGCTCAGCGACGAACAAACTACCCAGGTAGCCTCTCCTGCTTTAAAACGTGCGCTGGCTGTAGCCCAAATTCCTTCCTCTGTGTGGTCCCTCTCCATTTTGTTCCACTGAGGTTGGTTTGCAAATGACGATGAGGTCCACATATGGCTCTGGTTAAAAGAAACCAGTTAGCATCCAGATCGTTGCGAGCCTTGTGTGTGAGAGACTGGGGGAGAAATCTAATCCAACACACGTGCAAGATGTTCACAGCAGGTGTTGCTCTCCTACAGATCATCATCTTCTTCTTGTGCATCGCTGCATCTGTGCTGAACACACAGTGGTTCGGGCAGGTCACCTCGGACATCGTGGCAGACATGCACCTCATCGAGCGCAGCCACGGCCTCGGCCAGGAGGTCGGGCTCTTCAGCAGCAAGGCCTGCAGGCAGCTGCGCGCCTCCAACCTCAGCTACGGGCTGCTGGCCAGGCAGTTCACTCTCTACCATGCTCTGTCCTCCCTCTGCAACCTCTGCTGCATCGCGTGCAATGGCTGGAGCTTGTACTACTTGGCTGCCCATCTCTCTGCCCTGTGACAGCAGGACACCACAGGGTGAAGGGTGGCCAGTCAGAACCATCACACAGCCATCCTGCTGCCTTGCTGTAAACTAACTCTGAGCTTTGAAGATTAAATCTCAGCGTCCTTGGGTGGAGATACTGTGAACTCTTATTTGTGCTTGGTGCAGAAATTTAGGAATAGCAAAATGGAAATGCTTTCTTTAGAGCTGTCTGAATCCAGCTCTGAAGCGAGAAAAATCCTCCATGATCTTAGCAGTGGCGTTTAGGGCTGAACAGCTTTTTAATGTCCTGTGCATGAGATTTATCTAAAACTGCAGTGTATTTCTGCAGTCGCAGAGAGGGAAATGTTAGAATTACTTTTAATTAAATGCTGAAAGCTAACACAGAAGCACAGAAGATCCTATGTGGTGGCTGTACCAGTTTGTGTAATGGATAAGGTGATTATGTTTGGGTTTAGAATTAGTTTGTCATTCTCTTGTAGTATCTCACAAGGTGAGAAAAATTATTGTTTCATTTATTAGGCAGAAGCCAGTCTACTTAAAATAGACATGTTTATTTCTAGGTTATCCAGGACAATCAGTAAGGTAGCAAAAGGGTCAGTAAAACACACTGCTCTGAACAAAGAGCTCAGCTCTACCAGAGCCAAGTGGTGAAAGAGCAGCAGCTGCTTAATCCCAGGCAGGAATCTGACTGCATCCATCCTGCCGCAACAGGCAGGTGTCTCCCCAGACCATCGCTGTTAAACCCCAGCAACTACAGCCCAGCTCAAAGGAAATCAGTGATTTTTCACAGGTAAGCAAGAACATTCCCAGCTGCTGTTGCTTCAATGCAACCAGTGTTTGGCACTGCTTCAGTTTTATTTCAAGACCACATGCAGCCTTATCATAGAGGAGACCTTCTGAAAGCCAGCTGGATCTCTTTTTAAACAAATAATCCCCTCCTGTAAGCCCTTCATTCTCCTGTGCTGCTTTCCTAGAAGTTTCCCCATGTGCCAAGATTAGATCTTTCGTGAAGTGTGCAAGATACTTTTGTTCAAGCAGAAGTTCGCTGTCTCTACCTGGGATAACAAACAGCAGCCTCTTGCACAGGACTCCTCGTTTCATTCTTTCTCATTATAGTCGATGCACCTTCTTGCCAGAGAAGTACTTCTTAGAGAAAGGAGAATGCTTTACAAACGCCAAAACTGTTGGAGTCCCGGCCTTTACAAAATACCTGCAAAGATTAAAAGGAATCCTTTGGCTTCCTTGTACCTGGCCAAGTGTCATGCAAAGTGAGCGACATCACCCAGCTCAATGCAGAGTGACCTCCTAAAGGCTGACAACAAGTTGTCTGGCTGACTAGCAGAGCCAGTTGTAGCCAGGCCTACAAACATCCAAGGAGGAGCATTCATGAATCAACTCTTTTCCCAACAGCTACTTCTAATTAAAACAGCTGTTAATTCTCCCTCTGAAAGGAGGTTTCTCTTGCAACTGCCCGTACAGCCTGAAATCTGAGGGCTTACACATGGTGTTGGGTTTTATGGAGTGACAGTTCAGACACAGCCCACAGCAGCGGACCTAGAGCTCTGCTCCCACGGTGACAGACCAAGCCACTCGCACTGTGCAGCAGGCTTTCTCCAGCTAGCTACAAGACATGCAAGTTAACAGCAAAGGCTTTACAGTAACTTTTTGGCTGCAAAACCAGCGAATTCTTCTCTCTAATTAACTGCACAACACTTTAAAGCCAGTTTTAGAGTGAAACTGTGCTGCCTGCTGTGCTGGGGGCTGCTCACGCTGCATTATTAACAGAGAGTGCATTGTTAACCTCTCCTTATATGCTGCTTTTTTTTTTTTTAAAGTAGCACTGTGTAGATGGAACTTGAAACAGCCCTTTTGTGCTGCTGTTTGCGTGCAGCACAACTCCTCTTACAAACTCCACCCAGTCCTGGAAAGAGTAAGTCACAGTAAGTTCCACAGGTTTAGACCCTCCTCATTTAGCAATGCCAAGAATTAGGATGATTAAATCAGAGAACAAACTACACTTAAAGCCCAAAACTCATACTTTCTTGCCTTCATGCTCTCTCTGGACATGTACAGGTACAGCCTCACCTTTGATGCTGCAGCACTTGTAGCAATGTGTGTTCTGGGTTCACCTCATACATTTCTGCTCTTTCTTCATCTTCAAAATAGAGCTGAAAAAAATTAGGAGGATTATTAAATGCTTAAAATACAGGAAGGAAAACTACTAAACCATTTAAAGTCCAGTAAAAGCACACTGTATATTGACTAAAGGTTTATCAAACTTCTGTACTCGAACTAACTGTGTGTGTAACTAACTTCAGCAATGCAGAAACTGCTTTGTGTAAATTCCAACTCTTCCTTGTTTAAACTATCTTAGTTTCTTAAGGCAGTGGTAGAAGGAAGGCAAAATACACCGGCTGTTCCTGTGCTTTAAAGAGAAGCAATACAAATCTACGGGCTGCTTTTTAACAGGTGAAATGCAGCAATGGTATGAGCTAAACTGCACAGGTTTAAAGACATTTGAACAAAATAAGAGCAGATTTAAGAGATTAGAATCCAGCAACTGTGCCTTGGACTGTACATACACACAGAGCTACGATCCAAGTTTTTAACCTGGTAAAGTACACAGCCACTGTCCTTTTGGACCTGTCTGCTCACTGCAGTAACGGCTTGTGCTGCTGCCTGGCACATATGACACTGAAATGGAAAATGAAAAACAAACATCTGTATCCTTCAAGGTACAATTTCTGAAAAATCCTCCAAACCTGCTGCAGCCACAACCAAATGCATCTCACATGTGCTGACGCCTTAACAGACATATATGTGGTCTTGATGGGACTAAGTGTTTAAGCACCAACAGTTAGATCTGAAAATATTTTCTGATTTGTATTAAGCAACTTCACAACAACACGATTAAACTGGCAACCTACCAGCTTGATGGTCCAAATCTTAATTATCGTTACAAAGATGTGAATCTAAGCAGTATCTTTAAATAACTTCTAACAAATACAACATACGTAGAAGACAAAAGAACTTTCATTTTCATTAGTGAATTCTGTGTCCATGTCAGCACATCTGGAAAATGTCTGAGTTTATAAATGGACGTAGCTCTCCAAATCCTTATTTCACATCTGTATATGGTAAACGGGTAACAATGCCATTGCTCTCATACACTCAAAGCTGTTCAATATCACTCTAGGAAGAAAAAAAAAACCCACAACACAAAAACCCTGAAACAGAAAGTCAAACTTCTCACCTCAAGATTGCTGGGAAGGTATTTTCTTTCTAAATCCCAAGGAGGTAACTCGGCAAACATCACCATTAAATGATCAATAAACCTAAAAGCCAAAATACACTTGGTTAGCTTAGATGAAGTGTTCAGCTTCAATAATTTGTACAGCTGTATTTGAATGACAGTAAAAATACTTTCAAGTCTATCACCTAATTTGCTAATGTTACGTTTAGATCACTGATGGTTTCTTCCCTTCAAGCTCTTTGCTTTCGCAGTGAGACAAAGGCCCTGTTGTAACTCATGCTATTAATTGCAAACTCGAGCAATGCAACAGCAAGTTAACTTTTCATTTTCACATTGAAAAAGATGTCAAAATAAATACCCTGAATTTTGTCTAAAATTGATTTTCCTTCTATGTGGTCCCATTAGCACCACGGTTCATCAGATCAGAGCACTCAAAATACGCTTATGTGCCAGAGGGTTGTTTATTTTGGTATTTAAGAAGCACTGGTGACCAATTTGTTCTAAGAATCCATTTTCACTTCCTTTGGTCACAAAAAGGTGCAGTGAACACTACCATGTAAGAACCACAACTTAATAATCTGCCGGCACTGTATTTTAGGTCCTAAAGCTATTAGTAGATCTGAGGAATACACACCTCCCCACAAAACATAGTTACAAATTCCAGGTTTGTTTAATATTGCAAGATCAGAAATTGAAGTTAACATCAAGAAAAGTGGAATTCCCACCTTCCTTTGTATTCTGAAAGTTCTGCAGCACTTCCGTCAGATCTGCTGTAAGTCCTACAGAATCTATGGGGCCATCAATGGTTACAAGAGGTCCCTTTGGAAGCTTTATATAAGTTTAATCTTTCTTTTGAGAGTCCATATTTGGAGGCCTTCGAAGCAACACCTTAATGAACCTCTCAAATCCATCCCTGTGGATAGGTCACTGGTATTAACAACTGTCTAAGCTGCATTGCAAACCCCTTTAATCACACTGGCCACGGAGCTGTTGAAGCGGGTCCAGAGAAAGGCCTACAAGCACAGGCTGAGAGAGTTGGGATTGTTCAGCCTGGAGAAGAGAAGGCTGCGAGACCTTATAATGGTCTTCTAGTACTCAAAGGGGGCCTATAGGAAGGATGGGGACAGACTTTTTAGCAGATCCTGTTGCGACAGGACAAGGAGTAATGGTTTTAAACTAAGAGAAGGCAGATTTAGACTGGACGTAAGTAAGACATTTTTTACAATGAGGGTGGTGAAACACTGGAACAGGTTGTCCAGAGAGGTAGTGAAGGTCCTATCCCTGGAAACATTCAAGGCCAGGTTGGATGGCACTCTGAGCAACCCGATCTAGTTCAAGAAGTGATGATTCTAAATCACAGAGTAATTCAGGTATGCAAAAACAACAGAAGGTCACCTAGTGCAAGCCCCTACCTAAAAGAGGATCAGCTACGAGATTAGAAATCTGGAGCTACTTCATTAGCATGGCAGTGTTTCACTTGCTGGCTGTTCTCATCTACTCAAACTTCTCCTTTATGCAGGAATGCTGCTGGCAGTGCATTTACCTGGAGTTCTCATGAAAAGCTGCAATGAAGTCTGTCTGCTCATGCTCAGGGTACAGAAAGAGGACAGGCCAGTTCAGGTTGCCATCAGCATCTAAGTGCACCTTGGCCCTCACGGCATTGTCGGAGTGGAACCCATCTAAGGATATCTCAGCCAGGCCATCTGATATTTCCTCTTCCTCATTTGAAGGCTCAAAAATCAGCTTGATACCTCTTTCCTGGAGGGGAAGAAGGAAAGAAAAAAACCAACCAAAAACCAAACAGGTATGGCGGGGAGAGCAAAAAATTAACAGTCAATGAAAGGACAAATTGTGTCATTATTATTATTCATGAGTCAGCTCTTAAATATGCCATCAAAAGCCCTCCTACAGCATCACTCAGGTGACTGATCTTCCTGGTAGAATCTAGAACCTCAGCCAGACACGCCCAGTCTCCTCAGAAAATGGATGAGGAGAGGTGGGAATTCAGAGGAACTCGTGCTGAGAGAAGATCCTGAGAAAACATGGAGAAAGGAATGCATCCAAAATTCCAGGTTTTGGGACCTAGCAGCCATAACTTCAGAGCACAACTACATGCACCAGCTCCAGAGAACATCCACTATTTCAGAATACTGAAGAAAGCCTACTCTTTCCTTTGGAAAGACGATTGCATAAGAGGAGATATAGTAGCTTAAAATATTATAACACAACCGAAACATTTGCTGAGGAAGGAGAGGATCCGGGACTCATTCCTTCCTCCACCCTACTGGATGGTTATCTTCCATCCTTCCACTGAAGTAATGCCCAGGGGCAGCAAAGAAAGCAAGGTTCCCTGGGCCAGTGTGACGCTCCAGCCCAGCAGCCAGAGCACTCTCTCGGATGCTTAGTCAATCTCCTTACATTGCGTCTATATTTTGCACTAGCTGTTACCTGAAATATGGAAACTGAGAGCTGGGGCCACAGCTGTACAGATAAGGAGAATCATAATTTTAAGTCAATTTTTTAGCTCTAGCCCTCAAAAGCCTGTGTATAAGAAGAAGCTTTTAAGAGACAAACAAGCGAGCTCTTAAAAGAAATAAATAGAACCTCAACAAAACAAACCACACAATACCAAACGCCATCCTGACTCACCTTTATTGCTGCAAGCAAAATTTCCTTTTGACACTGCTCTTTCTTCTCCATCACCTTTGCCTTCCTTGCATCCCGCTCCTCAGCTCGCTACATGTAAGAAAGGTTGTACCATGGTCACACAGAGCAAGTCAATGCCCACCACTGCTCTACCCTGCCAATAAGTGGAGAAATCGGTTAAGAACTCCAGAAGGGTCCCCTCCATCTCTTTTCCCTTCACATCTCAACATCTCACACTATGCAGAACCACCGCGCTCTTCTGTTTGGGGATATACTACTACACAGAAACTTGTACAGAGCGCTCTTCGACAAAGGATCCCAAAGTGCTTCTTGACACAAAGTAGGCAACGAGCATTGTAGACACTAGATTGCCTCAATAATTACCTTTAATTTGTCGGCTTTGGCTCTCATTTCCACAAGCTTTTTCTCTTTTGGATCTATTTGCAAGCCCTCTTCACACCACGCTATTGCTTCAGAGAAATTCTTTAGCTCCATGTGACAGAGAGCTCCTGGAATGATTAAGATTTTAAATTTCTAGTATTGGAGTCAGTATACAACTACTAGACAAAGTGGAGGTAATAAAGATAGCAGTAGGCCTAGTGCTTTCAAGAAGTGTACACAGCAGCACATGCTACTGTCTTGTGGGGTCGTGTTCAATCACAGACTTCCAGCATGTCCATTCACCTGCAAAGAAACTCTAAAATATTTCAGTAGCTCTTGTATCCTTTGCTCATCAAGTCACAGAAATCAGCAGAATGACTCTAGAAGTGTCTATAACGAGCAAAATCTTATCATTCTAATCAGCATATCAGTATTTGTCTCATAAGGAACAATAAAGTGGGCATTTCCATGGCATGAGAAATGTTGGGGTGGGATGGGGTGGGCAGGGAAACAAATCCCAATTGCAGAAAACAGCAAAATTTATGCTGTGCTCCACAGAACCAGGTCCAGTGCCTCTTTGACAGATAGAGAGCCTGGAGAGCAAAGAGCAAAAAGACAGTATTTTGACTGAAAATGCAAAGCAAAAGGCAGAGATGTGTTTTGTGGAGAAACAACAAAAACAAAACAGGAGGAAAAAAACTTATACAGTTTTCTGAAAGGAATACTGTCTGGAAACAAAGCATGATGCATACTGAGAGAAATTTAAGGTTTATAAATACTGTTATTTAACACACAGAAACACACAGTCAAACAAAACAATGTCTAACAACAGCCTGTTCCAGGGCTTGTAACAATAACAGCACTATAAGTAAAACTAACACATGCAAAGTTGTTTGGAAACAATGTTCCTTGTACTCCATGGCAGTAATGTGCGATGTAACTCTTACCTCTTATGATTGCTTTGAGATGGGTGGGCTTCAGCTTTTTTGCTTGGATGACATCATTGAGAGCAGAACGATAATTACCTGTAAGGCAAGCAACATGCTCAGAATCTTTCATTGATATTTAAAATCTAAGCAGATCCTAAACTGCAATATGGAGACTGTAATTCACTGTTTCAACAATCAGTGTGAAGCAAGTGGAGGAAGAAAGAGCAATTTAAGAGCAAGAAGTCAAAGGACAGGAATCAATCATACAGGTCAGAGATAAATAACATGAGTGTGAGAAAACCATCTCCCAGCTGCAACACGCCACAGCATTAATAGGCCAAGAGCACCTTCCCTCCCGTGTGGATGCTGCTGGTAGGATGGGTGGTAGCTTGAGGAGGATACAGCCAGGAAAGAGTGATAGAATGTGTTGCTTCCACAGAGGCCAGGATATCCCTCTAGTTCAAATCACCCTGCCAATCTATTCAGCATCAAAACCCACTGGCTTTGGTCTCTCCTGGAGCCAAGGCTTGAGCAGTGATAGCTGCAATGAGCAAAGCACAAACCCTGCAGGCAGTCAGGCTCTGAAGGGAGCCAGGTCTTTGGGGTCCAAGGCATTTTTCTCATAAATAAACCACTTTGTTTGTTGTATCACAAAAAAAAAAAAAGTAAAGAAAAAGAAAACTGTGAAAGAGAAGAAAAACTCTGGACCACAGAGCCCCAGTCCTACCCAAGGCAGGACGACCATGTGCATTACCCAGGTGAAACTGTGCAGCCGCCCGGTTTGTGTGCAGCACAGCATTCAGCTCCAGGTCCTGGCATTTCTTCCTCAGCCCCTCACTGTAGGCGATGACAGCTCTTTTGTAGTCCCTCTCCTTGAAGTACGCATTACCTTCGTTTCGGTACATCCCAGCCAGCTCTGTGGGGATGGCAGGGGATGAGTCCTGAGCTGGGGTTGCGGGGAGTGGAATGGCAAGAGATGGGTCCTGAGCTAGGGTTGGGGGGACGGGAATGATGAGAGGAGGATCCTGAGCTAGGGTTGGGGGACTGGAATGGTGAGAGATGAGTCCTGAGCTAGGGTGGGGGGACGGGAACAGTGAGAAATGGTGGGTGTGGGGAGTGGAATGGTGAGAGACAGGTCCTGACCTGAGGCTGGGGGACGGGAATGGTGAGAGATGGGTCCTCAGCTGGGGCTGGGGGACTGGAATAGTGAGACATGGGTCCTGAGCTGGGGTTGGGAGAGTGGAATGGTGAGAGACGGGTCCTGAGCTGGGGTTCTGGGGATGGGAACGGTGAGAAATGGGGTGTGTGGAGAGTGGAATAGTGAGAGATGGGTCCTGTGCTGGGGTAAGGGGGACGGGAATGATGAGAGGTGGGTCCTGAGCTGGGGTTGGGGGACAGGAATGGTGAGAGATGGGTCCTGACTGGGGGTTGGGGGTACACGAACACTGAGAGACGGGTCCTGAGCTGGGGTTGAGGGACAGGAATGGTGAGAGACGGGTCCTGAGCTGGGGTTGGGAGAGTGGAAGGGTGAGAGATGGGTCCTGAGCTGGGGTTAGGGGGACGGGAATGATGAGAGGAGGGTCCTGAGCTGGGTTTGAGGGACAGGAATGGTGAGAGATGCGCCCTGAGCCGGGGCTGGGGACACGGGCGGTGGGGGCCGGGGCCGGGCCCTGAGCCGGGGCGGCGGGGCCGGGCGCGGTGAGGGAAGGGGTCGGTGGGGCCGGGGCCGCCCACCCGCGGGGTCCCGCTCCTCGTCGAAGAGCAGCGACTGCAGACACGCCAGGTCCGGCTGCCGCGCCGCGTCGATCTCGTCCGGGCAGCGCTTCATGAACATGGGGATGGACTCCAGCTCCTGCGGGCGGACACGCGACGCTCAGACCGGCCCGGTTCGGTTGAGCCCATCTCACCCGGCCCGGCCCCCTCACCTTTCACCCCTCACCTCCTCCCAGGTGTCGGGGTGCAGCGCCCCCCGGTACCCCGCGCCGACCCCGCCGCGCTCCGCCATGGCCGCCGCTCCGCCCCGCGCCGGGAACAGCGCCCCCAGCGGCGGGAACAGCGCCCCCAGCGGCGGGAACAGCGCCCCCAGCGGCGGCATCAGCGCCCCCAGCGGCGGAAACAGCGCCCCGGGAACAGCGCCCCCAGCGGCGGCCACAGCGCCCCCAGCGGCGGCATCAGCGCCCCCAGCGGCGGCCACAGCGCCCCCAGCGGCGGCCACAGCGCCCCCAGCGGCGGCGGGGCCGGGCACCCCCTGTGAGGCAGAGGGCGGGCTGGGTTGGGAGGGACCCTGAAGATCATCCAGTTCCAGCCCCCCTGCCAAGGGCAGGGACACCTCCCACAGCCCAGGCTGCCCAAGGCCCAGCCAACCTGGCCTTGAAGCCCTCCAGGGATGGGGCAGCCACAGCTTCCCTGGGCAACCTGGGCCGGTGCCTCAGCACCCTCATGGGGAAGAAATTCTTCCTTATGCCTAGGCTAAATCTGCCCCTCTCCAGTTGATAGACATTCCTCCTCGTCCTATGACGACCAGCCTTCGTGAACAGCCCCTCCCCAGCTCTCCCGCAGGTCCCCTTCAGGTGCTGGAAGGTCGCTATAAGATCTCGGAGCCTTCTCTTCTCCAGGCTGAACAACCCCAACTCCCTCAGTCTGTCCTCATATGGGAGGTGCTCCAATCCTCCGATCATCCTTGTAGTCCTCCTCTGGACCTGTTCCAACAGTTCCATAACCTTCTTATGCTGAGGATTCCAGAACTGGACACAGTACTCCAGATGAGGTCTCACAAGAGAGTAATAGAGGTGCAGAATCACCTCCCTCAACCTGCTGGCCACGCTGCTTTTGATGCAGCCCAGAATGTAGTTGGCCTTCTGGGCTGCAAGCGCACACTGATGGCTCATGTTGAGCTTCTTATCAACATGCACCCTCAAGTCCTCCTCTGCAGGGCAGCTCTCAATCACATCATCCCCCATCGTGTACTGAAATTGGGGATTGCCCCTACCCAGGCGTAGGACTTGGCCCTGTTGAATCTCATGAGGTTCTCGCAGGCCCACTTCTCCAGCCTGCCCAGGTCCCTCTGGATGACATCTCATCCTTCTGGTGTGATCCAAGCACTGGAGCACCTCCTGTACAGCACAAGCTGGGAGAGCCAGGGTTGTTCAGCTTGAAGAAGAGAAAGCTCCAGGGAGACCTTAGAGCAGCTTCCAGCACTGACAGGGGCTCCAGGAAATCTGGGGAGGGGCTTGTGATCAGAGGGTGCAGGGACAGGACAAGGGTGACAGTTTTAAGCCGAAAGATGGGATGCTTAAATGAGATACTAGGAAGAAATGTTTTCCTGTGAGGGTGTTGAGGCGCTGGCACAGGTTGCCCAGAGAAGTCGTGGCTGCCCCACCCCTGGTTCAAGGCTGGGTTGGATGGGGCTTTGAGCAACCTGATCCAGTGGGAGGTATCCCTGCCTGTGGCAGCAGGGTGGAATGAGACAGTCTTTAAGGTCCCTTTCAACACAAGCCGTTCTATGATTGTATGGCATGAGAAACATGAGGAAAAACTTCTTTACTGTGAGGGTGACAGAGCACTGGAACAGGCTGCCCAGGGAGGCTGTGGAGTCTTCCTCTCTGGAGATATTCAAAACCCACCTGGACATGTGCAATGTGCTCTAGGGGAGCTGGACTGGATGAGCTCCAGAGGTCCCTTCCAATCCCGACCAACCTGTGATTCTGTGACGTGGCGATCCCCTCAGCTCTGGGACAGTGTCACTATGGCCCATTAGGAACAACATTGCCTGGACACTTTTGCCTCCTGGCTTCACACATCCCCACATTTCACGTTTCCTTGCTAGGTGTTTTTTGCAAACACTTTCCACCACCCCAAGGCTGCATTCCCCAAACCACACCATCACCACACAAGCCCAGCAGATCCCAGGCTCTCACCAGCCAGACTGACCTGTAGGACTGGGATACAGATGCCTGACACCTTTCTTCACTTCAGTTCCTGCAAATCTGCAGCGCTATGGCATTTTTCAAGGTGAAGGTGACCCTGGAGTTCACCCTTATGCTTTAATTAAGATTAACCTCCACCTTCAAGGAACCTGGGCGTCTCCAAAGAGAAGATACAAGCGGAGGAAAGGCACCTTCCTTCCTCTCCTTAAAATCTCTCAAGCTGAGAACTTGGCACCTGAAAATAGCAAGGGAAGCCCTCCTGTCCCCAGTACTTCAGCTGTTGTGTGTGCTTAACGCAGGTCATCGCTGGCGCCTCTGCCATGGGCAGGCAGTGAGGTGCTGACCCCGCCAGTGCTCCCACAGCTGCACCAAGCCACAGCAACCACTAAAAGCGGCTCACGGGGGCCTCTAGCCAGAGGGAGAAATGCCGCCACCCCCACAGGGGAACGTGGGCTGACTCCAGCTCACCCCCACCATAGCTGCAAGACACCCGGCTGCGACCTGAGCTGGATCTGGCTCTGCCAACAATCTGCACATCCTGGAGAGGCAACTGGGGCTGTTCAGATACGCTTAGGGCAACAAGGATGAGAGACTAAGTTACACAGAGTTTAAGAGACTTGCACTTTACTCAGCAACTCAATAACACCTTCCTTGGTGAGGAACAAAACCTCACCAGCATTCTGATCCCAGACCTCGAAGACTGGGGGGTCCTCACAAACCCTCTTCCCAGCTACAATCACATAGGGATAACCCAGCTTGTTGGCATCCTTTAATCTTTTGCCAATGGTCAGCTGCGTTCGGTCATCCAGCACCGAGTCACCAGCGAGGTGGGGCTGTGCTTCAGCGAGGTCGTCGTACAGCTGCTCCAGCAGCACCGCTCCCTCTTCCCCCTCCTCCTTGCTGCCTCTCTTGGGGGGAACGAAGCAGAGCTGGTAGGGTGCGATGAGGCGAGGCCAACGGATGCTGTCCTCCGAAGAGAGCACTTCAATGGAGGCCGCAAGGATGCGACTGACACCCAGGCCGTAGCAACCCATTTCTGCCAGCTGGGGTTTGTTCTCAGGTGAGTAAAAGACAGCTTTGAAGACAGAGGAGTACTTGGTGCCCAGGTAAAACGTGTGTCCCACTTCGATCCCCCTGGTCTGGGTGAGTTTTTCCCCACAGGTAGGGCAAGAAGTTTGTTCCCCGTTTAGTGTTTCCACATTGGCCGCAAAATGTCCCGCCGGGCAGAGCACCAGCCTGTCCTCACCGATGTCTGCTGGGAGTTGGAATTCATGGGACATGGTCCCACCGATACTGCCCGTGGCCGCTCGCACTTTGACGAAAGAAAGACCCAGGCGGTCGAAGAGGCTGCAGTAGGCATTGCAGACCAAGTCGTAGGTCTGCCGAGCCGCCTCTTCGGAGGCATCGAACGTGTACATGTCCTTCATGTAGAACTCTCGGCTGCGCAGCAAGCCGAACCGGGGCTTGGGCTCGTCCCGGAATTTTCTGGTTACCTGGTAGAGGCGCAGTGGGAGCTGCTTGTAGGAGAGGTTGCTCTGAGCGGCCACCAGCTCTGTCACGGCCTCCTCGTGCGTGGGACCCAGGCAGTAGCCCTTGCTGTGCCGATCCTCCAGCCGGAAAAGCTCCGGCCCCATCTGCTCCCAGCGCCCGCTGGCGCACCACAGCTCCGCCGAGCTCAGGCTGGGCATGTTCAGCTTCTGTCCCCCCACAGCCTGCATCTCCTCGTCCATCGCCCGGACGAGCTTCTCCACAGCTCGCACGGCGGGCGGCAGGTAGCTGTAGCAGCCGGGGCTGGCGGGGCGGATGAGACCCGCCTGCAGCATCAGCCTGTGGCTGCGGCAGCCGGGCTCGCCCTCCCAGCCCGCCTCGACGCCCGCCTGCAGGTTGAGGGGCTGGAAAAGCTGCGAGAGCAGCACCCGCCGCCTCGCCCGCCCGGGGGGGCCGTGCCGGAGCCTGCAGCCCGGCCGCGGGGCCCGCAGCCAACGGCCGCCCCGCAGCGTGGCCATGGCGGGGCGAACTCCACGCACACGTGTGCACACCTGCCCCCGGCACACGCCTGCGCCCAGGTACACGCGTGCCCCTGTGTGCACACCCGTGCGCACACCTGCTCACCCGCACCCCCGTACACACGTTCCCCTGCCTGCACACCCGTGCGCACCCCCGCACCCCGATCCACGCGTGTCCCTGCGCACACCCGCGTGCGCACACCCGCCGCGGACACGCGCACCGCCCGCCGCCCCCAGCCAATGGGAAGCCCACGCTCCGTCCCGTCCCACGCTCCCACGCCCCGGGCGGGCGCTGCCGGCGCGACTCTATGGTTCCGCCGGCGCGGGGAGTGCGACCCCTGCCGGGCAGGCGGAACCCGCTACCCCTTCCCCGCGGGGCGTGGGAGCCGGGGGGTGCGTATCCGGGGGGGCACGAGTGGGGCCTGGGGCTGAGGGCGGGCACCCCAAGGTCTCTGGCTGAGGAGAAGGGGCACCCCAGGGTCTCTGGCTGAGGAGAGGGCACCCCAGGGTCTCTGGGTGAGCAGAAGGGGCCCCTCAGGGTCTCTGGCTGAGGAGGGGGCACCCCAGGGTCTCTGGGTGAGGAGAAGGGGCCCCTCAGGGTCTCTGGCTGAGGAGGGGGCATCCCAAGGTCTCTGGCTGAGGAGACGGGGCACCCCAGGGTCTCTGGATGAGGTAGAGGTCCCTGCCGCCTGCCTGGAGTGGAGATTCAGAGGGGTCCTCCGCAGGCAAGACAGCCGTGGGGTGGGGGTAGCGGTTGTGGGTCACTGCCCATGCTAGGGGCAGCAGAGTAACAGGGTTCTTCCAGGGCCAACACCACAAGAGATTTGTGTGTTGCTTTTTTTAATTAACAAGGTTCTAGAAAACTGAGAAGGTCCCGATAGCTTATGAGAGACACAGCCGCTCTGCAGAGCCTGTTGCCACCCACACAGCTCCGAGGGACAACCACCCAGTTCAAACTGCACTTGGAAGAAACAAACTCCATCATCTCAAACAGTGACTTCACCAGCTCCATCCTCAATGGGTGATCATGGCTTTGCAGAGCCACATCACCTCTGGCGTGCAGTTGCAGCAGAAAGCCCTCAGACCTTCTGCAGACGCTGCCGTGGAACTTCTGCTCAGCTTTCTTAGCCCACTGCTCTACCTCCTGCATTAGTGTTTCTGTCTTCAGCTTCTTCTGACCTGAGAGCTGGAGCAAGCTCTCAGTGGAGCACGTGTTGTACAGTTCAGTGGCCTGCTTGATGGTGAGTGTTTCCTGGCTTTTAAGCCACTGAAGAGCTGCACTTCGGGTACGGTATCATTCAGGTCAAACTCCATGGCTTTGTCCAGGAATTTCATCCACCAGGAACAGTTCTGGTGTAACATTCGTGCACATGTAATAGTAAAAAATAGTAAGTAGAGAACGGGCAGGACAAAATGGGGCTGTCAGGATAGAAGAGACACCAATGGTTGCTTCTGAGGATGACGTTCCCCATGGGGTCTGGGGAGAGGAGTAACTGGGTGTGACTGACCCGCTCTCAGCACCATGTCCATAGTGTATGTGTGGGGCTGGAGTCCTGCTCCCATCCTTGGGTCTAATGGCTCCAGGTGGCTCTTTGCTCCCATAAGCTCTCTGAATTCCCTCACAACTAAGGCTGATGTTAACCATAGCAATTCCTCTGTTCCCTGTTCCTGCCTTTAGCCCTGCTGCACCCCTCCACCTCCCTTGCCCCTACTTAGAGCTGAGCCCAGCAGGAGGGAGGGGCAGCCCAAGGCCAGCACCCCCATTCTTTGTGGTGTAACTGCAAGGCTGAGATCCAATGAAAAGCTGGGGACACTGCAAGGAGCTCCCTGGGGCTTCTGGGTTAAGATGGACCATGTTTGCCCTCAGGCACTGACAAATGTTGAGGACGCTTTTGAGGTTATTTTTGGCACGTGTGAGCTTTCTCCTGTCAGATACTGGACCCTGTCGCCTCTTGGCACATTCTAGATCATGCAGATACACCTTTGTGTGGATCTGGAGACCAGAGAAAACTCACCAGCTTGAGTCCAGTTGCAGGATGGATGATGCATCAGGTCAGCTCCTTGGCCATGCCGAGCTACACCAGAGAGCCAGGCCAGCTTGCCCAGCACAGGCAAACCAGTCCACAAAACATGACCCTACGATTAGCAGTACCAGGAAAGGTGGTGCAAGCCCCTGAGCTCTTGCTCATCCTATTGACCTTGGCTATAAATTTGGTTCTTGCTGATCACGGGGTCCTTGATAGCAGCTAGGCCCTTCCTCGCTGCCTTCCAGGCTCAGGCACACCCCAATATGTTTAGAGATTGAACCACTTGGCCATAGGAGTGAGCCTGACAAGAGGCTGAGAAATCAAAAGCGTTTTTCTTACGTTATTTCAGCTTTCTCTAGTCAAACCTGGCAGACAGACATTGTCTGGCACCAAGTGACCAACTCCATGCTGCATTTTTCAGGCTCCTGCCTCTAGCTCAAAGGAAATTAAACACCTCTGAAAAGCATTTGTGAGCACATATTAAAGTCCTCCACTAGAGGAGGTTTCACTTCACTGAGCCTTATTTTATGAGAAGTTAAAATCTTGTTTAAATAGAAGGAGGTAAGAATGAGTCCTTATTTTATTTAAAAATTGGATTTGAAGTAGTGTCTGTGATTCTCCTTCAATGGGAAATACTCATGTGCACCCCTGTTTGTAGGGGTCTGGAAATGGGCAAAATCAAGGGACTGAATGGTACATTTGTGATGCTCCTGCATGATTTAAGACTATTGAAGTTATTAAATAGTTGTGCTGATTCTGCTAAGTGACTCAGCATCCTGTAAAACTGCCTAGAGGGACCTAGGGAAGTCCCTGAGCAGCTCAATGCCAGAGGCAGGATCTGGCCCAGTTTTCCTGGCTGCCAGGCGGCAATTCCACTCCCAGACCAGCCTTCACCAGTTTTGTCAGGCAATTACTTCTCCCTGTGTGTTCCTCACCACAATTAAACAAGCAATGCAAACCCTGTCTGGGAGAAGCGTGGTGGCTGTTTTGGAGGCAGGAGGAGCAGGACAGGTCCCTGTGGGAGCCCCCTGAGCTCCCAGGCTGCTGTGCTGGCCCCACAGAGACCTGCCAGTGCTGGGGAGCAGCTTGCCTGCCAGCTGAGCTGTGGGTCGTGCAGGACATCCAGTGCCATATTGCATATCCCTTTGGCCATCTCCTGCTTGACCAGGGAGTGGGAGAGTTTCGCCAGGCAGTTCAGGACAGCAGAGTTCTTTTTCTCAATTTCTATTGCCTGTTTGAGCCATAGAAGTGAAATATGCATCTGTCAGTGACTTATTGCCTGCTGTGCTGATCAAAGGGACAAAACCATCTTGGATTGATTCACCAGAGCGGTGTTTTAACCGGGAGGGTTTAAGGCTGTACAAGAGAGACAGTCTGTGGGGAGAGCTGATATCGTTTATTAAATCAACAGACAGCCCTGAATGCAGGGCTACGCTTGGGGGTTATGTGCCTGAAAGCATGCCTGCGCTCCTTATTTTTTCCAGCTGTGCTGAGGGAATCTAATAAAGGTACTGCTGTCCCTGGAGCCTTTCACCGAACTGCTCGCCTGCTGTTTTGCCAGGGATTGATTTATGCCACTGGGGCCAAACACATGGCCTGGGAGGACCAAGCTCTGTATATGACAGGGCTGAGGTATTTGCTCCTATTTGGAGCTGCAGCATGGCCTGTCACCATTCTTGTCCATTGGGGGGTGTGTGTGTACACTTCCTTTGATCTTTCTTTTCTGGTTTCCATACCTATAGAAGTCCTTCTTGTTATTCTTTGCATCCCCTGCCAAGTTCAGCTCCAGCTGCACCTAAGCCATCCTGACCCCATCCCTACACAACCAGGCAGTGTCCCTGTACACTTCCCAGCTTACCCATTCCTTCTTGCACTGCTGTGCAGTTCCCTCTTGCTCTTGAGTTTGACCAGTAGGTCTCACCTCAGCCACGCTGCTCTCCTCCCTTCCCTGCCTGATTTCCTACATCTGGGGACCGAGAGCTCTTATGCTCTATGGGAAGCTTCCTTAAAGTCTGCCAGCTCTGTTCTGCTCCCTTGTCCCTGCTGACTGACTCCTTGAACAGCTGGAAGTTTGCTTTCCTAAAATTTAGGGTCCTGACTATACTCCTCGCCTGTCCCATGTCCCTCAGGACTGTGAACTCCACCAGTGTGTGATCGTTGCAGCCCAGGCTGCCAAGATAACAAGGCTCACTTCCACTGCAAAGGGCTTTGAAATCACTAGCGTGCAAACCCTGTGAAGCAGTTAGGAACTACACTAATGAGAGACCTCAGGACAGCCCTCCGCTCTCACCTTTGCTTGTGGCCAAGATTAGCAAACTGCTGCGGTGGCACCATGGGCTGACAGCTCTGCAAAGATCTTCCTTGATCTCCAGAGTGTAGTTAGAAATAGGTCTTGGCTGAATATAACTCATCAGCTTTCAGCGGGGCAGCCAGAAGTTAGCTCTCCTGTGATGGAGAAAGCACAATGAACTCACTTTCAATATTGCCCAGCTGTGTTAATTTTGCACTTGCAGTGGGAATAGAAAAGAAATCTGAATGGACATGGAATTCAAACGCAGCTCGCTGATCAAATGGCACTAGCTCCAAAATCACTTTTCAAGCTACAGATGTTCTTTCTAGGCAATAGCCAGGCTTTTAAGAGCTCTGTTCATCTCCATGCTTATTAAGACTAATGAGATTAATCCAGCCAATATGAGCCCACTGAATTGCATCCTCTTTCTACAGCGAGCAGCAAAAGCTTGTTGCTACAAACAACTGGAATGATTTGATTTCTGCTCCACCTTGTCCAGATACCTCAGAAGAACTCACTGCTGTTTTCCAGACATAAGATGGCGCTCGGAAGCCCAAGTCAGTGAGTGAACAGCAGATACACCCGCTGATCAGATGAGGTAGATGAAGATACAGTGTGCTGGCACACGAATCAAGGGATAGGAAGCAACTCAAGCCTTATTTTGTAGTAATAAAACACTCCTAGACAATCAGTAATCTAACTTTTCTATTGAGTACTATTTCCACCTTGGCGTTTATAAAAGTGACACACTTAAGAAGAGGATGCCAGCTACTGAAAGTCCTCCAGAGGAAGATCTGCTGGCATGTGCAGCCCATTTAGTGTTAAACACCTCCTTTCAAACGACGCTACATAAAGAAGTTGCACACACCTGTTATGTGCACAATGGTGTCAGCACAGCCAAACACCCCCAGGCCCACCAGTACAACTCAGAGGAGAGGTCTGAGAAGGCAGGACTACAGCAAAGCCGTCAGGCTTCAGCCACTGCCTGCATACCTGTCCCGTGCCGTTTTAACGTGCGAGGATCTTCGCTGCAAGCTGTAGCATATGGCTGCACTTGAAATAACAGTGCAAATGTTTATAAGCAGCTTAGAGGGAATTTAGAGACATTGCTTCAAATTTTGTAGGATATTAAAACTTAGAGGCAATGGAGAAAGTGACATGGAGAGAGCTGTGTCAGTGGTAACACAGGAAGGCCACAGAAATATACTGCGAGTACATGGGTTCTCTTAGAGTTAGACTTTATGAAGTCTCTTAGAATCATAGAATAACCAGGTTGGAAAAGACCCACTGGATCATCGAGTCCAACACTCTTACTAGTGTTTAGACCAGACTGTAGTAATTAAATCTATGTGTAATTACATGTTAGTTGCACCCGATTAAGAATGGTAATTAACCTGCAATTATCCTTCAGGAGTAGATAATTGAACACAGGTAAAGCTGCAGTGATTTAAAGTCTCTGAAGGGAAACGCCTAAGCAGCAATGTGGGTGAGTGTAAGCTAAGGAAATTCTGCAGGGGTAACAAAAGATGATTGTGAAAGGCAGCTCTAATCAGCACCAATAAAGAATATGATGGGAAGGGCCACAGAGCTGTGGTTTCAGTGAGGTTGAGACATTTGGCAGCCTGGATTTCAGGAGAACGCCCAGGAGCTTCTCTCTAGGCAGAGAGCACTGGAAGAGGATGCAGAGCTGTGACCAAGGGAGAGGGAGGAGCACCCCTGACTAAACCTACAGAGGGGCTGTGAAGGCATTTTTCATGGTAGCAAGTGTGGATGTGAAACTCCTCTTGCTGAACAGGGCACTGAATCTTCATCATCACTTCTGTGGTTGATCATTCAAACTAGAGATTAGTTCTACTAGCATGAAGTAAGAAGAAATGAAGCAGCTATCCATTTCTATACCTGTGGCACCTAAATGTAAAATGGGGTTTCGTCCTCGTTGGACAAAACATCACAGGGAAAGAATGAGGTGAGAGGAAAAGATCAGGATTAATTGGCATCATGAGGCTCCGTGAAATTAGCGGGAAATAACTGAAGGGTTAAGGCTCAGCTGTAGGGTGTTTATTTAGTATGGGTGTTTCTTTAGTATGGGTGTGTCTTGGGACAGAGATAAGTGCAGAATGCAGACTTCAAGGACTCTTCTTCAAAGCCGTCTGCAGCACTAGGCTCCTCATCTCCCAACAGCCCTCCAAGCATCTGGTCTCTTACCCAGATAGCTTTTCTTAGTCATCAACCATTTGTAACAATACAACAAGCATCCGAAATGCTAAACACAGCTGCTGAAAAGTAAGTAGTCATTCATTAAGAGACACCACTGTGAAGAGTATGCTGGCTAGTTCTTTATTTTAAACAGCCCGTACAACCAAAAAATAAGAGCAATTATACGTGTGCATGTGTGACTGATACAGTTACAGTACCCAATCGCATCATACAAAGTTTGCCAATAAATGAAGTAGTGAAAAACCAAATACAGTGCATACCTAAAGATCATCAGTACGTAAATGAGAGAAACACAGCCTAAGTAGAAGTATTTGCATATCCTCTAACTGTTCTAACACCGACCTTTAAAAGCTAACCGAACCCATTCTTGCTCTGTGCAATTATCTTACAAGCACCGGCCTAACCCAGAGACAAGGAAATGGCTCTTGTGCTACTTCCCTCACAGAAGCAGGAAGGCAGGTTACACCCCGAGAATCAATGTTTGCCTTCCCACGTACCCCAAAGCCTGGAACGGTGTAGCAGACATTCCTGGATCACAGACACAGCTCTACCTCCTGCCCAGCCCCACGGCCTGGGTGGCGCTGCGGGCACCCTGCACTGGCTGTGTCTCCCCTTGGCACGCGGCGGCTGCTGCTGCCAGTCCCTACGCAGGATTTTAAGGGGTACCTTATTTGCACACAACTTGCCCAGCATGCATCACTGAGTAACAGGCCAAGCTTATTCTTGTTACTGCTTTATCATTGGTTTCATCTGGATCATAAACATCCATCTATCAATAAATAAAATCATTGGTTTAGCACTTGTATAAAATTGCATCGCCTCCCACTGGTAACTGCTAAAAAAGTTCTGCACGTTGTCCCTGACCCAAGCCTCATAAAAATTACATTCTTTGCCCCCGAGCTCAGTAAGGTTTCAAGTAACAATTTAAAGTATTGCTTGGACCAGACACGGGATGGGTTTGGAACCGTGTTTCTGGCTACAGGGTCAAAAGATTTCCACACTTCTACCCTTGACTGTGTGAAGTGCGCGACTGCACTGCCTTCACCAGCAAGCAGCAAAGTGGGGAACTGAACAGTACTTGCTGTTGATTTCCTCTCCAGGTGACTGAAACAGTCCTTTTACAAAGCCTATCCAGCTAAAATGAAAAGCAAAAATGTCACTCGAGTCAGAACCAAAGCCTGTGTGTTTCAAGATTCGCAACCAGAGCTGTTCTTATCCATAGCCACTTGCTCCAACAAACCTCATATAAATAAAGCCTTGACTTCCTTTTCCTATCGGCCAGGACAGAATGGTCTGACATAACCAATGTCTCCCTCCAACTGAGTATTTATAAGGCACTGAAATTAAGCAACAACCACCTCCACCCTGAAAACAAACCAAACCAAACCAAAAGTCCATATAAACTGACCCACGACAAATAAAAACTGAAATTAAAACTCGTCTATAAGAAATAGCAGCAATTTTTTGGAGCCAGAACATCGACATTTTGCCACAAATACCAGTGCACTGTTAACCAACTAAAAAGTACCGAAAACCTACATCCACTCACACTTCATAAATCAAAATCAGTACAAATCTGATAGGCACAAGTAAAAAGTATTTTCTTCCCACCTCTATGCTCAGTTTTGAGTCTGAAGCCACTGTCAGGGAGTTGAACTGCTCTGTTGAGATTACAGGACAGCACAACCCAAGCACTAGAGTGCCACGCAACATCACGCAGTGTGGTTCATCCCGAAGGTTATGGAATCATTGCTAAGCTGTCCTACAGGTTCCTGACTGGAGGCAGATGTTTTTCACATCAGGATTAATTTGATTATGCATTCAGCTTTGGCACTTATTTCTGAGCCCTCCTTACCATTTTCAGAAGTAATGTTAAACGTAGCTATAGTACACAGCTGGTGGAACTCCAGTATCTTCATCCTTGCCAATTACGTTTTTATGCTTGGAAATAGGTGAATTCACCTATGCCACAACATTAGATACAAAGGCTAGCACTTAAGATTTCTTAAAAACAATCACTTCGAGTTTGGAAAATTGGTTTTAAAGCATACAAAGAAATACTAAACACAAATTTATAAAGCAGGAATTCATATCCTTAAACATCAACAATAATGAGCTTATTTGGAGAGCAATAAAGCTTTTTTTAAAAAGGATATACTGACTAGCTATATGTAAATTCATCTTTCCCTGATTGCTTGATTAGATCATCCAGGCTCAGTGCCTCGCTGCTTTGCAGATTTTGTCATATACTTCTGGAAAGGCATCCTTGCAATTCATTTGCTCCCTCAGCTTGTGGTATAACGAACCATCAAACATCTCCCAGAACTCCTCACGGGTCATATAGCAATCTGCATACAGCATCTGGAAACTGGAGAGAAAAAGAAAGGGAGAAAAAAAAAAAAGAGACAGAGATTCAGGACCAATTGTGCCACAAGATTTGAAATAGAGTACTTATAAAAAGCATTCAGGGCAAGTTGTGAATGGCAAATATTTTTAAAAAAACAACATCTATAAAGCTTTTTAAAAACAAACATATACAATTGCTCTCATGGATTATGCTGGGACGCTTGGCCAATTATACCTTGTGGATTTAACATTACCATGATGTCTCTTCCAAGAGGAAATAACACATAATGGCAAAACCATCAGAATATTGCTACAGTCATTCTGGTGAAGGGAATGATGACAAAAGAAAGCAATTAAAATAATTTGCTTTTAAAATAGGGTTCAGAACACTCCTTTAGCCATCAATGCATCGATACTTTAACTATTAGTTTTGCTACAACAAAGAGAAAAGGAAGGACTAGAAAGTACATATAAAGCAGTGGTTCATGTTTAGACATCCTAACCACGTGCAACCGAATCTTCTGACAACTTGTATTCTGACAACTTGTGTTGACAGAAACACAACTCTAGAGAGAGCTTCAGTAGTTCCTTCAAATCAAGAGTCTGGCCTCTTGCACCAACTCCCTTGTGCAATCTAGATACTCCCTGACAAATACTTTTCTAACTGCTTTTGAAAGCCTCCTTTCCTTTTTCCTGTATTCAAACCCTTTTAATTTCAGCTTCAAAAAACAGCAAGCATTTTTCCTGCATGCTTTCTTATGATCCATGGAGGTACAGCCATGGTGTCTCATATTAGCCCATATGTGTTCAAGGCAGATGTAGCAAAATGTTCTTCGACTTTTTAAGATCCTTTTGAACTGGATATTGAGAACATGAGGTCCAACATAGAACCTCCTGAGACTAACCCTGTAGCCTGGAAACTGAGAGGAGGGGAGAGACAAAGAGATAGTTACAGAACACGCTCTAACCTGTCACAGTGAGACAAGGCTCAGCTCAATCTCTTCACTCAGTACACATGGTCGTGTTGAAATACACGACACGTGTTGAAATTACCCTCGACTGGAAAGTGCTAGTGTGCACCTGCCCACAACACTTTGTCTGTGAAGCAGTTTTTAGGTAGTAACAACTTCCCTGTGCTTGAGCACCCACCCTATTGGCCACACCTGACTCCCCCTTCCCAAAGATCCCGTTGGTGCTCAAAGGAGCCCATTTGTGTTGGCAAAAGATGTGAAAGCACGAAACAGCAGAGATCCTCAACAGCCTCTCAGAAAATATCTGTGGAATTGCTGTGAATGTTGGCAGCATTGGATGCAGCTGTGTGTCAACTCAGAAGGGAACTGTTTTGAAGGTAATCTTAGTTGATTTTCTTAATTTGTTAAATAAAGAGAGTCACAGGCACGGTCTCGCGAGTTTTTATGTTCCACCTCGTACAACTGGGAAAGCAAAAGCCTACCAAATCAGAGCAGAATGAGATGATGAATTTATATTGTAAATGAAGCACAGCATAACAAAGGTCCTCTTACAAAAACAAATGAAATCATTGTTTAGCTGTGGACTCTTCCTTACAGTGCTCTCTAAAATGCCACCAGCATCAGAATACAGCAATAGAACTGTTACATAAAAGGTCTATTGTTGTGTGTGATTACAAAACTATAACATTAAGCATTTATCCATTGTTCATTTCCAAGTGACAGGTAGAGAAGAGACAAAATTTTGTTAGTAAAGAGCTTTAAATGAAAAGCTTCATTTCAAGTTAATTTAAAAAAAGGTTAAAACTGATTTTCAGTTGTTTCCTTCTTTTGCAGATCATTTATTGCAGCTAAAAGTCATTTACACTCTCCAGATCACCTCCAAGCACTCACCATTGTTCCTCAACCACATGGGACATAATCATTGTTAGACTGAGAAGTGGGTCAAAACAGAAATGTGGATAAATTATACTGATGGTGTAAAAATAGCACGTAGTTGTTTTTGTTCCTGAGAAACAAGTCCGTAACTGCTTCTCCACTGACACTACTACAGCAAATTGGGCTGGCACGAGTCTGTGACAGATGGTGGGCACATATCTCACACCTACCGTGGTCCTATGTAGTAAGAATCAGGGCAGGGGAATGGAAGCTATGCAAGGACAAGTTGTGAGGGAGGAAGACTCATAATACTGCACAGGGACGGCAGGGAAGAGTCAGGGCTGGCCTCCTCATGCAAGGACAAACCAGCGCAAGGACAGGGCAGACTGCAGCATGACGCCACAAGGACTGCAGGAAGCAGATCAGTCCCAAGGGCAAGCAAGGAAGCTGTCCAAACTTTAACAGCTTGTGGGATTCCTGAAGGGTCTGTGGCCAACTGCAGCCAAAACAGCATTTGCTCTGCCCCTGCTCTGAACCAGCCTTGAAACAATTCAGCCTCAGTATGCAAGGTCAGCAGCTGCCTTCCCAAGGGCTGGGCCAGCCAGCCCTGCTGAGAGCGGTCACTGGCCCACACTATCAGCTTCTGGGCAGCAACTGGTTTAGATACAGTCAGCACAGATCTGCTGAGGTCATTCTGCACAGAAGTTTTTTGTTGCATAAGAGACGACTTGCAGAGCAGCCTGAAGCTGATGGGATGCGCAGGTGACCCAAAGCTGCTCAACTTCCAAATACACTGCAAGAATTTCAGCCAGTGTGCTCATGTGGTTGGTTTTGCAATCAAATAATTAAGTGAAATGATACTTAAAAATCATAACATTAAAGTTAGTAATTAAAATTACTAATTAAAGTGCTGTGGGATTAAGTAACTGTGACCAAACTGCATGCATGTAAATTACATGGCATTATTACTATTCTAAGGAGTGAGATCCTTACCCATGCACACTTCTTACGAACTTTTCCATTTGTCTCATTGAAGCCCTGGCTTCAAATTGTTTCCTTTTGGGCTCTCCATAAGCTCCTATATCCACATAGAGTTCTGCTTCGTCTCCTTTTGGGTGGACCATACCAGGATTATTGGGCAATATGAAAGGACATAACCAAAGAGGGTACACCTGCAGAGGCAAGAAAACACTTTACCACTTATTTTTAACAAAACATTCAATTAAGCTATCTCTTCTTGGAACTTCTTTACAGTTTGGGATTGAAACTTACACAGCTCTTCCTTTCCAATTGTCTCACTGTGGTTCTTAGCTGCACTTTCTAATGACCATAACACAAATAGATTGAGATGCTTAGAATACATGCTGTGTCCTCCTAGAATTACACCTCGGGTCCCTTAAATATTTGAAGCGGAAACAAAACCTAAACCATCCCTGATCCCAAAGCCCCAACTAAATAAACATTCTGAGTAAAAACACAACGAAGAGTTTTCTTTTCCAGGTCAGTCTAAAATTGAAATTGCCAAGTTTGCACTCCTTACGCTAACTACAAGAAATTCAGAAATAAAAGCAAGAAAGGGAAATTATTTCCCACAGTTGTTTTTTAGTGAATTGCTGGTTATTCTAAGTGAAAGAAAAATCAGTTCAAGTTTTACTAAGTGATAAAATGCTTTAGAAGTGTTTGCCTTTAAGAGAAGTTTGAACCTAAGTTTTTTTAATTCCTTTTTTTCAGAAACCTGTGTTAATTTCTTCTGCAGCCTTGCACCACAGACTCGCAAAGCACGGTACTCCCCAGGATACGATAATGACCTTTTACACAAGCAGACTATTATGCCTTAAGATGGATAGTCACAGTTCTTATTACACACAGTCCAAGACTCATTGCACTGTAAACACGTGATCTTACATTAAGGTCCTGATGGAAGGTTTGGATAGATTTGCTAAGGCTCTTCATTGGGACCAGCATGTCCTGTACAACATGGTGTTGCTCATACAGCTTCCGAATAGCTTCTCCTTGGGTAAGCTTTAACAAAGATATTTTTGGAGGAACCATCCAGCCAAACAGGTAACGGAAAATAGGGTTATTGCCAAAAGGAATGATATCCTTTAAAGAGGAAAGAAAAAAAGTTTGACTTAAGAATGTGTAAGTGAACCAAAAGACAATACTACAGAATCCTCAGAGCAATATTAAGCCTGATTTTCAAGAAATTTAACTGCTGATACTTTTGCTAAACTATTACAATTCAAATATCAACAAATATGAGATGCCTGCACTGAAACTAGCAACACAGCTCTGCCCTAAGCCTCCTCTGGTTACAAGAATTATTTTCAGCCATATGAACCACAACACACCCAGCCCTGAATACTTTCAGAGCATTAAGTTGAGAGAACAATAGACTATTACCTTAAATCAGCTAAGGAAGGAGCACTTAAGAAGCTAAACTTACACATCTCTTGCAAGAACAAACACACAAAAGAACAGGTCTTAAATTAATTTTAAAGCTGAAAAATTTTCACTACTTCCTGCACAGCCAAATCCTGTTTAAATTCTCTGGGAGCTGCACGGATCCAGTATCTCACTCCAGAGATTCAAAACGCAGCAATGATCTTTCAGAATGCCAAACAAAGTGCTGTGTAAATGCACATGACAACAAACAGAGTTATGAAATTCAAAGTAAGACCTTACTATACAATTAGTATTCTGAGTTTAAGCAGGACAAGCTTTCAGCTTTGATCTCACATTCATGTTTTTTCCACTGTCTGCCTTTGGAAATTGCTTAGTAGCTGTAAAACTTACAGCTGAAATACGTACTTAATTTCTAAATTCAGAAAAGCACTAGAACAGAAATTAAGAATTGTGGCCAAGGGGAACAAGGTACATTGTGCCTACAGTGGGAAAGAGCAGAGTATGCTCGCTCCTGCACATGTTACTTTAATTTTGCAACTGATCTTACTTGGAGCTCCCAGAAGATACTGCGTGTATGTCTATGGTAATAATGTCTTGAGGGAATGTATTCTATTCCAGTCCTGTCAGCTTTCAAATACTTCTCCACATGCTTAAAGAACCAAGGCTTGTAGTAGTTGCCAATTCTGTTTATCTGTAAGAAAACATGCATTCATTAGCGAACACCAACACAGATAACAGTTACACCTTACTAGACAAGATTAAGTACATCCCCGAAGCCCTTTACTGTGAAGAATCAATGTTATACCTTCTGTGAGAGTTCCTCCACATGCATAGCTCCTTCTCACCTTTTTCGCCATCAAGGCTTAATTTAAATAATGCTTGCTAAGGCTTGACCGTTATAAGATAATTAAGAGTCCATGGATGTGACAGAACTGGATTCCTAAAATACTGATCTCTCAACCCATCATTAACCCAAACAAAGTCTTATTACCGTAGAAAGAACCAACCAGATTGAGGGATGCAGTGAACAGGCACCATGTCCCTCCTGTAAATGTCCCTGATATATTGGACCAATATTAACTCTACGAAAAGACAGCTGGGAAAAGATTCACTGAGTGATTGCAGTTTAAAACAGTATTGTTCTGTGTATGAGAAAATGTACTTCTCTTCCTCCTTAGCTACTGCCATAAAAAGGCTAAATTATTTGCTAGAATAATAAAATCAGGGGGTCATTTCTTATCAGCTGAAGAGACTTAAAAGTACAGACTCTGCTGTACTAACACAGAGCTGCTATTTAAAATATTCTGATGGACAGATCTAACTTTTAATCTCATTTAAGATTTCGTTCCAATTTTATAAGGACTCTGGTTTTATACTGGCATATAGTACAGCTTCAGCTATTTTGAGGGTATCTTTCCTTTGTGAGAAACTCCTCTTCCATTACCTTGCTTTGCTCAGCTTCATCAGTCAAGACTCCTGTCATGATGACTGCTTCTTCCAAAGAATACATCAGTCCTTCCACAAAGCTATTCTCCTTTTTCTTAGATTCTTCAGTAAACTTCTCACAAATCTTCTGCAGTCCTCTCACGGGCTGATAATGTATTCTGACATATTTCTTGGCAGGAATCATTTTTATTTCTGCTGCAACCAGGAAACCCAGAGTACCACAAGACCAAGGCACTGCATAAAATAGGTCTGAATTTTCAGTCTGCAAAAAGTACGTCATACTAAATCATATATCCATACCGATAATTGTCAACGACATTGTAAATGATAGCAAAATAACATTTTGTCTTACTGGTGAACATCTCACAAGGCTTCCATCAGCAAGAACAAGTTCATAGGCCACGCAGGTATGTTGAAAAAGTCCGTAGATATGGGATGAAGACTCAATGCCAGTTCCCATGATCAGGCCACCTTATCAAGAGAGGACGTAACAAATCAGATGAAATATGCTCCAAAATGAAGTTGGTTTATGAGAACAAAACCCCACTTTTAAGCTCTGTACACAAAAAACCAAACCAAACCAATCAAACAATGAAGTGCTTATAACATGAATACCACAACAGAATGAAAACGCAGCAAAATCAGGGAGTCTCTTGTCATCACAACAACCCTTACCTACTGTAAGATCATCAAGCTCTGGTACCACAGGAATAGTCCAGCCCATGGGATTCAGGTGTGCAGTCAACTGGCCCATGGTCACCAAAGGTTCCACGCGAACAACCTAAAAAAAGAAAGAAACTCCATTTTCCTCCGCCAAACATAAATTAAGTATTCAGCGCTGACAATGACAAAACCTGGCTAACTGGTTTGTACTTCCATCTGTTACCGGAATTCAGAGACTTGCTTTCCTAAGAGCACAACTAAAAATAGTTGAAACTGTTTAGTGATTCCTCCTCTACCTCAACATTTCATTGCTCCCCCAAACCAAAAATCAATCTGGTCTTTTAGACTTCAGCACATAAAAGTAATTCCATATGGCGTTGTTTTGGATAGAATGATCCAAGCACACATTCTAAAATCTGAAATTTGGTAAGTCTATTGCTACGAAAATCCTTACTTCTCTATGGAATCTAATCTCCCTTTCAGCTAAAAACATGCTGTAAACTTCATTATCATGAAAGCTTTGTGATGAATTTGTTACCTGTCTTTCACTGTCCACTTCCAGAACATCCATTAGGTTGATCATGATGTTCTTATGAATCTTCTTATACTTTCCAACACGAAGTGACACAGTCAGCCAGCCAGGCCGGCCGGTGCACATGTATCTTTTGCTGCCTTCATTTTTCCATTCCCGAACCTGCAAGAGATAACAACTGAACTGAGGCTGTAAGGCACATACATGTCAATAACGTATACCAGAAACATTATTCCCTTGCTGTGGAAAAACATTCAGAAATACAGTTACTCTTCTACATACATGTCGCCTGCAAGTAATGAAGCCTGGATGTCTCTTTTGAGTAGTGATGCTTTGGGAGTCTCTCAGCAGAGAAACTTCTGAGCTTCTAAATAAAACACCACCAGAAGTGTCTAGTTATGTAGAAGAAGCATTTCTAATACCCTGTCGCTTTTGGAGATGAGATTCAGAAAACCAGAATGAAGGTTTTAAAAATCCACAGGTAAACCTATACTTGAAGGGAGGTACTATCACTGCCATAAATAATGCTGGTTCCATGAAGATTAATGAGACAATGCCTCCTCCCAAACACACCTAAAAACAGCCTGAGCCTGAAAATGAATGGGCAAAGAGAAAAGCTGAGAAGGAAAATGTGTAAGCCGTATGTGTGATCCACAAATTTTGCAAAGCCACTGTGGTTAACGTTTGGAGAACAAACATCAATTGTAGCGTTTTCTTCAAAGCTCAGCTGCTACTACAGCTGGTGATAAAAAAACAACTCCAAACCCTCAGAGAATACCTCCGGGCACATTAATATCCATCTGCAACGAACACGAGAGTCAAAGAAAAAAACAGAAGTAGACGTGACAGTATTACCATAAGTACTAGAGAGCACTGAAACATTGAAGACTTCTGCATTTCTGTGTGGAAGAGAACTTTCGGCTCCTCTTCCATCATCTCTTGGAGCTAACAATGCCGAGAAGCTGGATGTAAGTGGTATGAAAACACGGTACTACACCAACCACTCAAAGACTAACATTTTCACGTTACATGTGTGCACAGGTATGTTCCCAAACTGTGTGCACAGGGAGATTCACCGCACATCTCCAAGGATGCTATGACGACAGCAGCTGCCCAGCTGCATACAGACTTGCAACTGTTGATGCTGCAACTTCAAGAGGAGTCTCGGATGGAGGGACCTCCCCCCTACATAGCAGCAGAACACCCTGCTGCCCTTTCCGTTTGCTTTTCCTGGATCCCAGGCTGGATTATGCCTGGCTCTGGGCACGCAGGGGGCACGGCAGTGTCAGGCACGGGCAGCACGGCAGGAGGGGTTGGGCTTTCCTCCCACAGAGCCTCAAATCTTGGAGCTAACAATGCCGAGAAGCAGAATGTAAGTGGTATGAAAACATGGTATTACACCAACCATTCAAAGACTAACATTTTCATATTACACAAGCACAGGTACCATGTGCACAGGGAGTCGCCGTGCCATCTCCAAGGATGCTGCAATGCCAGCACCTGGACTTGCAGCTGCTGATGCTGCAACTTCGAGAGGAGTTTCAGATGAAGACCTCCCCTTACACAGGGGCAGAAGCTCCCACTGCCCTATTCTTTTGGTTTTCCCTAATTCCAGGCTGGATTCTGCCCAGCCCCAGGAGCACGAGCAGCAGAGCAGGAGGGGCCGGGCTCTCCTCCTGCAGAGCCTCATCTCTCGGCGCTAACAACGCCGAGCAGTAGGATGTAAACGCCAGCCATTCAAAGACTGTCATCCCCCTGTTACACACGCACAGGTACCATCTCCAAGGATGCTACGATGACAGCAGCCTCCCAGCTGCACCCGGACTTGCAGCTGCCGATGACACAACTTGGAGTTTCAGATGCAGAACCCCCTGCTGCCCTTTCTGTTTGCTTTTACCAGATTCCAGGCTGGATTCTGCGTGGCCCCGGGTGCATGTGCAGCACAGCAGAATGGGCTGGGCTCCCCTCCCGCAGAGCCTCATCTCTTGGCGCTAACAATGCCGAGAAGCAGGATGTAAGCGGTATGAAACCACGGCATTACGCCCACCATTCAAGGACTGACACCTCCTGTTACACGTACACAGGTCGTACACACACAGGGGGTCCCCGCGCATCTCCAAGGAGGCAGCGATGGCAGCAACCGGACTTGCGGTCGCTGATGCCCAACTTACGAGTATTGGACAGAGACTCCCTTACACAGAATCACCAGGTTGGAAAAGACCTCTTGGATCATCCAGTCCAAGCATTCCTCTCTGCCACTAAACGAGGTGCCCGAGCACCTCGTCTACCTGTGTTTTAAATCCCTCCAGGGAAGGTGACTCAACCACCTCCCTGGGCAGCCTCTGCCAGTGCCCAATGACCCTTTCCGTGAAAAACTTTTTTCTGATGTCAAGCCTGAACCTCCCCTGGCGGAGCTTGAGGCCATTCCCTCTTGTCCTGTCCCCTGTCACTCGGGAGAAGAAGCCAGCACCCTCCTCTCCACAACCTCCCTTCAGGTAGTTGTAGAGAGCAATGAGGTCTCCCCTCAGCCTCCTCTTCTCCAGGCTAAACACCCCCAGCTCTCTCAGCCGCTCCTCTAAGACTTGTTCTCCAGCCCCTTCACCAGCTTTGTTGCTCTTCTTTGCAGAAGGAAAAATTTTTCCCTACTGTCCAGCCTGACCCTCCCCTGGCGCAGCTCGAGGCCACTGCCCCTTGCCCTGTCCCCTGACCCCTGGGAGAAGAGCCCAGCTCCCCGCTCTCCCCGCCCTCCCCTGGGGCGGCTGCATTGAGCACCGCGCTCTCCCCTCACTCTCCCCTCGCTCACCTGCGCCTGGATGTGCCGGACCCTCTGGCCGTGGAGGCGCGGGGCGCTGTGCAGGCGGCGCACGGCGCGGGCGCGCAGCTGGTAGTACACGTCGAAGAGGACGGAGAGCGGCAGGAGGAAGAGGCAGACGAAGACCCACCGGTGATGCACCAGCACGGCCTCCAGCCCGCGGTGCCGCACCCACAGCAGGAGCAGCGCCAGCCCCGCCGCCACCGACCACGCCGGCGACATGGCGCCCGCCGCCCCGCTCGCCCCGCGGACCTCGCGCCCTCGCGCCCGGCCCCGCCCCCCGCCCGCGCGCGCCGCGCCCGTTGGCCGCCGCCGTGGGCCGAGGGGAGCCGGGCGGCCAATCGCAGCGCGACGCCCGGATCGGACCAGGCGCTGCGGCCGCTCATTGGCTGCGGGAAAGGGGATTCCCCCCCCCCCCGACCCCCCAACAGCCTCCGAACAATCCCGACCGGCCCCGAGCCTCCGCGGGGCTGAGCCTGCCCTGAGCCGCGGGGAGCGGGGGGCATGGCGGGGACAGACCCCCGGGCAGGGCTGGCAGGGGTGTGGGGCAGGGTGAGCCCCTCAGGCAGGGATACGGGGCAGGGTGAGACCCCCAGGCAGGGATATGGGGCAGGGTGAGCCCCCCAGGCAGGGATGTGGGGCAGGGTGAGACTCCCAGGCAGGGATATGGGGCAGGGTGAGACCCCCAGGCAGGAGATGTGGGGCAGGGTGAGACTCTCAGTGAGGGCTGGCCGGGTTGTGGGTCAGGGTCAGACCCCTGGGCCGAGCTGGGGATGGGTCAAAACCCCCCCATGGCCGGGCTGAGGCAAGGTGCGTGACCGGGGACAGGACCTGAGGCAGAGGGGACCCCCTCGGTCATGGTTGATGAGGTGTGGGACTGCAGACAAGCCCTTGGCAGCTCTCATGTCAAGGTGCTGCGATGAACAGTGTCCTTTGGGCAAGAGGCTCATGGTGGTACATTTGGATTGGGAGGTAGGAGGAAAACACCTCTGCATGCCCCTCTTGGGTGTCCTCATGGCATCATTTCAGTCACCAGAGAACCTGGGAGTGCAGGTGTCTCCTACAGAAACTCAAAAGTGCCGTGCAGTCTGGCTTCTAGAAGGCAGAAGGAGATAGCCCTCTCCAAAACAGCTTGCTCTCTAAAACCTTGGTGGAAAATTCCTCCCACTCTCAACGACTGAACAGCAAGAAGGAACACGTATCAAGTGTGTGAGGAAGATCAGGCTTTTTTTTTTAAAAACTTAAACCCTTTAGTTCCCTTGAGAAGCGTGCTGTTTGAGAGGATGGTGTCAGAGGTGCCCAGCAGGCAGTGGCTGCCCCAGGAGATGTGGTGCAGTCAGGAGCCCTGGAGTGGCAGGAAGACAGTGCTGCAGTACCTCTGGGTTCAAAGAGGAATATGGTGTCCAGGTGTTTTGTGAGGATGCTGCCCCAGTGATGTAGCATGCTGACATGCCAGATGGTGCCTCTTTCTCTTTGTCAGCCGGACAAGTAGTCACTTTGGCCTTTAGCCACCACAGGAGATGCTTGGGAGCCCCAGGCTGGGAGGGATGGCTGCAGGAAGGTCCAGACCATTTGCAGGCTTGGTTTTGGACCCAGTTTGTTTTTCGTCCCACTGCTTTCGTCAAAAAGCTGGTCTGAAACTCCCCTGCTCTGATGTTTGAAAACAGTCTCCTGATTTCCAGCCCAAATTTATTTATGGCTAAATTATATTTGTTGCGCTTTTGCCTAGTCTGCCCACTAGCTCTTTTCTTTCTTACATGCAAGTTGATGGAATCTGCTTTTATTTACCAGTTTGCCTGCTGACTGAAATTATGCATGGAAAAATAAGTGTACCATGCCCTAGGAGAGGTTATTTTAACCTCTCTGAAGGAGCTAAATAATTATTCTTGATCTGAGTGTGATCAAATGCAGGGCTTATTGGACAACGGCATCATTTATTCATAAGGGGATATTTATACTTTCATTGTGAATACTGTTTTGAAATTGTTTTTACAAAGACCCATTAAAAGTGTTTAGAATGTTTTTCACATTATTTTATTCTTTTATTTTGTAGGGTTCTAGGCAGCAAGAAGGGTGTAGGTGATCTCAAAGATTGTGATGTGAAACTGTGCTTTAAAACAGAGGAGTGAATCATCATGAAGATTATGGTGAAATTGCCTGTGTTCCCAGCAATGCCAAGCATAGAAAATACAGGAATCTGAAGGGGATGAGGGAAGGGAAGACAGATGTTTTAAATGCTGATGTTTTTCAATTTTATTTTAGATGTGAGCAAAACGTCATCCAACGATCTATGTAGGCATAGGAAAACATCTGCAAATTTTGTTTGAAAAGCTAAGATTCCCTTGGTATCCTTGTAAGACTAGCCCCCACCCCATCTCTTCAATTAAATTATCATTTAAACTCTGTTTAAGCTGCTAGTGCTTCTTAAAAAAGCAGTCCTCTTCCCTTCCTCTCCTCCCTCCTGCTCCTGCCATCCTATCCGCCCACTCATGCTGTTCTGGGCATGCTGTGCAGTACAAATGCTCTGCTGTCGCTCAGTAAAGTGGGTTGGGGAATTACTCTGACTGAAGAATTGGACTGTTTCTTAGATCAATCTTTTTTCTGCCTGGATCGGCTCTCTGGTGGCATTCACCTCACACACACTGTGTAGGTGAGGTGCAGGAGCAGAAACAGGGCCTCTCATTGACTGCTCTAGAGCTACCCATCTCCTTGGTGAGAGCTCGTCGCAGATCACCCTGCTGATACTGTGCACAATTCTGTTTGTTACCAATCAGGATTTAGTAGTGACTATGCAAAGGCTTTTGGACAAAGAATGAAAAGATGCAGCTGTTTGTCTAAAGAGACAGCTAAAAGGGAGATGATAATAATGTACAGAGCATTTGAGCTGCAGACAAAAGCAGGCTGAAAACTTCTGTCTCTGTAAGAAGAGCATCAAGAGGCATTCGGAAGAACCAAAGAAAGGCACAGAAAAGCTCTTTTTTTCATGCAGGCTCTCATAGCTCTGGTACTGGCTGCCACGGAGCTGCTGCTGAGTGGTACCAGGATGTCAAAAGCACGGGCATTTTAACAGTAATAGTTACACAATTGAATCCAGAATTTTGGGAAAGCCGTGAGCCTTCTTAATTCAATAAACACACCATCCTGCGGTTTCAACGGGTTGGGAGTATGTTTCTCTAGTCACCTGCTGCCAGGTTTCCTGCATGTTTGTTTGGCACAGAGCTGGTGCTGCCAGAAATGGGATGTGGTTTCAGCGGGTTTGAGGGATGTGATGTTCAAACTGCTATGTGAGAAGCTCCCTCTACTGAGAAAAACAAAGTATATTTGGCCGGCTTGAAGGAAAAGGCCATTGGAGGACGTAGGGTGGTGTGGGGACACTGGCAGGTTGACATATGTCCTTCTGGGTATGGGCTGAATGAATCTTGAGACGTCTCCTACATTCAGAAAAATGTCAAATTTTAGCTCAAAGGCAAAAATACAGGTTAATATCATCAGCTGTTTTATAGACTGATGGTATCATAACAACTGCCAGAGTATGCCAGAGGGATGACACGTTCTTACTCGTTTAACGTCTGTGCTAGAGGATGGCTTCCAGGTGACTGTGGCCCAGCCTCCTCAGCACACTTAGTCCTCATGGTGGCTTTGCTCTTTCTGCCTCACCTTCCCGTTGTCCTCTCAAGGACTGGGAGGGGCTTCTCCAAGAAATGGAATAACTCTGGTGCTGCAAGGCAGGATCAGGAACCAAGGATGCCTCAGCTGTACCCTATACGCTTGCATACTGGCCGTGTTGTGTGGCCCCATTCCTCCAGCAATGAGTTATCGTAGACGGCTGGTGGAACCCCAGTGGTTGCTTTGGGAAGAAGCAGATGTAGGGTGTGAAGTGAAATTTGGAATATGATTGATGGCAGAATGGGTTCCATCCTTTGGTGGCTGTGGGTCGCATCAGGACGCAAGGTCAGCTGCCGGTCAGCACGTTCACAGAGCTGCTGAAAAAAACCCCCCATGCTGCAGAATGTGCGAGAGCTTTCGTGTGTTTTCTCTGACATGTATCAAATCCAGCTTTACAACTGACTGTGAAAAGACGCGCTGTCTGGGATTTATAAAAAGAATCACTTGTCAAAACAGAGAGCCAGTCTGGGAAAAGAATTCAACCCTCCCTTCATTGTCACTGGGGCCAGTGTCCTCAGGCGCAAAACCGAAATGGCTGTGGCAATCTAGTTGGCATGAAGAGGTGGTTACTGAAGGACCTAGGGTTCCAGCACTGAAACTACAAAATGAGGAAGGCTGCATTCCTCAGTGGAGGAGAGTAAGCTCATGGGAAGCCATCAGTTGTCTCTATGGCCCCTCTGGGCACGTCTGAGAGTGAGAAGAGGCAGCAGTCAGAGAGGTGCTTATGGTTCCATGTTTCATTCCATCAGTGAGATCCTGAAGACATTGACTGTACTAGGCATCAGAAAGGAGCTGCAGTTGCTGAAAGGCCCACCCTGTGCATTAAATTTGTTATTTCGGACTTACAATATATCTTTTTCCCTCCATATAATGGACATGTGTGCCAGTGGCCTCCAAGGTGTCCAGGGTGAATTTTGTTACGGTTATTGTGAACTACGGTTGGTGATGAACGTCTCCAGGACTCCTCCCATCACTTGCCTCCAGTCTGCTCTTGCCTGGAGTGGCAAATGCTGTGGGAACATCCAATAAGCATTTGGGACTAATCACAGAATCACTAGGTTGGAAAGGAACCACAGGATCATTGGGTCCAACCATTCCCACCAGTCACTAAACCATGTCCCTCAGCACCTCATCCACCGTCTTTTAGACGACTCCAGGGAAGGTGACTCAACCCCCTCCCTGGGCAGCCTGTTCCAGTGCCCAATGACCCTTCCTGTGAAAAATTTTTTCCTGATGTCCTCTGCCTGAACCTCCCCTGGCGGAGCTTGTGGCCATTCCCTTTTGTCCTGGTCCCTGTCACTAAACAACCCCAGCTCTCTCAGCCGCTCCTCATAATATTGCTCAGGAAGCACTTGGGATGCACCCTGGTCCCAGAGGGAAGATGGAACCTGGCATCCAGCCCAGCTGGGCTACCCCTTTCCCAGCTTTGCTCAGGAAACTCACTGAAAAAGAGCACAAGTCCAATGAGCTGCTCCTGCTGCAGCATTTCAGAACCTTACAAAGGAGAGTTTGTCCCCTGACCACGAGGCTTCTGGACCCGAAAATTTGCAGCCTATCAGCATAGCACTGAGCCATATTAAGTATGTCTCCTTTTATCTTCAGTGAGATTAATATGGTTCCTTGTTATTGGAACAATGGCATATTTTTGTCACCCTTAATTATTAACTGATCGGGCTGCTATTGCTTCGCTTCTGAGAAGGCTATGCTAGTTAACTATAATAGCTATACAACTCTTACATAACCAACATTTTGAACTGCTTTTTTCCAGCTGTTCTTTTCCTTTTTGGCTCTGCTTACAGCTTTTCTGCTTTCCTTTGGCATAGGTAGGTAAACCCAAAGGGCTAGATCCTACAGTTACATTGATGTTTTTGGAGCATAGCCTAGAGTTTTATCAGTTTACATCATTTGTGAGTGGGTCCATGAAATTTTTAAAATGTTGAAATAAATGAAAGTAGACAGGTGATGGAGTGACAGCATCCGGTGGAGAGAATGATGATGGCCAAGGCAACTAAAGTCCGAACTTTATTTGGAGGAAAAGGGCCCACAAGTACATCTGGAGGCTAAACACACATGCAGAGTTGCTGGGAGCTGAAAACAGGAGAAAAATTTAACTCGTACAGAAAAATAACTTCCAGTGTTTTTCTCCAGTGAGATTGACAAGCCTTCACTGTCACATTCTCTCACCACAAGAAGGATGTTGAGGCTCTGGAGCGAGTCCAGAGAACAGCAGCAAAGCTGATGAAGGGCTGGAGAACAAGTCTTAGAGGAGCGGCTGAGAGAGCTGGGTTTTTTTAGCCTGGAGAAGAGGAGGCTGAGGGGAGACCTCATTGCTCTCTACAACTACCTGAAAGGAGGTTGTAGAGAGGAGGGAGCTGGCCTCTTCTCCCAAGTGACAGGGGACAAAAGGGAATGGCCTCAAGCTCCGCCAGGGGAGGTTCAGGCAGAGGACATCAGGAAATTTTTTTTTCACGGAAAGGGTCATTGGGCAGTGGCAGAGGCTGCCCAGGGAGGTGGTTGAGTCACCTTCCCTGGAGGTGTCTAAAAGACGGGTGGATGAGGTGCTGAGGGACATGGTTTAGTGACTGATGGGAATGGTTGGACTCAGTGATCCGGTGGGTCTTTTCCAACCTAGTGATTCTGTGATTCTGAAATGCCCCTTTTTCACTAGAGAACTCGGTAAAAAATCAGGTCAAAAGCTGATTGCCTGTATCTGTTAAGCCATTTTACTCTCTTCCACATTGCTCGTCTCCTTTTGATGGCAGATGTGCCTTGGTGTCAGTCCACATCGGGAAGTGACTCACTCCCATGTGATGGATCTGAGCAGAAGAAAGCTGGAGGCTTACAGAAGAGGTTTCTGCTCCTTTCTGTTGTGGGTGTCAAGCTTGTGCTCCTGTGTGTGGATCATCTCATAGAGATAGAGAACAATTTCGGACTGAGGACTTAATAACTAGAGTGGTCCTTACCCCTGCAAATAGGTGATTGGCAAACGGGTCTGCACAGAAAGGTGTTGAGGGTGGGAGTGCTCAGTCTCATTTAATACAAGAGATTCCTGTAAAGTTCAGTTTGGCAAACTTGAAGGCACGGGTGGACGAGGTGCTAAGGGGCATGGTTTAGTGTTTGATAGGAATGGTTGGACTCGATGAGCCGGTGGGTCTCTTCCAACCTGGTTATTCTATGATTCTATGATTCTTGTAGAATGAGACAGCAACTCCAGTACTTCCTCACACAATCAAAACCCAATTTTTTTTGTACTTGTAGCAAATGCAGAAATGTGATGGCTGCAAAACTGTGACAATGGGAAGTAGTGACCTTTCTATACCTGTACGCAGAACCGCTGTGACTCCCAGTGGTCCGAGAATGGGTAAACACACAGATCCTGTCTCCAGTTCACATTAAAATCTTCTCAGGCATTGTGTGCGGAGCTGGAGAATTGCACAACTGCTTTCTATCTATTTCTGCCCTCTCCACCCTTGGCAAAGCATATTTTTTTACAAAATGCTTAATAAAGTCCTCAGGAGATTAGCCAGCAGCAAGCTATTGTCATCCCAGAGCAGTTAATTACCATTATCTCTAGTATCAATCAAGAGCCTATAATAAGCTCTGAACTTTCATTGCACTGAGCTGTCCATTCACATCCAGACTAACATAGATTATAGAGCTGGGATGAGCTCTCTCCTACTGGAAGCAGCACAGTGAATGACGGAGGGAGGAGAGTTTCATCCCTCCGCAAGGCAACGAGTTGCTTGCCAGCAAGAGTTGTCAGTTTTTTGGCACAGGAGTATTTACACCTCCAGAGATGTGTAGTAAAAGCTACACTTCTTCAAATAAGATGTGTAGCCAGACTAGCTCCTGGCTAAAGAAAGGACAAGGCATATTTTGGGGAGGAAGATTAACTCTCTGGGACCCAGGAGACTTCACTGGGAGGTCAAGAAGGGAAGCCTATGTTCCCCATCGGGTGGCAGGTCTCTCTCTCAGGGCTGCTGCTTCTTATGGGCTCTCTCTCTGAGGTCCTGTCACAGGCTGAGATGCTGATGGTAAGTCAATATGGGAGACAGAAACCTCTTTTTCAGTCTGAATGTAAGAAATTTAGGCAATGTTTTCCATCTGTTCTTCACATGCCTCCCTATAGATGCTTGTTACTCACCTTCACATCCTTCTCTTTCTCCTAGGCCAGTAGAGGGTTTGATTTGCTCTGACACATAGAGGGAAGAGATAAGAACAACCTGCTTCTGCACCTGCAAAGGACAAAGCTTTAGCTACTGCTGTTTCTTTTGAGAGCAAATCAGGAGAACATGTTTGGATTGGGGCCTTAATCTGCAGACCTAACTGCAGTGTGACCCAAATGCCTTGTTAAGGGGGCCGTGGCACTGCCCTTGGCTTCACTGGAGATGAGGGTTGATATCCACAGTCAGCCTGGCTTTGACACTTTTAATGCTGTATGAGAGAAGTCGCAGCCCTTTATTTCCCAAACTCACCTGTCATTTTTCGCAGGATTTTGAAATTGTCTGCAGTTACCTAGAAACTCAGGGAAGAAGATGTGAATGTGCCAGGTCAAAAGTGAGGCAAATTGTGCAGGCAGAAGTAACTGCTTTTACTAGGTCAACAGACAACGTTACAGACAAGCTTGGAAGGAAGCAGACAAGCTTTGGGGCACAGCAGTACAACCAGAGCAACATCACTGCAGCTGGAAGGAAGAGAGTGACATTTGCTGTTTGAAACAGAGACCACATGTCGTGAAGAAAACAGAAGCAAGCTGCATAACACCTGTCTCCCAAGCTGGTATAAGAAGCAGAGCAGCTTTCCCATGCACCTCGTCACATATAACCCTCAGACATAAGGTGCTGCCACAAATACTCTGACCTGCAGGAGAGCTTTTGTGCCTGAAAGTCTGTTTGGATTTTAGTTTTTCAAGCTGTGTGTCCCATAGACTAGTAAAAAGTGCTGCCTCCTTTCAGCCATACCTTGCATATCTCCTCAGGCTCTCATGCCTCCAACAAAAGTTTTGCAGGGTTTGCTGGAAGCATAATGACCCTCAGCAACCTCCCAGCACAGCACACTGATGTAAGCAAGTGCTTGTGGGCAGCCTGATGCCAGGTCAGGAGGTGGGATAATACAGGGGGCACTGGGAAAGGATAACAGCCATGGAGCATCTGGGACCGGTGTGTGTTTGACACCAAGGGCTTCCTCATGGCTCCACATATGGCGGTGACAAGAAGAGCTAGATATCTCCTCTATCCTTTTTCTAAAAATCATAATTAATGCTGATTTTAAGGTTCTCTTTTGCATTTTCATGCTGGAAATAAAAGAGAAAAAAAAGCCCATTACCTACTCCCTGGAGACTGCTGTAATAGCTGAGAGCAGTGGAGACATGGAGACTACACAGGGTCTCAGGGATGTCAGAGTAGATGGAGTTCATCCTGCACATAATGCCGAATACAACTGGATAGCCAATTTAGGCACTTTTGTCTTTGCTTATATGTGCTTGCTACTTTTAAACCATCAAGATTTGGAATCAAGGACACACAGGGGCTCAGTCCTCAGCTCTTCAGTGTGTGGAGTAAAGCTAACTGCAGCTGCGTTTCAGCAGTCAGTGCAGATCTTTGATAGCTGCCTCTGATCAGGTACGGTGGCTGCACTCACGACCAGCATCAAGCTTGACTGAGGAGCCTACAAGGCTGCAAACTGATGTTTCTTCACCATGAGGCAAACGGCAACTTATGCTCTGGTAGAGCCACAACGCTGGCGACCTGTAAAATATGTTGGATGGGGTGGCTGCACATGGTGCATCTTCCCAGAAGAAGAAGCTCAGACCTGAAATGTGCACAGTGCATGGTGCCTCCCTAAGGCAAAAATCTCCAGAAAAGTTTTACCTGACTAAAGATTGACCAGAGGCATCAGGATTTAACTCTTTCATTTTCACACCCTTTTTAAGGCAAATTTGAAATCCGTTGCAGATTTTGATGGAAAGCTCCTAGGAAGCTCCTACTGTCCCCATTTGCATCAGAGAAATGTCCTTTACAGGAAACCCACAGTTTTATCATGCCCTTATATCTACACGATGGCCTCAGCAGGAGGTGGCACCTCAGCCTGGTGCTCCTATATGAACACAAGTCCTGAAAGAAAAGCAAAAGGAGTTTAAGATCAGTGCTCATCCTTAAAGATCTCTGGATAAAGGTATCAGTACCACTCCCTTTCCGGGGCTTCCCACTTTAGCCACGTTCCTCAGCATGGTGTGCCTTTATTGTTTAGGACATGTTACAGTCAGGATAGGACACTTCAAGGCTTTAAAACGCTTAGAAGTTTTTGGTCCAGAGGTTTGCTAGGTGACTGACATAACTAGTGCAGAAACCACTTCAGAAACTGATATTAAGCAAGTGATTGAGCTGAATGTAGTTTATGTAATCTCGCTTTTCTGTTGCAATTCAAATCCAGTAAAAGCTGTTGGAACTAAATAATAAGATATATTATGTACAAAATGGGCTTTTGCAGTCAGTAAAGTCTTGGGGAAAAAAAATAGCTGTCTGCAGAAAGAATACTTCTTGGTGAAGGTGGCCACGACAAACGCACATCGCTTTGTGGTCATGGGGATGATCACCTTCCTCATCTAAACGCTAGGATTTTCCTGCTGGAGAGCAAGTAAGTCTTAAGCCCTCCAGCTTCTTGAAGAGCAGAACCAGGAATGGCCAGCAGAGAGCCCAAGAACATTGGTGAACGTCGCAACATTTGAAGATGTAGGACAAATATATTCAATGCCTAAATTTACTTACTGGATTAACTAGGACTGCCTGACCCAGTATATCAATGAATGTAACTAATTAGCTATTTAAGAAGATGCAAATTAAGGCAAAGATAAATAACAGGAGGTTTCTCCCTTGCTTTACATGTACTGGGTGCAGAACTCCTCTCCATCTGCACATCCTCATGGCTGCGTGCTGTAGCCCCTTATTGGCTTGACAGGCAGCACCCAGCTTTGCTGTGCCCCACAGCCCATGCTGAGGGGAGGCACAAGTCATACCAGTCCTGTGGAAACAGCTTCTGCGTGGATCTAGACAATGTAGGCACCTCATGCCTGCTGAAACACGTTCCCTAAAGCCTCATCAGTGACTCTAGTGGGACCATTATGGGTCGCACCATCCTTGCCAGGGGCAGCTGGGTACCAAATCACCGATGGAGACCTGCACCCTGCCCCAGGAAGTTGACACCCCTGTCCCAGGTAAAAAGGCCTTAGTAAGGAGCTGGGGCTCCTCTTCTCTGGACTTGGTGCCCTGGTGCACCCAAACTGACTCTTGATTTGGTGCTTTGGTGTCACTCACCCTGTTGTGATGAGACAGAAAGTGCAAGCGTGTGCCTGGGCACACACACACATACACACACATACACACACATACACACACATACACACACGAGGCGTTGAAAAAGCTGATTTTTTAGCCTGATTATCCAGTGAAATGCAAGATTTTACATGTAATTTGCTGCAGCAGCAAAATGTGGTGAACAGTGAATCAAAAAGAAGCACTTTTCCACTGTGCCAGCAGCATCTTTCAGGCACAGCATCCTTACCTGGGGGAGGCAATTACTGGAACAATCTCTCTTTCTCTGTTCCTCCTTTGTTCTTGTTCTTGCAGTAGCTCTAACTGTCTTTTAAATCTTTTCTCCACCGCAGTTTCAGCATGCATGGGATGGTTTACATAATTTGCGCAGATATTCTGTCTTTATTCTGCAGAAGCCCTTTGCCTGTGCCTTGTGACGTGTTGCAGCACCCTGTCCACCAGCAGAGAAGTTCTCAGAAAGCGAAAATGAAGTCTGGGCTAGATCCTGCTAAGCAGAGGTGCTGGCACTCGTCTGTGATGGGCACACTCAGCACTTACAGCTTTTGCCCTGTTGCAAGACCTTTGTCATGGGTTTGGGGCTGCGTGCAGCTCTCTGGAGAAGGCAGAAGATCCTAACTTGTTATGGGGCCAGAGGACTAAAGGGCCGGAGCAGTGCATTGGCATAGAGCCACCTCACTCTCTGCAGGCCTGTGCTAGGAAGAGCACACCGAGCTGTGTGCCAATGCCACCTTGAAGTGCTTCAGAAGCCATTTAACAATCAAATTTCAATTAAATGTTGTATCCGAGCAGGTAATGAGAAGGAAATGTCTCATTGTCCTTTAATAGGAGAACTGGTGAATCACGGTGCCTGCGTCACTCACTCATGGATGCTAATGTGGGTGCTCGCATCGGCACATCTGCGGCAAAGGAATCCAGCTGTTAACTCCTGGAACCCCCAGGGCCAAAAGCCATTCTGCCAAGGAGCAAGAACCACAGAGTTTAGGGGTGTGGGATTTGTTGTTGGGGATTGCGCCCTGGGGTTTGAGGACTCTGCTGCATCCCAGCCTGGTGGGTGAGGCCGTGCTGGGGTGCTGGCCTGGGAGCCCCCAGCCCCATGCTCCTCTGATGGAGACCCAAGCTGCTACCAGGACAGCCCCTTGTGAACCAGCCCTCTTTGTGCCTCAGTTTTCCGTTTGTAAAGCTCCCCAATGTCCGTAAGGGCTGCACTCCCGCACATTTTCCAGTAGGCTGAGTGGCTACCAAGCATATACAAAGCACATCACAGATCACACGACAAGGCTGTGCATCGGCCCCTGCAGTCTATGCAGATGAACCCTGAGCTGCTTTTGAACCAGAAAAGTGAGGAGGTGCAAACAGTGCAGGAACAGCAGCCCAGGGCTCAGCTATGGTGTAGAAATGGCTTTTTCTGCCAGCGATGCTGAGCTGTAGCTGAAGAAAAACACAGTGGATGTGTGAGAGTGCACAGCAACAGCACCGTGCGGCAAACAGCTGTGAATAAAATCCACCTCCACCTGTGCAGTGAGAAAGTGTGCCTGAGTCCCGATGCCCATCGTATGGACCATCCTGAGCCTCAGATCAGAGCACTTGCCTCTTGTTTAACACCCAGACATGTTCATGAGTGCTGCAGGGTAAACAGATCCACCTGGAATTGGGGAAAGGGGCAGTACTGGTATTTGACAGAGAGGTGAGGAGAACTGAAGTGGTCACAAAGTGAGCTTGTGTCAGAGATAGAATCATAGAATCACTAGGTTGGAAAGGAACCACAGGATCATTGAGTCCAACCGTTCCTATCAAACACTAAACCATACCCCTCAGCGCCTCGTCCACCGCCCCTTAAACACCTCCAGGGAAGGTGACTCAACCACCTCCCTGGGCAGCCTCTGCCAGTGCCCAATGACCCTTTCTGTGAAGAATTTTTTCCTAATGTCCAGCCTAAATCTCCCCTGGCGGAGCTTGAGGCCATTCTGTCTTGTCCTGTCCCCTGTCACTTGGGAGAAGAGGCCAGCACCCTCCTCTCTACAACCTCCTTTCAGGTAGTTGTAGAGAGCAATGAGGTCTCCCCCCCAAGCCTCCTCTTCTCCAGGCTCCAGGGATGTGAGTGACGGGAGCCCCAGGATGGAGCGATGGGAGCCCCGGAACGGGAGCCCCGGGATGGAGCCCCAGGAGCCCCAGAGGGAGCGCTGGGAGCCCCGTGATCCCCGCGGGGAGCGCCCCGCCCCCCGCCCCCGGGCCGGTTCCGCGGAGCCGCCGCTCGTGCGGAGCGGGGCTGGCGGCGGCGGGTACCGGGCGGTGAGTACCGGGCGGCGAGTGCGGGGCGGCGGGTACCGGGCGGGGGGGGGACGCGGCCCCGGCTCTGCCGGAGGGGACACCGGCGGGGACATCCCCCCAACCCCCCGAGGGCCGGAGGAGGTGTCGGCGCCGTCGGGGCCGCAGCTCCGTCCGAGCCCCGCGGGGCTGAGAGCTGCCCGGCCGCCCTTCCGAAAGCTTCGTTATTGCTTCTGCCTGGAGAGGTGAGACCCCCCCCAGCAGTGATCACAGGGGTAACGGGAAATTCAGCCCAAGGCAGGTGTCTCCTCCGGGTTCCTTTCGGCACATCTACCTGCGGTTCAAGGTCTCCAGCAGGTGTGGGGAAGGACAGGCTGCAAACGCCCCGAAGATGGGATGCGGAGGTGGATTTCTTGATGCCAGTGGGAGAGATTCAAAACTCTTTTCATTTCTTGTTTCGCTGGGAAAGAGCGGTTTTTTTCTGAGTAATGCTTAGACCCTGTGAATCACCATCTGCATAACTTTATATGGGGGATGCTATTCTCAGCATCTTACTGGAGCTATGTAAACTATTCACGTTTGTATCTGTTTGTACAAATCTGTTTCCCGGGAAAGACTGTTTGGGAGCAGGTCAAAGGAGGAGACAGGACAGAACAGAGTGTAAAGGTGGCTTGGTGAGTGGAGATGGGTGTTTGGGAGATGGTGATTGCTCTCCTCAGAGGGGTAGCCCCTCCGTGAAACCTGTGCTGGAAATGCTAACCGGGAGACCTCATGTCTTAGGCTGAACATTAGGAAAACATTTTTCACAGAAAGGGTCACTGGGCACTGGAACAGGCTGCCCAGGGAGGTGGTTGATTCACCTTCCCTGGAGGTGTTTAAGGGACGGGTGGACGAGGTGCTAAGGGACATGGTTTAGTGATTGATGGGAATGGTTGGACTCCATGCTCCGGTGGGTCTCTTCCAGCCTGGTTGGAATTCTGGACTCTATGATTCTATGATTCTACGTGCGAGATGTGGAGCGGCCTGGGAGAGGAGCTTGGGGAGCAGGGGCTTGGATCCTGCCCCAGCCTCACACCTCCCCTCCTGCCCCTGTTCCTTCAGCCTCTTCTTCCAACTGATTGGTGCGCTGAGGGAAAACATTGTGTGGCTTTAAAAGAGGTCCAGGAGAGCCGTGCCAGCCAGAGAGGGGGCTTGGCAAGGCGACAGTGGGATGGCGATGTCACCCAGCACAGAGGAGCCACCCCTGCACACGTGCTGCAGGAGCATGTGCTGGGTAGGATGGAGAAGCTCTTAGCATTGCTCTCTGCGCTGCTTTTGTCAAAAAGAGAAGAATTTATTCTCTCAGGCTGTCAATCTGTCATCTCCCAGAGGCTCTCCGCCTCCTCCTCACTGCCGCTGGTCCCAGATGTGCAGGGTGCTAGGGGCTGAAAATTCCCAGTGCCTGGGCAGGAGAATCGCAGCCTCTCCCAAACCTCACCAGGCTGGCTCCAAAATGAGAAGACTGTTGACTGCAGGAGCTGAACATTTCAGCTCTTGGTGCTGTTTCAAGCCAGGCTTTCGCTTTGGAGCTACCTAATTTCCATGCAGTTGGATCGAGAGCTTTGCTGGAGGTTTTTTGGGGTTGTAGGGTGGTTGGTTTTTTTTTTTTCAACTCACATCAGCTGAAAATTTTCCAGGTAAATGTGATGCTCTCAAAAGGAGCTGGATTCACAGGTTAGTAGGGTTCTTGCACTCTCCTGAGCATCTGTGACTGCAAGGCAGTATGAGCCCAGCTTGCCTGCTGTCTCCTGCTTGTGTTCGATGGTGAGTTGGGGGATGCCGATCAGCCAGCATTTCTAACCGGTCTCTAACAGTGCCTTCTCTGTCTCAGCTCAGGCATGTTTCTTCATTAAGAGGGGAGTTTCTGACTCCTCTCAGCCCAGGAACACCACCTCCCTCCTGGTGGGTGACAGTGGCTGCTAGAGGGGACCTCTGGCCACCAGCAGCCTGGGTGGTTACTGGGGCTCATGACCTCAAGATGAGAACTGGAGCATGTTGTCAAGGCTCCCAGTCCCGCAGCCTTCCTGGAGGCTTCCTGAATCCCACTTCTCATCAGATTTCTTCATTAAACATAGATTAGATCAAATGATGTTTCTTTCACTACAAAGTAATTTGGCTTTCCATTTAGTGGGCCCATCTGATAAATAATGGCTTGAAATAATGTGATTCCACCTATCCTTGATCACGCCAAGTCCATGTGTGATTTCTGCTCCCTCCTTAGCTCTGGCTCGGTACAATTTGAGGTACAATTTGAATCCCCGCTATAGGAAGAAAGCCCTGCCTGGAGGAATGGAGACCAAAGCCACCAGATTAATTTCATTTTACTGACATACAGGCAAAGTGATGAAGGCGGAGATTGGGGGTGAGTGTGGGTCACCTACACAGCTCTCCATCCACCTCTGTGCTTAAGCCACATCTCCGTTCTGGACAGCCCCTAACGTGCAGGCTCTCCACTGGCACTGCCACCATGAGGAGCCCTTGCAAAGGTGTCACCCAAGACTGAATCTGTAAAGGGGTGCTGGTGATTAATTCCCACCTGGTCCAAAGCTTTTTGTCCATCAAGAAATGGGAGCTGTACCTGTATCTGTTTGCTGGTCAGTGAACAGGGCCAGAGGGGACGTGATGGGACCTCTCTGCCTCCCTGGTTGCTGGTGCTGTTTGATTAGTTGGGGATCTCCATGCCCAGAGACCAGATGCTTGTTTTATGCTGGACAAAGCAAGGGGGAATGAGAGCCCCAGAGGTCAGAAACCAGCTCCCTCTCCCCAGTTTTTTCCTGGGGGAGGATAGTTGCTCTCAGCATGTAATATTGAGCTGACAAGTGCCACGCAGCAGGAACATGTGACAATGCCTCATCTCTTTCATTGTCAAACCAACCCTAAACAGTGATAGGGATGGTGAAGGTGGTGTTAACACCTGCAGGATCAATCGTACTGGGGACCTGAGAAGGTGTGTGCTGGAGCTGACCTGGGGGGAGTAAGATTTGATGTGCAAAAGCTCATTTGGAGGAAGATTGAGCAGATTCTTCCAGTGTCAGGGTATTTAACCCACCTTCAAAATATCTGAAGCCCCTCTCTGCTTCTAGAGTGTCTCAAAATGGGACATCATAGCTGGGTCAATAAAAGCCTCATAGATCTCAGTGGCCTGTTGCCTTAGTCCCCCTGGCATAGCAGAAATGCTGACTTCAGCAGCATGTCATAACCTCTCGAAGGGTTTGGCTTTTATCCAGCACATTCCTGACTTTTAATGGAGACGCCCATTTATTCCTGCTCCCATCCTTGCCCTGAGCTTGGTTGTGGTGGGGAGTGCAGCTGTTGTGGGCTCCAACAGTAACAGGAGAGCTCTTTGGGGTCGCTGCTCACTTGGTGTCTCAGAAGCCATCCCTAGGTGAGCCCCTTGGGTTGCCAGCAGAGGGTTTCCCCTGAAACAGCAGCTCTGTGACTGTCAGAGGTGGTACTTGGCCATTTTCCCTGAGAAAGCAAGAAGCAGTGCAGTGCCGAATCCCCTGGGCTGTGGGCTTTTGACTAGCGATGCCAGTCACCTGCTGTCACCACAGTTTAGTTTCAGTTTCAGATGAGAAAATATATACACTGGTAATTTGGAAGTGACGACATCTTAAATTTATGTCCCTTTCCCTAACCTCTCCCATAAGACTTGCTGAGACCAGAAACCCAGCTGGTGTTCCTCCAAGCTTGGGAGGAAGTCTGGAATAAAAGCCAAAGACAAGATCTGTGCAAGTCCCCAGAACTGCCTCCATAGCTCCCCTGGGTGGGGCTCTCATCCTGCCTCCATGGGAGCACTGGGTCATTTCTTGAAAATTATGATGTTTTTGTGATGCTGTTGGGAAGTTTATAGCTCCAAACTGGTGGCTGACTTTGCTGTGCCCAAGGGCTTCCCATATGCGATGGTGGAAAAGCCCCTTCTGATGGCTGATAATAACAAGCTAAAGAGTGTGAAACTCCCAGACAGGTCCTACCTCAGTAGTTTTCTCCTCTGGCAGGTCTTCCATGACATTGTCGCACTCAAACCCAGACCATTTATTGTCTTGCAGGACGTGGGCTCTCTCTTATGCCTCATCTCACTCTTCTCCCATCCTAAAATCTCCTCACGAAGGATGGCAGCTGCCTCTTTCCGCTACGGCATGACCATCACTGGGGCCGTGCTGCTGGTGACAGGGACGCTGTGCTTTGCCTGGTGGAGCGACGGGGAGGTGGGCTCCACAGCCAGCAGCGGGACTCGCCTTCTGCCTCCCCAGGAAGCCAAGGCGGTTCCCAGCTCCTCCTCCAATGCCTTGCTCCGCTCCGTCAGCTTCTTCTGCTGTGGCATTGGTGGCATCCTCCTCCTCTTTGGGCTCCTCTGGTCCGTGAAAGCCAATGCCAGGGTGGTCTCCCGCCGCTACCAGTACCATTTCCCCAGGGACCTGCAGTACTTCCCCGCGGAACCTCTGGAGAAGTGGAACTGCAGGTGGGTGCCAGGTGGGTGCACCCCGTGTGGTGCTTGGGTGGGAGGAAGTCAAGGGCGGGTTGGACTGTTCTGGCATGGCCATACACCTCAGCCTGCTCCAGGCCTGCTTGCTGGTGAGCTCAGATGAGCACTGATGCGGCCGTGCTGCTGGCTGCTGCTCAGACCCCATTTCTACTTTTGCTCATTAGCATCAACCTCCACCCAAGCCCCTGCAATCTAACCTTGCTGTGGGCACCCTCTGTGCCCACTGGCTCAGCCACACACAGCTCTCCTTGCCCTGTGGGGCCATCACTGACTGAGGAACACAGCTCCTTAGCATAGCCACCAAACAGAAGACCACATTGGTTTTCTGCCAGAAGGTCTGGGTTTGGGAGCTGGGGTGACTCATCCTGGATCCGTGTTGACTCATCTGTCTTGATCCCTGGTGCCGAAAGTCTGCAGTGCCTCGTAAGGATGACAGGGTTTGTGCTCTCTTTAATGGACACAAAATCTGTGTTAAAGGTGATAAAAAGGAGGACAACAGTCCTCAGGCTGGCATTAAGTGAGATAGGAGTGAAGGTGAAGGGACCCACTAGGTAGTCCATTTTGGGGTCTGGGAAGACCCCAAACACCACCCAGACACCACTGGTGGCTTGTTGGGTCCCCAGACTCTTCCTGTATGAGGCTGAGATTTACTCCTATTTCTTGATTTACAAGTTTTTCGATCAAAAGGGTTTGTTTTTTTTTTTTTTTTTTCAGAGGCTATTGTGGAAGCTCAGCCAGACAGCCCTTCCCAGTGCTGTTTTATGGGGTCACAGCAAAGATCGTGGCTCCGGCATAAATCTGGCTCTAGGGAAAAGCAGCACTGAATGAAACTCTTAAGAACACAAGCCCATACAAATTCAGTTGGTGTGGGAGGCACATTTCTGGTTCTCTGAGGGTTTTGGTGCCTGTCTGAGTAGCTGGGAATGAGATCATGAGCCGATCTGGGCGGTCTTGGGGGTTTCCTCCTCCTGTGCAGCCTTTTGCTGTGCTCCCCATCAGGAATGTCTCTTTTCCTGAGCTCCCAGCTCCTGTTCTGGACAGTGCCCTGGCACTACTGGTGCTGGAGTAGCTCCTCATACCTCACTGTGTTAGCATTTGCGCAGCAAAGCATTTTATGCTGGGAGAAATCCCCCTTTCTGCATTTCCAAGGCAGATTCCCTTTGCAAGCTGAGGCTGTTTGGCAGAGGCCAAGGCACGAGTGCTCAGGGAGGTAGGTCTGGGACAGGCGGCGGCCACCTTTGCAATGGAAGAATCTCTGTGGAACGTTACAGCTTTCCCTTTGGACCAGCTGTGCCCCTCCAGTGCCTGCAGCCTCCCTGAGCACACTGCTCTGGGTTTGTGTCTGCAAAAGCAAGCAGGCAGCGGGTTGCTTTCGGAGCCTCCCCATCTTTGGAGCTGCTCCATTCCATAGGGTGCCGAGCAGGACCGTGTAAAGGGCAAAGGTTGGGTGGAGGTTTTCCCTGTACACAAGCTGTGTTTGCTCAACAAAGCGCTGCTGGAAGTGGCACCAAGCTTAGCTGGCACATGGAGGGCTCTGACGGGCATGGGTGGGGGGGGCACAGCCACATTGAACTAGGATGTCCAGCTAAGGCTGCTCACTCAGATGCCAGCAGCTGCTGTGCTTTGGGGGTGGCTTTGGGGTTAGGCAGACGATGAGGATGCTCTCTGGCCCTTGGGAAGCAGTTCAGTGCAGAACAGAGGGACAGATGTCTCTAGACTTAGCACCTCTGCTATTTTGTGGTCAGCCCTGCAGTTGTAGCCCTTAACTCTAGAGGTGGCAGCTCTTCGAGGCTCCCTTGCCCTCCTCTTCTTGGATCAGCGGTTAATAAACCCAGGGGGAACTGGGTAGTGTTGCTTTGTGGCAAGGTCTAGTGGATTCTGTCCTTCCTCCCACCTAGCTCTCCATCCTCCTGGTGCTGGGAAGTGGCTGACACAATCTTCCAGTAAACCCCAGGCATGCAAAACCTGCCGTCCACAGCGTGTGCCTGTCCTCTGTGCTCAGGCATGCTCCAGTTGATGGGACTGATGGGCTGCTGGGATGCTCTGGTTGACGGGGCACTGGGATACTCTGGTTAATGGGTGCCGGGATGCTCTGGTTGACAGGTGCTGGGGTGCTCCAGTTGACAAGGCACTGGGATGCTGTGGTTGGTAGGTGCTGGGGTGCTCTGGCTGATGCGGCACTGGAATACTCTGGTTGACAAGGCACAGGGATGCTCCAGTTGTTGGGAGTTAGGTTGCTCCAGTTAACGGGGTGTGCTGCTGGCTTTCTTCCTCTTTCACAGTACCTGGGATGCCAGCACCATCCCCACCTATGAAGAAGCCCTGACCTGCAGACCTGCCCACGATGCCCCAGCCTACATCCATCCTCCAGGGAGGAAGGAGGAGATCACGCCGCCCCTGTACCGCTACCTGGAGGAAGACCAAAGCTGGCAGGGTGGCCGCCGGCGCAGCTCCTCTGACAGCGCCTTGTTCCGCCCCAGCCCATCCTGGCTGGAGACACAGCACCCCGGAGAGCCACAGGCAACGCCTCCCCCCAGCTACGAAAACATCAGTGTCCGGGGTGTCTGAGCTGATGGTGGGAAGGGGCTGGGACTCTGCGGGTGGCTGCCCAGTCCCTCAGCTTTAAATTGAGCCTCTTCCATTGCTGGGGTGAGAGGGGACTGGGCGACAAGGGGAAAGGGTCCATCTGGCCTTCCGAGTGACCTGTTTGGGCAGTTGGGATTGTGGGTCCTGCGGGCGATGTCTTTGGAGCGGCAGGGCTAACTGGCATGTTTGAAAGCCTTTGTATTTTTAATAAAACCACTGGTGGCTGCAAATCCTTTGCATTCCCTGCTCTGACTAAGAGCATCTCCCCAGGAAGATGATGTCACACCAGGAGCTGCCAACCCAGAGCAAGAGATATATATAAACTGCAACAAAGGACAAGGAATCTGGCTGGAGAAACACACCCTCCGCGCTGCCCCATATGCTCCTCTGCCTTTTCAATGTCCCTTCCAGCTGTATCTCAATCCCTTCCACCTTGCTTACCCCACATACTGACATCCTGTGCCTCACTTCATTTAGTTTAGAGATGTTCAGTGGCTCGGTGCTTGCATTCAGGGCATCTGAGTGCACTTGGCATTTCAGGCAGTAGCCTACAAAAAGACAACCCAAGCGGCACAACCCCCTCCCTGCCCATCACGGATCAGTTTGCAGCCTCACTCAGAGGAAAGGCCAACTTCATCCAGGGTTGCTGCCAGTTGCTCCATCCCACCGAAATAATAAGTTGCCCTGCCCCATCCGCTCCGTGGACCTACAGAGTGGTTGTGGAGCCACAGAAAAATGTAACACATTATTTCTAATGTAATATATTATTTTTCATGAGCCAGGTACATGCTTTCCTACCCAGGCAGGCAAGCAAGGGAACAAACCAAAGGCTAACTAAAGCCACTACTTCTGTCTGGCTGTCAGATGTGCAGTGGGAAGGGGACACCTTTTAACACTCCTGCTTCCTCTCAAGCAAACAGAGGACAGAGGGATGCTCTGTCCTCACTCCCCACCAGACAGATCAACCCTGCTCCATCCTACCCTGGCTTTATCCTCACCTTTGCAGCCTGGTTGCTTCCCCACCAAGGCAGTCCCACTGGTGGTTCCCCAGCACCCAGCTGGAGAAAGCAGGGACTATCCCAACCCACTGGCCTCCAAAAAGGCTCTGGAACACTCCCTCCTGCCCTGCTGCAGCCCTCCAGCCCTTGAAAACACTCTGCGCTCTGGCATTCACCTTAATATGAGGCTCTGCCAGTCCTGATTTATGGCCCAGTCCAGCTCCAGCTCCCAGGGCTGGGAAAGTCCCATCAGAACCGGTGGCTGTCTGTGTCCCCATGTTTGTTGTCATGCCTCCCTCTCCCTCCCCATAGCTTCCCAAGGTGTGGGGTCTGGCCGCGTGTGCCTGCAGGGAAGGTTACCTGGACACGTGCTGGGCAGCTTCACTGGAGTGTGAACAGCGGGTCGGTGTTTGCATTCATTACAAACCCGTTAAAAACTGGCTGGCTCAGCCCTGGGCAGGACCTGGCTCAATGTGCAGCTGCTCCTCAGCCCCTGGCAGTCTCTGGAGAAAGAAACCACTCCTTACCTTACCCTGGAGGTGTGCGCAGCGGGCAGCAGCTGCAGGTAAAAGGGCTTCCCGGCACCTTTCCTGAGCTGCCTTTCCCCATCTGGCACCCATGGCCGAGGAGAAGACCTTTCGCTACGGGTTCATCATGCTGGGTTTTTTCCTGGTGATGACGGGGTTGTTCATCATGAGTGTGGAAAAGCCTCACATTTACATCACCTTCTGTGCCCTGGGCATCCTGCTCGTAGCTGTGGGCATCACCTGGAGCATGTGTCAGTGCTACCCGAAGGTAGGGTCCGTCCCGCCGCTGCGTGCCTCGGGATGCTTGGGGGTGTTCGGGTAGCTTTGGCTGCTGTGTAACCTTGGGTTGTGTCTCAGTTTTCCCCATCCAGAGAGTGGGATGGCAGCAGATCCCAGTGGAAAGCCAGTTGGGGTGATCCATAGGTGTTGGTTTGGGAGGTTCTTGCCTTGCTACATCATCTCTCAGCCCCACTCCCTTGCCCCCTGTATCCTCGCACCTCCCCTGAACCTGGGGCTTTGCCAAGTAGGCGGAGGGGAATAAGCCCAAGGAAATCAGCTTGTGTTCATCTCTCCCGTGCAAATACCCCCCAAGCCAGCCCCTTTACTCACCCACAGGGGCTGGGGGCTCGGCAGGCTCCCAGGATTTGAAGGAAGGAGCTGTCCTGACTGTAGAGGTCCAGAGGGACCAGTTCCCCCGAGCACGGCCCTCACCCGCCAGTGTCCTTGGCAGAGGGCACAGCCGTGTGTCCCTGCCCTGGGAAACAGAGCTGGCAGAAAAGGCTTTTTTCCAAGAAGAGGGTGGCTCTAGAGGTGATCTGGGCGCAGCTGCATGGGCTGTTGAACAGCTTACTTCACCCCAAAATATGGGGCATAGGATCCAGGAACTGGGACTAGTGGAACTGCCAGGACTGGCTTGGGTCCCCTGGGACTGGGGTGAATCTGACCCCGGCTCACAAAAAGCTGAACTCAGCCCTGGCTAGGAGAGCGATGTGGCTTTGTCATTGTGCTTGGAGCTCAAGGACGGGGCACCCTTAGTGTTGTCCCTGGCCACCGACTTCCTACAGGAGCCCTGGGGCCCATCCTGGGCTCAGAGACACAAGCGACCCCACAGGGGGAAAGGGGGTGAGAGTGGGCCATGCTGGCTTCATTCACCTCCTTCTTGATTTCCACCCCAAAAAGCATTTCCAGGCAGGACTCCCGTGGGTCTTTTCCAACCTAGTGATTCTATGATTCTATGATTCTACGTGCTGGGAAAAGACCAAACCTCCAGCTAAAGGGACACCTCAGACTTTTTACCACTAGTGAGGGCTGAGGATCCCTGCAATGCCTGCTGCAGATCCCTGGGCTCTGTGTTTCTTTCTTCCCCAGATAACATTTGTTCCAGTGGACCCTGAGACCGAGCGGTTCCTGGACCACAAACCCATCGTGCTGCCAGAGAAGAACACCCGGTAGGTCCCAGTGCCCAGCCCCAGCAGTCATTTTCCTTTTGGTGGGTGTTTCCAACTGTACACACATTCATCTGTGAGGCCCCCAGGGCCAAGGGCAGTGTCTGAGCACACTGGCCCTGGGGACAACCGCACCTCTTGTAGCAAAAAAGGGTGAGCAAGGGCTGGGGTGGGGAAGGCAAGAGCTTGCTGAGTCCCCTGGAGTTGGCTCTGGAGAGATGCTGGAGGGGGCAAAGCATCCAGCTTTGTTTCTGTGGGCATCCACCTGTGCAGATCGACTGGCTCTGCTGCTGGCACAGGCAGAGTTGCCCTTTAAAGAACCTGATGGAGTTCTGTGTGCACGTCCCCAAGCATCTCCCAGCTGCTCAGCATCCCGTTCTTCCTTCTCCCCAGCTTGCAGTCCCCCTGCCCCAACCAAGAGGCCACCAACACCTACGAGAAAAGCCTGCCATCCTACGAGCAGATCCAGAGGCAGGCAGAGGGCTCGGCCCCGCTCCCACCCACCACACAGCCCAGACCCCGCAGCTGCTCCCAGCCAGCGGTGCAGGCGAAAGCAGAGATCCACTGGGAACTCGGGGGGGCTGGAGAAACCCCCCGAGAGCCGACGCCTCAGCTGGAAACGGCAGCAGGCAGCTGGTACGTGATGTCTGCAGGGTTGGGGTGACACTGGAGGGATGTGGGGTGAAAACAGCATGGGTCAGACCCCCAGTGTGGAGGGAGGGAGAGGAGGCAGAGAGGTCTTTGTTGGTCACACGGAACCAACGCCCAGTTCCTCAGCCCTGCCGGAGCCCTGGCTCCGGTGTCTCCCAGTACTAAATTATTTACCAGTTTGGAATGCGGAGGAATCCTGGACTGCCTTCCGCTGTAATTTGCATTTTGCTTTTATTAGCAAATTTTAGGATAAACGATGTCCCTCACCAAAATAAAGCCCAAATTCCTAGTCAGACTTTGATAGAAATGAGACACTCAGTATGTGTCCTTCAAACCAGATGCCACAAATGATGCCATGCATTGGTCAGGAGATCCCAAATGCACTTTGCAGTTGATGGGGGTCACTGTGCACCCTCAGGGCACCCCCTTGCCAAAAAAAAAGTTACAGGTGAAGACAGGACAGCTCCACTTTATCCCTGGGATGCAGGCAGAGCATGTGAGGACAGCCTCTACTTTGTCCTGTGGGCATGAGAGAGAACCTGGCAGGTGGGCTGTCTCTGTAAAGGCAGGCACTGAGGGATAAGAGAGGGGATAGAGGGTCCCTCCTGGTGCACCTCAGCCACCCAGCAAGGGGACTGGTGATGCTGGGATACCAGCCAAGCAACACCAAGCCCAGTGCTGGGGCCAGCAGCCACCAGCTCTGCGGAAAACCCAGCTCCTGCCCAACTGTTTCATATGACCCCCACCCTGCCTGCCACCCCTCAAGCCCTCTCTGTTCCCACAGCTCCTCGCGACCAATGCTGGGGGATGTGCCACTGGCATCCCTCCTGGAGGACATGGACACACCGTCGCTGGAGGGCTCCGTGCCTGGCAGCCCTGTGCCACCTCCATCTGCCGCCCGCTCCAGTTGCACCCCAACCAGCTCCCCAGCCGGAGGAGGGCATCCTGGTTCCCCTTGCAAACGCAGTGGGAAAGAGGATGACCTCTATTACGGGCTCCAAGAGGGGCTGGATTCTCTGCTTGAGGAGAGTGACTGCCTTTTTGAGCCTGAAAACTGATTTCCCAGAGAGAATGGCCACTTAGCATGGACCTATCTTGTGGAGGGAATGTTGCAGCCTGGAAGAAAGGGAGCTTTCTTTCCACGGAAGTGCAGCGCCTGCAGCGTGGAGGAGTCCCCATGCTCCTGCCTGTCCCCCATGCCACACTGAACCCTTTGCACTCACCCAGCTGCACGGAAGGCTGCCATTCCACAAAAGCCAAGGGGTGCATCGCCACCCACTGAGTTTCTGATTTCTGCAGCAGAGGGGACAAGGACTCTGGTGCTGGGGCCCTTTGGGTGGGTGCAGATGTGTGAATGCTGAGCTGGGGTGGGATCCAGGGTAAATAATGTGCTTAGGAAGGGAAAAGATTAGCTCTACTGCTTGAAACAGGATCAGCATTCAGGCAGGTAAAGATGTATTCACCCCAGGCAGGCTTTACAAGGCAGAGATGTCCACAAAAGCTTTTCCCCACTTATCAAAGACCTTCTGGAATTAAAGTTAGATTCTGAGACTCTCACATCTTGCAGACTTCATATTTTTGTCCAAGAAAGGCTCTCCAGGTCAGGAGGAGGGTGATGGCGGGGGGAGGACAGACTGCGCAGTCCCTCATCTTCCGCATAAGTACCAGCTTCCAGGCCTGATAGGTGCAGTGGGAGGACTTAGCCAAGCTGAAAACCCAGGGATGGCTATGACTTCCTTAGGGCTTGCCAGGCTTGGTGCCAGCTGGCACCAGGGCTATTAAGCACTTCGCAGTTTTCAGTTTGCTTGAGGTGGTGGCTTTGGGCAGCCTTTTCTCTCTCAGCTGGGTTGGCATCAACAGCTGTGGCACTGTGGATGACTCTGCATGCAGGCACCTACCATCCCCAAGCTGCCTCTGAATAATAATCGTTCATTTCAAGTCACATCAAGAGAGCTAAGCCAGGTTCGTCACCATGGCAGGGGCAGCGCAGCGGCTTCTGAGCAGCCTGTCTACAACACAGCAGCTGGGAGCCATGACCTCTGCCTTCCCTGTGACTGCTCAGGGATCTGTGCGGCTGAGCCTCTCTGGGGCAGCCTGGTTTGTCAGGGAGAGGAAGGCTGAAAGCAGCAGCAGATACAGCAGTGTGGGAATGCTGAGTCCCTCAGCCTGTTTTGGCAAAGCTGGGCTGGATGCTATGTGTGCCCATCATAGCCCCAGGAGCCTTCGGAGCATGGATATGCTGGCAGAGTGAGCCACTCTGTGGGATTTAGCAAATCTGTGGGGGCTGACAATCCCAAAAGGGAGGTGTGTGTGTGGGATATCTGTCCTCTGGCACCCAAAGGCGTTGGAGCCCTGAAAATTATGCTCCTTGTGCTCTTCTGCTGCCCAGGGATTGTGTTGCTGGTACATTCCAGGGTGGTGCACGGCTCTGCCTGGGGTCTTCAAGTCCCCATGACAATCCTCTTGGTGTTACTGTGCCCTTCACTCACCTTCACATTGCTGCAGTGGCAAAGGGGGACAGCACCCTGCACACCCAGGGTGTTTATGGCCAACCATGCCGTCAGGAGGCTGGGAAACAGAGACACTGCTGTTTGATAAATACTGCCGGCAGAATTGGTGTCCAAGAGGAAGCATTACCCAACTGTTTACCCTTGCTCGACTCCTACCTGTCCTGCTCGGCAGGGGGAGGGGGGAGTGTGGCGGCTCTGGGGACACCTTTTAGGCAGGGCTGTGTCTCCCTGGAGAGTTCCCCGGGGCAGGATGTGGCTCTGTGTATTCAGTTTATGACTTTGTTGAGAGACCTGAAAGCTTCTGCCCATCTCGTGTCCCCATGTCCCAGAGCTCCCTGCCATTTGGCAAAAGAAATTTAATTTTCAAAAGCATTTTCCTTGGTTAGGGACGGAGGAAAGGACATGAGACACGCTGGAGTGGCCAGCAGGCCGAGGCGGGTGAGTCTGCCCCTCTGCTCTCGTGAGGCGCTGCCTGGAATACTGTGTCCAGTTCTGGAATCCCCAGTCTAAGAAGGATGTGAACTGCTGGAACAGGTCCAGAGGAGGGCTACAAGGATGGTCAGAGGGCTGGAGCACCCTCTGTGTGAGGACAGGCTGAGGGAGTTGGGGTTGTTCAGTCTCGAGAAGAGAAGGCTTTGAGGAGATCTTATAGTGACCTTCCAGCACCTGAAGGGGCTGCAAGAAAGCTGGGGGGGGGCGGATGGACTTTTTACAAGGTCATGGAGCAATAAGGTGAGGGGGAATGGCTTTAAATTGGAAGGGGGAAGATTTAGATTAGACATTAGGAAGAAATTCCTCACCATGAGGGCGGTGAGGCCCAGGTTGCCCAGGGAAGCTGTGGCTGCCCCATCGCTGGAGGGCTTCAAGGCCAGGTTGGCTGGGCCTTGGGCAGCCTGGGCTGTGGGAGGTGTCCCTGCCCTTGGCAGGGGGGTGGAACTGGATGGACTCACCCCTCAGCATCCTTGCCCGCAGCGGGGGAGTCAAAGGGTTCCCCTCCCTCCCTCTCCCCCCTGGCTGAGGTTAAAAATAGCGAGAAACGGGACATTCCTGCATGACATTAAGGGCTCCACGAGAGCGCGGGGCGCGGCTCGGGGAGGGACGGGGCTTTAAGGGCGTGGGGGAGAAGAGTGCACCGCGCACCAGTGGTGTAGTGGTATCATGCAAGATTCCCATTCTTGCGACCCGGGTTCGATTCCCGGCTGGTGCATCAACAACGTGCGGCACCCCGAACAAGCGAGTCTCGCAGAGGTGGTTTTTAAACTGCCTTAAGTGGGCGTGGAAGGTTTAAATGTTTGCGGATGATCCTATTGAAAGGATCTAAGCCGCTCTGTGAAAAAGAAAAAAAGGGCTTAAAAAACGGATTACGAGGCTTTTATTGCTTTTTCTGCTCTCTCTTTCTTCCCCAGCTTCTCTCACACAGGCGGAGGGCAGTGCAGCTCTCAGCATCAGCAGGAATCGGTGTGAGAAGCTGCTCTGAGTGACTGGGGGCGAAATGGATCCCTTCTCTACAAGATGCAACTTTATGGCTATTTCTGAATGTATATATATATATTTATTTTCATGAAAAAAAATCATTTTCTGCAGCTATCCACTCCTTCCAGAGAGCTGGGTATCTCTCTCCTCCCCGCACAGCTGTGGGATATTCAGTTCAAGATCTCTCTGTGTTTTTCAGCCACCGGCAGCGCGTGTGGGGCTGGGGAGGCCCCCCCCCCACCTCGGGTCTCTTTCCATCCTTCCCTCGGACACAGCTCTGTCTCCACGCTATAAGGATGAGCGCGACTCTGTGGGGACGGGGAGGCTGCCCCCCTCAAGGCAGCGGGGGGCTGAGCTGCCTCTCCCAGGCATCGCAGGAGGAGTTGGTGGCACCTGATTGAGCTGAGCCAAAATCAGGAGTGAGCCTCGGCCCTCTGAGGAGCCTGCTGGACACCAGACCCTGGTATTGTCAGCGAGTGTGAGTGACAAGCGGGGTCTGGTGTCCCCCTAGGGTGCAGACCCTCTAGGTCTCAATAAAAATCGAACAGATAAGTCTGTACAAAGCAGCAACATCCATATAAACCACACACATCCATAGAAAGCACACACATCTGCATGAAAACGCATACGTCTGTATGAAGCGTTTAAGGTCTGAGGAGCTTATAAAGAGCCTGCAAACAAACCCCAGTTTCCCTCAAAAGCAGAGCGGAGGGTGGGATTCTGCTGAAGGTCCCCGGGGTGTTGGGGTGGGAGAGGCAGGAAGCAGCGGCGAGAGCCACGGGAAAGCACCAGCTGGATCCAGGGAAAGAATGTTGCGACGTGCCATGACTCCGTAAAAAAATGTCTAAACGCGGCTGGAGGCTTTCGTGGAAATTAATCTCTGACGCGAGCCAGGGAAAGTCAGATAAAAGTGTTCAGCTGGAAACAGCGAGCGCCTGCGACCCACCGGCCGGCGCTGCCCGGGGCGGCTCCTGCGGGGCCCGATGGCGCCTGGGGGGCGGCGGGGAAACCCCCCGGCCCTGCGGCCCCGCTCCCCCTCCCGGTGGGGCTGAGACCCCAGGCCCACAGCCCCGCCTCCCTGCCCCCGCGTTCCTCCGCTCCCGGTGATTGAATCATAGAATAACCAGGTTGGAAGAGACCCACCGGATCATCGAGTCCAACCATTCCTATCAAACACTAAACCATGCTCCTTAGCACCTCGTCCACCCGTGCCTTAAACACCTCCAGGGAAGGGGACTCAACCACCTCCCTGGGCAGCCTGTTCCAGTGCCCAGTGACCCTTTCTGTGAAGAATTTTTTCCTAATGTCCAGCCTGAACCTCCCCTGGTGGAACTTGAGGCCATTCCCTCTTGTCCTGTCCCCTGTCACTTGGGAGAAGAGGCCAGCTCCCTCCTCTCCACAACCTCCTTTCAGGTAGTTGTAGAGAGCAATGAGGTCTCCCCTCAGCCTCTTCTTCCCCAGCTCTCTCAGCTGCTTCTCCTAAGACCTGTTCTCCGGCCACTTCACCAGCTTTGTTGCTCTTCTCCGGACTCGTTCCAGAGCCTCATTGGTTGGGGCGATCCCCAACCCCGCCCCGGGGACGGCTCCGAATCTTGAGTTTGCGGGGCTTCCTTCGCCGCTTCTTGGCTGCGGCTGCGGCTGAGCTTCCGCGCGGACCCAGAGCGGCTCGGGGCTGGCGGTCATGTCCCCGCATGCTCTGGCTCTCGCTCTCGCTCTGGCTCTGGCCGGGGCCTCCCCCTCGACCCCCGCCACCTTCCACCGCACCGCCAAGGTAAGCGAGGGTGTCTGTGCGTGTGTCTGTGCGCGTCTGTCTGTCTGTGTGTGTGTGTGCCCTACAACCCCCCCCGGCATCCCTTCCCCGCGGGGCTGCGACCCCAGACCCACACAGAATCATAGAGTCACCAGGTTGGAAGAGACCCACCGGATCGTCGAGTCCAACCGTCCCTATCAGTCACTAAACCGTGTCCCTAAGCTGGTGAAGGGGCTGGAGAGCAGGTCTTACGAGGAGCGGCTGAGAGAGCTGGGGTTGTTTAGCCTGGAGAAGAGGAGGCTGAGGGGAGACCTCATTGCTCTCTACAACTACCTGAAAGGAGGTTGTGGAGAGGAGGGTGCTGGCCTCTTCTCCCAAGTGACAGGGGACAGGACGAGAGGGAATGGCCTTAAGCTCCGCCAGGGGAGGTTTAGGCTAGACGTTAGGAAAAAATTCTTCACAGAAAGGGTCACTGGGCACTGGAACAGGCTGCCCAGGGAGGTGGTTGAGTCACCTTCCCTGGAGGTGTTTAAGGCACGGGTGGACGAGGTGCTGAGGGACATGGTTTAGTGTTTGATAGGAATGGTTGGACTCGATGATCCGGTGGGTCTCTTCCAACCTGGTTATTCTATGATTCTATGATTCGTCCACCCGTGCCTTAAACACCAAGTATGGTAATTTTCAACCCCCTACTGGGCAGCCTCTGCCAGTGCCAAATGGCCCTTTCCACGAAAAATTTTTTCCTAATGTTCAGCCTAAACCTCCCCTGGCTGAACTTGAGGCCCTCTCATCCTGTCCCCTGTCACATCCTGCATGGCTTCCCTATGGGGCTGTGACCCCAGGCCCCCATCCCTGGATCCCTTCTTTGTGGGGCTGCAACCCAGACCCCTGTCCCCGCTCCCCTTCCCTCGAGGCTGCTGACTGACCCACATCCCTGCATCCCTTCCCTATGGGGCTGAGACCCCAGACCCACATCCCTTCCCTTAGGGCTGGACTCCAGGCCCACATCCCTGTATCCCTTCCCTGTGGCACAGATGACTGACCCGCATCCCTGCATCCAAGGCGAGCAAGTGTGTCTGGGTGTGTGTCTGGGTGTGTCTGTGCGTGTGTGCCCTGCTGGCACACCCAGACACGTTCATGTCCCCGCAGGTCGGGTGGCGGCTGCCCGGGCGCTACGTGGTGATGCTGCGGGTGGGCAGCGGGGCGGCCGAGGTGCGAAGCCTGGTTCGGTGGCTGCGGGTGACTCGGCAGGGTCACCTCACGCAGCTGCTGCACGTTTTCCACCTCCTGCCCGCTTTCCTGGTGAAGATGAGCAGAGACGACCTGGACACGGTACGTCCTGGGCGCGGGGGGGAGGACGGGAGCTTTGCCCCCTTTCCGAGAGGTCTCTGCCAGCCTGGCGGTTCCCCGCAGGTGCTGAGGATGCCGGTGGTGGAGTACATTGAGGAGGATGCCTATGTCTTTGCCCAAAGCATCCCCTGGAACCTGGGCAGGGTCACGCCGCTGCAGCCCCGCTCGGGTGTCTACAGCCCCCCCAGTAAGTGCTGGGACCAGGGAAGGATCGCAGGGGTTCCAGGAAAGGTCACTGACGTCCCCGTCCCCTCTTTTGACCTCGAGGGGGTGGGGATCCCCCCCGTCCCACAGTTTTAGGGGCCTGGAGCTGCATTTTGGGAGCGCAGGCTGGCTTTGGGGGTGGTTGCCTTTCTTCCTGGGTGCATCCCCCATAGATAAAGGAGACCGGGTGGAGATCTACCTGCTGGACACCGGTGTGCAGAGCACCCACCGGGAGATCGAGGGCAGGGTGCTTGTGACCAATTTCGAGAGCGTTCCTGAGGACGGCGGCACCCGCTTCTACAAGCCGGTAAGCCCCGAGGTGACATATGTTGCACCCTGGCAAGAGCATCTCCCTCTACCTGCTGAACCCCAAATGGGCTCGTGGGGCTTCCCAGGACAGGAAAGCAACTCGGCTTGAGGCGAGATGCTGGGCAGGACACGTAGCAGTGGGAGCCATGGTCCTGGGGGATGCTGGGACCGTCAACACGGTCTCACTGGGGCAGCGGCTGAGTGGGGCAGGGCTTCTTTCTGGGAAAAGAAGGCTGTGGTGGGGCACGGATGCACATGGAGGTGTCATTGCAAGAAGGAATTGATGTCCACCCCACACCCTGGACTGCAAAGGCTTCCCGCATGCTGTGGTGGGTGCTAGCATCACCTTGCATGGCATTGCTGCATGTGCAGCACAGCCCAGTGCTGCTGGGTTGACCCCAGTCCTTCCAGCCAGCTTTTCTTCTTCTGCACAGGATGATTTTTATTTTTTTATCTTCCCCTCACGACAAAATATTTTTAAAGACTTATTCTGCAGTGGGAATTAGCTGGTGCAGAGCACAAGGGGTGGAATGGGAAGGATGCTGTGATGTTGCAAACCCGCTGGGGTGTAAAATTGTGGTGCCTGTGCCAGGCCAGCAAGTGTGACAGCCACGGGACCCACGTGGCCGGGGTGCTGAGCGGGCACGATGCTGGCGTGGCCACGGGTGCCAAGATCCACAGCCTCCGCGTGCTGAACTGCCAGGGGAAGGGCACCGTCAGCGGGACTCTCATGGGTGAGTCGCCCTGCGCCCCGGAGAGGAGCGCGCTCCCTCCCGGAGGCCCCCACGTCGTCCAACCCCTGGGATGGTGCCCCGTCCCTCATCTCATGCCCTCCTAGGCCTGGAGTTCATCAAGGCGACGCTGAAGGCTCAGCTCTCTGCACCGCCCGTGGTGCTGCTGCCCTTCGCCGGCGCCTACAGCCGCGCGCTGAATGCCGCCTGTCGGAGAATGGCGCAGATGGGGGTGGTGGTGGTCGCGGCTGCTGGTAACTACAAGGATGATGCCTGCCTGTACTCGCCAGCATCTGAGCCGGAGGTACGGGCTGGGGGTGCTCAAGGAGCGGTGGGGATGGGCAGGGACATGCTGCCACCTCCCTATAGGCTCCTCTGCCCAGGGAGGGGGTTGAGTCACCTTCCCTGGAGGGGTTTAAAAGACAGGTGGATGAGGTGCTGGGGGGCCTGGTTTAGTGACTGATGGAAATGATTGGACTCGATGATCCAGCAAGTCCTTTCCAACCTAGTGATTCTATGATTCTATGATCTGCTCCAGCGCCAAGTCGATTGGGGCTGTGCATCCCAACCTGTGCAAAATCCCCCTCCATGACCCCTCTGGCAGGTCATCACAGTCGGTGCCACCAACAGCGAGGACCAACCCGCCTCCATTGGCACCCTGGGCACCAACTTTGGCCGCTGCGTGGACCTGTTTGCCCCAGGCGATGACATCGTTGGTGCCTCCAGTGACTGCAGCACGTGCTTCACGGCGCAGAGTGGGACGTCGCAGGCAGCGGCGCACGTGGCAGGCGAGCTGGTCTCCGGGGTGGCCGGCAGGGCTGGGCTTCTGCTTGCCCCAGCCGGGGCCGGTGCTGGGCATGTGTCCTTGCAGACTTGGGGCATCAGGGCTGCCTGTGCTGGGGACATTTTTGCATGGCTTGGTGCCCATGGTTTTGGCACATTCCAGGCTGCACAGACCTCGTGCATCCCATGCATGTGGACGGGGGGCTGCAGCGATTCCCCTTGTGCCTCTGCAGTTGTGTTACTTGGGGGAGTTGCACGTGGGTGGCTGTGCCGTCCCCAGTTCTCACTGCGGTTCCCCGGGGCTCTTGGCAGGCGTTATCGCCATGCTGCTCAGCGCCGAGCCCCAACTCCGCCTCACCAAGCTCCGGCAGCGCCTCCCGCACTTTGCCAAGAGCATCATGGACCTGACATGGTTTCCGGAGCAGCAGCTGCAGCCGCCCAACAGCGTGACCGGGCTGCCCGCCTGGCTGGGTGCAGGTGAGGACCTTGGCGGCCTGCCGAGTGCCCAGCAGAGCTCTGCCCTCGCTGGGGAAAGCACAGTGTGCTGGCAGGGCACATCCCTCCTCGAGCTGCGCTGGTGGTGGCTGAGCCTGAGCACAGCTGTTTGCACACACAGAGTAGCAGGGAGACCTGGAAGCCCTTGTTGGCAGCCTGGTCCGTGCCACGGGCTCTGGGTGCTGCTGTGGTTGTCTGCCCTGGTACTGATGCCGTCTGCCTCGTTGCAGATGAGCAGCTGTACTGCCGCTCGGTGTGGTCGGTGCCCTCAGGGCTCACCCGGCACGGCACGGCCGTGGCTCGCTGTGCTGGTGCTGAAGAGATGCTTGGCTGCTCCAGCTTTTCCCACAGCAGCAGGTGGCTGGGAGAACACATGGAGGTGAGCAGGGTGTGCGGAGAAAGAATTATGGCCCCTGGGGTGCCTGCCGAATCTGGAGGCGTCCCCAGGCCCCCAAGCACCCTGGTGACATCTTGCTGTCCTGGCTGCAGGACAAGGACGGGCAGAAGCAGTGTGTGGCCCACAACGCTTTCCAGGGCCAAAAAGTTTACGCCATTGCCAGATGCTGCATGTGGCCCAGGGCCAAATGCCACATCAACGCCAGCTCCCCAGCGGCCAAGGGGACCGGCTGCTCGCCGCGGGACCACGTGCTGACTGGTAACACCTGACATGGCGTGCGACAGACCCTTGAACCAACACCTTGATGGCCAAGGGTCTTTAATGGTCTCAAGCTCCACCAGGGGAGGTTCAGGCTTGACATCAGAAAGAAATTTTTCACGGAAAGGGTCATTGGGCACTGGAACAGGCTGCCCAGGGAGGGGGTTGAGTCACCTTCCCTAGAGGTGTTTAAGGTGGTTGGATGACGTGCTGAGGGACATGGTTTAGTGATTGATAGGAGTTGGACTTTATGATCCAGTGAGTCCTTTCCAACCTAGTGATTCTAGGGTGTTTCTTCCAGAAAAACTCGGAGACCTGGTGTAAAAGGGTGGGTGTGAACACTGAGCTGACAGGGAGGGGGGACATGTGCTGCATGCTTGGTGGCAGGGAAGGTTCAAGGCTCAGCAGGGCCATCCCTCAGCACCTGCAGCCACCCCGCTCTGACAGCTGCTCTCTCCTTGGCAGGCTGCAGTTTCCATTCCCTGGCCGCAGCGCTGGGTGGCAGTGGCAGACCCGTCCCAGGGCCAGGGAGTGTGCCCAGTCACTGTGCCAGCAGGACAGGGGTGATGGCGCATGCCTTGTGCTGCCCCACCACCAGCCTCGAGTGCCGGGTGAAGGAGCATGTGTCCCCTGGCTCCACAGAAAAGGTAGGGACACGTGCGTGCTTCTCTGCCCTGGTGCTGTCCTCGCCTTTACCGGTCCTTCTGCCACCCTGACGGGGCACCGGGTTGGTGGTGGCATTTCATTGAGACCGTAGCCCCGGCCTTCACTGGTGTCTCCGGTGTCCCACCTGTAAGAGGGCAGCTCCCCAGGGGGGCGCAGTGTGACACTGGCCACGTTGCCCTGAGCCCCGTAGACCCCTGGGGACAGGCGACCCTGCCCCTCTGCTGACCTGTGAATGGTGACCTCTCCTCCCCTGTTAGGTGACGGTGTCGTGTGATGACGGCTGGACGCTGACGGGCTGTCGTGCCCACTCCCAGACCCCTGGCACCACGGGAGCCTACGCTGTGGGTGATACCTGCGTGGCAGCTGGCGTCCCGGGCAGCGCTGTGGCCACGGCCATCGCCGTTTGCTGCCGGGTCCGGCAGTAGAGACGGGCTGGGCTGAAGATGCAGCTGCCCTGGGCTGGCACAGCAGGGCTGCCGTGCTGGGCTGCTGCGTCGCTGCCTCGGTACCTTCCTGGGGTTGAATTGGTGCTACCAGCACGGTCCACGCTGAGATGTGGCTGCTGCTGACTTCCACACTTGGGTTGCTGTGATGGTGGGGCACAAGCATATCACTACCTTGCGCACAGTGGAGCTGAGACCCCAGGCAGCTCTTCAGGAGTTCTCAAGTCCTCAGAGCAGCTAGAGCCCTGCCCCACCGCTTGAGTCATCCCACTATCCTTTCCCCAAGGTGCACTGGTGCTTTCTATGGATACCCTAACTGTACAAACTGTCTTATCAAACCATATAGAACTGGGGGAAAAAAAAAAAGATGAGGAAGCTTTCCTAGTTCCTTGGTTTTTACATTTATTATTATTATTATTATTATTATTATTATTATTATTATTATATATTATTTAACCATTAAATATGAAAAATATTATTATTAAATATTTATTTAGAATTTTAGAAATGAACATTTTATAAATGTCTTTTTAAAATAAAACTCATAGACCAGTGCTTAGTAGATACGATCCATCGCCTGGCTTCATGTACATCCCTGGGGAGACCCAGTCAGGAAAGGGGAGCTGGCATTCTTGTAGCAGGGATGCCAAAACAAGCTCTGCTTCGTTACAGCCACAGGCCAACACCTTGGGCTCTGATCCCTGCCTCCCTCGGGCACAAGGAGCCCCTGGATGACCGCTGGCATCCTCAGAGGGCAGCACAGACAGCACGAGTACCCAGCCCTTGCTGGAGCTCTGGGACAGGCAGAGACCAGGGGCTGAATCCTGTTGTCCCACATACACACAAGAACCCAAGTTGTTAGTTTTTGAAACAGTGGTGCAAGACAAGAGCTTCCAGTTATGGAAACAAACCTTTATCCAGCTTTGGGGAAAGTGCCCTTGTGCTTCTTGTTGCTAGCAACACTGGACTTCATTTGATAAAAACTAAAGCCCAGAGAGAAGATAAAGCATAGAGGCCCCGAGAGATGCACAGCAACAGAGAAAGGCCAAGAAGTACCAGAAGCTGCAAAAGCTCAATCTCACTGTTTTGGAGCGATTAGCAGTCTCCTGCTACTACAATATGTATTGTTACCTGAGGGCACATGAAAAAATAGAGATTGATACCACAAGCACCAGGTTAACCTGCCAAACTTTGGCTGTGCTGGATTGGATGTTTAGCCCCATCCCAAAGGGGCTTACAGGTCTGTTGCTCCAGCTTTAGTTGGCAAGTGAAGACAGAGACTCAGCAGGAAGCCTTATTTTAAAACGTTTAAACTATTTCTAACTTGTTAAAAAAAGATGTCAAAAGCTCAACCCTAATCTAAACATTTAAGTATGTAGGGGGTATAATTACAGCCCATGATTTCATCTGCTATAATGTGAATTTTGCATGAAACAGGCAAGAGAAAAAGGGATGTTAGCCTAATTGCTCCTGCACAGCTTTGACAGAGCTAGCAATTTTGCAGCACTTACATCAGATTTTTGAGAGGTTACAGCCTAGTATCTGATATTTCCCCTCCGCTGACTTCCCTGCGAGAGGGGAAGATCCCACTGCCCGCTCCCCCACCAGCTCCCAGCAGAAGGCGTGAGCGCACTCCATGCACATTAAGCCAGATACGGCTTTCTTGGCTTAGGTCAAGCATACGTAGGCCTGGCAGAGGGAAACATTAAAAAATTAGCCCTTGCTTGGTATCTTGTATGTGGCAGAAAAGCCTCTCTCATTTAGGAGAAAGCCACCTTGGTCACAGGTACGTTGCAGAGTGTACTGTCAGCACACCTTTTGTAACATTCATGCTCCCAGGACTGGCACTGCCAGTGAAAAGGGCAAGATGGGTCATGCCTGAGATTTAAGTCGTTGTCTTTAGAGTGGAGGACAGAGGCACCTGTCAAGAAGGCAGAGCCGGGACAGCAGCCCTGGCTGTAGCTCCTAATTCTGCTTATGAAGGCAGCAGCCCAGTGAGCAGGGGAAAAACCAGCGCTGTGGCACGACTGCCTGTCCAGCTTTCTGCATCTTGCACCAGCAGAAAAGGCAGTATTAATTCAAGTCCAGATCTCCTGCAAATCTTGCTATCTGCCACACAAAAGCCGATCTAATCCATGACTGCAAAGCATAGCCGGTAAGTCATTCTGCTAAGAAGGTCAGAAGAAACTGTGTGCACAAAGACACAAATCTGACAGAGGACCAGAACATGCCATGGTGTAAGGATACAGAGCCGTGCAGCTCCAGGGGCCATTCAGCTGTTCTAATCCACCCTGGACAAGAGCCAAAGTGGGAGTCAGGGCAACATGTCAGAGCTTATCATCTGCAGGACTGGCCCAAGACATCTGAAGATAAGAGGATGAGCAAGACAGCAGCGTAGCAGTGTATGCACATTCTAAGGATTACACTAGTTTTTTGTGAAAGGAGTAACTTTATTCCATTGACCAGGAATCCCAAGACTGTTCATCAAGACTGCTTATTTTTCCAGTGCCAAGTGTCTATGTATTAATCGGACAGCATCTCCCTGAATGCTCACAGGCAGGCTGTGCGTGCTCCTCACTGAACATTTTGTAAGCTGTATAAAAACATTTTCATCCAAAAAGATTGGCAGTAAAAATTACAACATAGAAATGCATCACAATTTACACAAAAACTAGTTTTGTTGAACTCTATTTTCCAAAAAATAATCTTCAGCAGGTTCAAATGACAGCAGCTGGAAACAAAAATAATTGACCAAGTATCATCTTATTGCAAATTATAACCATTGACTTTGTACAAGCGTGAGCAGAACCATGAAAAAGTTTGTATTGGTTTCAAGTATACAGTGGTGATGAGCCATCCTGATGCAATCCTCTCATCAATGCTTCTGTAATCGAGGACGTTGTTTCCATAGGAAATAACAGGAACCTGAAGTGACAAGTGGTGCCAACCCATAGGAACATTACCAGCTTCTTCATCACCATCACCGCTGTGTACTGACTTCTTGTGATGATTTACGACCCATTGACAAAGTATTAGGGAGGGGGGAAGGAAGAAAGGGTATCTGTAAGAAATTATTTATTCAAAATTAATTTAAAACATCACATTTAAAATGTCCCAGCACATTATCAGAAACATTTATAAAATGCTAACTCTGCCATGTGTCTATGAAGACATTGTTTGGAAAAGAAAGTGAGAAATTCACTACAATGCCACCCTTACTTCTTTGCACACGCAATTTATGACAACGGCTCTCTAAACCTGCAATAAGTTATAAAGCTGCACAGCTGAAATCATATCAGATGTTTACTTCTGACAGTGAAATGACTGGTTAATTTCAATATTAGTGCACAACAGTGAAAAGCTGTCTGCTGCTCCTTGTTTCGGCAACAGTATGTGAAAAGAAAAAAAAAAGGCACTTTTTGGCTGGTTGTGCCTTTAACTTGGCAAATTTATCTATTCTGGAGGTACCCAGGCACTCCTTAATGTCCTCCGTTTCTGTGCATGCTTATTCATATAATCTTTTTTAAAGTAAGGCAGAATCCATAAATAAAGGCAAAAAGCAGTGCAGAAGATGTGACAAACATAAAATGTACAAAAGATGAAGAGTTAGTTGGCACAAAAGAAGCTAAGTATCCAGAGCCAGAAATCACTAAACTGCATTTGACGTGGAAAACAAAACTGTGCTCAAATGATCCCAACTGGTTTCCAGTTGTTTATGAGCAAATTGAGAGAGCTGTGATATTTTAAATGTTGCCTGGTCAAGTGAAAATACAAAGCCAAATCATTCTTTCCCCATGTTAAAATTGCTATAAAATCTGCACAACAGTGTCCCCAACTCATTCAAGGAATTATTCATCATATACAACCAATACCAACTTTCTCAGTAATTTCAAAGCATAAGCAAGTGATTGCAGATCACATGATTGAGACTACATTTTATTCAATATGTCTCCAAAGGTTAAAAAAAATGTAATGAGTAAGACTGTAACAGAATTTCATCTTAAAGTGCTTTTTTATCTTTTAAACTACTCATTAATTTTTTTTTTTAATTCACGAACATCCTTTAATAAACACTTGCATACCTAGAACAGAGAGCTTTAAATTGCCCTTCCCAATTGTCTGCAATTTTGGGAAGGGTCCCAGAGAAGACAAGCCATTCCAGAGCTCCTTGACCAAACCATTCTGTAAGGAATCAATCCTTACAGAGCAATCTTGCTGATCCTTCTCGTAAAGAGCTTTACAAATTAGAAGGGAGACATATTAAATACAGAAGTCCTTATGTAAACCCATTCTTTAACTAATATTTTACAATGAAATGTAAGTCATCACACATCTTTACAGAAATTTGAATATTCCTATCAATATTATCAGAAAGTTTAAAAATTTGCCCTCCATACATAAGGGCAGTCTGTTGTTTTTTTCCTGTATAAAAACCAAAAGAATTTTTTTGCAGCATCACAGAAAAGCAACAGTTTTACATTCACTCATTTAATGTTCACATAAAAATTCAACCACTAGCGTTTGTGTACTTGATAAAATCTTCTCGACAAACTGTTTTCAGCGTCTGGACTGTCAAACTACTGTAGGTGAAGATGTGGTTTTCTAGAGCATTTATTGATCTGAAGCCTTTGTGGCTAAAAAACTGTGTTTAGCTTTCAGGGAAACAACCTCTTCTGGCATTGCCTCCGATCCTATAACGCCACTTCTCTTCCGGTCTCTAACGGATTAAGCAACATGACTTCAGTTTCAGTAGGTACCAGGCATTAAATGTTTGAGTTCATCTGTTCTCGTGTCTGTAGGTATCCTTTATGGGTCAACGTCATCAAGGTCACTTTTAGGCTCACCAATCATCATAGGAGACTCTGAGCCCTTTCAATACACAGAAGGGATGGGGAGAGAAAGACAAAGCACATTACTTTTGTGAAGTGCACAATTATTTTGTCTACATTCAGTTATGGTTCTGACCCGAGCCCCAGAAACAACCTAACAGAGAAACAGAACAGAAGATAAATGTGCTCTTATTTTATTGTTACCTGCTGCAGATGTCTGTCTCCATTCTCGTTGGCTGGACTACTTTCTGACCCATTACTGCTTCCGGACTGATCTTTCTCATTCAGCAAGGCTGTGGCATAGGCCAGTGTGTCCTGAGTTGGAAACAGTTCAAGAGAATATCAGGGGCCATGGCAATACCTTCACATCATAATAGATTTTTCTTTTTTTAAAGTTGATTCTGAAACAATGTAGTGTGATTGCTCAGTCAACACAAGCAATTGTGAGGCATTGCCTAATACCATTCAAGGGTTAGCATTCTGGGGAACAACCACAGGGTCTGTGCTTCTAAAGGAAGAATGGCCATAAGTGCACTGAAACATGCTAAAGTAGCCGAAACCAAAAACGCTAACTGAAAAGAAAAAAACCAAAATGAAACAAGTCTAACACTGTCTCTCCAAGACTGACACATACCTGTGCTGAAATAGTGCGTTGGAAGGTTTTTGCAGTTGATGTTTCATTGGATACGTTACTCTGCGGAGCCCAGTAATGTTCAGACATCTGCATAAAAAACCAAGAAAGACATAAAATTGCCAAACGAGGTTTATATGTGTAAAGCCTCACCAAACTGTGTGATAGTAGGTGAACTGAGGAGTCTGGAACAACCTTTGGCAATGAGCTGGAGCCTGAGGCACGGACAAGCATGCACATTTAATGCAGCCAGAACAGTCAGAGAGGCTATTGCTCCTCAGCTGCACCGCAAGCATCACACCAACTATGCTTCCAGTATTCAGGACAGCTCTAGTTTATGCACCCGACGTCTGCCTGGCAGCAGCTGTCAGGACAGAAAGGCAGCCTGGAACTGGGATAGTTCATGTTGTACATGCAATGCTGGGAGACCAAGCATGGCTCTGCTTGACTGTAGGCAAACCTAGGCCAATTCTGCTGAGCTTTAAGATTCCAAAGTGTCCTTGGGTATTTATTAAAGAGGTATTAGCTGACCTACGTTAAGTTTAAAGGGAAAACCAAAAAATAAACCCACGGGAGGGAAAAGCTGTCTGTCAACAGCTGTGTTTTATGTAAAGCTGGAGTGATTCTGTAAGGAATCTGCTCATTTATGGATCCTTTGCATCAAGATGCAGGCAATGGAAAAACTACTTTTTTAGAGAAATGAAACCTTCTAACATGCATACGGTGACACTGACAAATCACATTTGATTTTATTCACTGTACACACATCTGTGTCTGAAATGTGGGGACCTACTGAAGTTCCTGCATGCAGCAGATTTAGCTGCATCCAAACTGATCCTGTAAAAAATGAAGTAGCTTGTATTTTACCTTAAGAGTCATCTCAAGGAGCCATCTAAAGGATGGAGATTTCATAAATCAATGTAAACAAAATGGCAACCTTTCTGTAAAGTTACAGCCAAACTACCTTTTTCTGTAGCCACTGCACAGCCCAACTCCAGTGGTGGGAATTCTCCTTGAAATAATCCTTCGCAGTAGGGCACCTTAGATATTGAAATTATATTCATCAGTCATGAACAAGGCATTATGTCAGACTTAAGAAAAAAAAATCCAAATCCTTCTCTCTCTGTTCCCCTGCCCTCTGTATGCACTGTTATCATTGCAAACTCTGACCTAAGCTGTACAGCCCTGTTATTAACTGAATTAGCAAGACCAATAATGCCTAGTAAAGTTTACAAAAAGTAGTCTGCTACACAGTTTCATGTATTTCAGAACTACGCCAAGTTTCAAACAAAGAGAATTTAGAAATCATAATGCTTAAAAAATCCGGGACAGTTTCCTTATATTTATCTTGATCTTAATCCTGGGCTCCTGTTCTTCAATATAGCTGACCTTTGCCTTTATAAACAGCAATTTGAGGTTGTTACATGAGAAATCCATCTCAGGTACTAATTAGTAAAGATGCCACTTTGTATTGACACATGTACTATCAAGACCTTTGATCACCACTAATATCACAGTAACAAAAGATGAAGCTGATCAAAAGTAGAAAGCAGCAGCCGTAACAGTCACAGAGGAGCCTAAGGTAGGGATGAGGTTAAATTCCAAAACCCCTGTTACTCACTTCTGAGCCAAAGTAACGAGGAACTTGACACACTGGTAACAACGGCTGCTGTCCACATGGTTGCTGTGGTGCATCAAAGCTGTGGGGAGAAACACACAGATTAAAAACCACAATTCAGATTGATGTATACCAGCCAGTCTGAAATCACTACAAAGATGAAGCCAAAATTTGAACTTTCTTGGCAGAAGTTATTTCTACAGATCATAGAATCATAGAATAACCAGGTTGGAAGAGACCCACCGGATCATTGAGTCCAACCATTCCTATCAAACACTTAACCATGCCCCTTAGCATGAGTTAGCATGAGTATTTGTGTTAAACACAGTGCTGCACTGCTGGCAGTTTTGAGCCCTTCCATGACTCTATTGGATTAAAAATAGATCAAAGTGAAAACACAGTAATACTTTCAAATGCGGTACCTGAATTTTAAACAGTCCTCTCCTAATGCAGTTATTCTTCCCCTATAACCCTGTTTATGCTAGCTAACCGCTACAGTTACATGTATCTGAAGGAGAGAAAAAAAAAAAGTTCGAAACCCTCATAAATAGAGCAGATCACCACCTTCTTCCTGGATCTAAACTTGCAAAGCTACAACAATGTTTAAAGCTTCTTCACACAAACAAGCATAGCAAAAGTCAACAGCCATGAATCTCTTGCATGGGAGACTTGGGCAACACCCAAGGGCCATAAAAAAACCTGTTCTTGCTCATTTCCGTTCTTCAAGGAAAACCAGTCAATGTGACTGATAGGTCTTGGTCTTTGACTGATAGGTCTTGGTCTTTGTGCAGTGAGACTGGATGCTGTTCAGTGTTGTTGCAAGGAAACTCCAAGGTAAAACTACAACTTTCACTCCCCAAACTGTTCTTGTAAAATATACATGATTTATTAGTGTCATGCAAAAAGCCTTCAACATAAAAATTCAATTGAATAATTGCACCTCTCCTCTGTAGAGAAAAAGGTCACGTATTACCCAAGTTACAAAACAGAATTGGTCCAAGTGGGACCAATTTACCCAGAAATAAAATAACCACCTAGTTATTCTCTTACACTGCAACATATTGTCTTCTCTTCTACCAGTCATACATGGAAACTAATAAACAGAAGAGCAACGAAGTATAGGATAGAAGTGAAGAACAAAGCTAAATACTGCTTCTCACTAAAACAGAATCCGTAACAACTTAAGGTGAAAACCACAATAGGAAGCAGCTCCTCATCCAAACAGCTATGAAAGAGATGCCCAAGCTGCACTAACCCAACAGAAGTGCTCTTTGCGCACCATGTGGCTACCCTCCATTTCTCTTGCACACAAAGCATCTTCTGATTGATGTGGAGAAAGCTTTTATCACTTCTGGGTCTTTTCTGTTGCTTCTGAATGTTTTAGTAACTTCAGTAAAGTTTCTTTCTCAAAGGGAGAGAACACTTTGTATGAGCAGCAGTAAACGGGAGCCAGCTGTCAGGTTAAGAGTCTATCCTGAAATCAGCAGTATTAGCATCCTTCCATGCTGAACCAGCTTCTTTTTATGGTAATTAGAACACTGACAAAACAAAAAGGCCATTTCTTGAGATATATAGGAGCTAAAGTTACAGGATTCAGAGAGCTGCTCTATTATCTTAATCTAAGGTACCTTTCTCCCCTGCATTATGTATATCCCTATATCTGCTTCATACTTCAAAAAATAAGCTCTCTTGCCAACCTCTTGGTTAAGGTTCCTTAACGTCACTTTTTAAGCATATAAGTACCCACTCTTCTCCGGGTTCACTGACTGCCACTGTTGGCATTAATTAATTTTTTGCAGTTAAATTCCTTTCCAGTTTGCCATTTCTATAACATTTTAATGCTTATTTTGGATTTTCTTAGAGCATTTTGAGGGATGGGGGTTGGCTAAATCAAAAATTGTTGAGTTGTTTCCCCTAAGTAGTAGAACAGTTTAGAAAGATTAGAAACTAGGAGATGAGATAAACCATCATCAACATAAGGGTGAGTAGAAGACAGGAGTGTTCACCCACTGGCTTACTTGCCTATTAATCCATTTTCAGTTTCAAAGGCAAATTTGATGCGTTCTACTTGTAACGGGTCTTCAATAACCTGTTACGAGAGAAAATGATCAGTGTTAAGAAATCTGTGTGGGATGTACCAGTATCTATTCTACAGAATGGTTTTAACCACCTCAATGAAAAACATAAGACCTGTGAAATTTCACCTAGCACCAGATTATCAAGACAGCAAGTTAAAAAGTAATAAAATCTCCAAACTGAAGGATTAAAAAATGCATGGATGTTGAAATTACCAGTACAGTTCTGACTTTTTTATTATGCACTGATACAAAAAAAAAAATCTATCCTGTACAAGTCTTTACCCTTTACCTACCAGTATCTCATGGAGTAACTGGAATATGTTTTTCAGTTCATGCGGTGGAGCAGTTTCCAGTTGAGTCTGCACGTAAGGAATATAGTTATTTAGAGAGTAAAATATGTTGATGACACAAAGAATTACAAGATAGCTTTACAGATTCTTGAAGATTTATTGTTTTAAACAGTAAAAGCTTACAAAACCTCTAAATCCACCAAGCCCCACCCTCAAATCCAACAAACTGTACTGATTGTTCTGCAGATCCCTGTGCCATTATAACCCATAAGACACAGTATGACCAAAGCCAAGGAGAAACACTTATGAAAAAAGTTTATCTCCATACCTTAATGAAGTGTAGCACAGTAAAGGAAAAGTGCTCATTACAAAAGCAGCAGTACACCACCATCTCAATGAGAACCAACAGAGATCCAGTTAGCTCTCGCAATGCATACATCACCTAATGGAAAAGTGCAAACAAATCTCAGACGCACAGACATATTGTTATTTCTAAGAGATGGATCAAGTTTATTACAGAATTCTAGTCTTTTCCAGGAAGAAACCTATTTTTTCTCCCAGCATGGCCCACTGAGCTGAACCCTTGCCCTTACAGCATTCCATTCAGCTCCTGTTGCTCACCTCCAAGGGTCTGGTCAAGCATGACCCATTCAGAGCAATTCAGGTTAGCACCTCCAGCTGACATACATGGTAACTGACCACATGGGCACTTGCTCAGCTGTCTCTGCTAACTTTGTAAGCTCTCTAACCAGACTCCCTAAATTTAGAGAGATACTGGAAAATTAGGTGTCGAGAAGAAACCAGAGGTGCCTTCTTGTTTAGGCTCAAAACAACAGCCATGTACTCCCCAGCTGGGTGCTTTTTAATATTCAGTGTTTTTTATGTATGGATACTTCCAAGAAGTAACATCAGACCAGCTTTTAGGTTCAAGTAGAGCAGAATTTAGAACAGATACCTCCATTAAGTAAGGTTTTCCCTCAGACAGGAATAGCAAGGCTTCCACTTCTTCATGGAGCATCAAAAGCGGACCTGAAGCGGTGATGCTTAGAGGTGGACGCTGCTTAAAGAGACCAGGAGCTATAATAGCAAATACAAAAACAATCCACTAATAAATCAGATTATTCTACACACCTTGAAGACACTGCTACTCGTTTGGCACCATGCCATCTCTAATCACATTCATCTCAACTAGATTATAGCTCTTGTGGTACCACTCCAAGTAACAAACCTCTTGCACGCTAATGTGCCATTTACATTAACGACAACACAAGCAAACAAATTGCAAGAATGTCAATGCAGAAGGTTCGTATTTACTATCATTACTTTGACCTTAGTCTCAACTCCCAACCACTATTGCACATTCACCATATTCAGAATGTTTATCATCCTTTCACTTTGTTTTTTGACTGTCTCCAACTCCAGAAACTTTTTACACTAGACAGAAATCAAGTTATTCTTTAAAAGAGACAATTGTAAATTCCTTCTTCAGGAAACTTAAAATCTCAATTCCTCCATGTTTATTTTGCAGAACCATAGAATACCAGGCTGGAAGGGACCTCAAGAATTGTTTGGTCCAATCTTTCTTGGCAAAAGCACAGTCTAGACAGGATGGCACAGCATCCTGTCCTACCACATCTTAAAAGCATCCAGCGTTGGGGAATCCACCACTTCCATGGGGAGATTTTCCCAATGGCTGGTTGTTCTCACTGTGAAAAAATTTCCTCTTGTGTCCAACTGGAATCTCCACAGAAGTAACTTGTGTCTGTTACCCCTCATTAGATCTCTTAGTCTCTAAGAGGTATCTAGGTAGAATATTTAATTGCTTATTATTTAGTAGCGCTGTCTAAATACTCCCCTTCAGATTAGCAAAGGGCATAACAAATCTAAGCAAAATACAGCCTCTGTTAGGCTGCAAATCTGTCCCAGCCAACAATGACACAGCTTGACTTACATGAAATAAAACCTGTCAGGCATATGGGGAAGGTGGAAGGCATAACATTATGAAGATTTTCCCCGTGCCCCCTGTCACATCACCTATTTGTCACAGCCTCTCTGTACATTTACAGTGAAATAAAAGTAATCAAACATACACTAATCATTACTGTCTTAAATTCAAAATGACTGTATTTTTCTCACTGACACTGTTACTCCCTGCAATGTCGCCAAACAGCAAAGCCACTAAAAAGAAAAAAAGCAATTCTTACCAATATTTCTTTGCGAGGAGACGTCTGTGTGCAAAACAAGAAGTGCTACAGTATTGTGAAGATACCCAAACTCACGTGCTTGTGCTGAACTCCACCTGCGATTCTGCTTAAGCCAAACCAGAGATTTAATTATCTTTTGATTGGTTGATTTTGTCAACTTCTGCTAAGTTAAAACAAAGCTGTGTCCTTAAAAGTCCACCACCATATTCTAATACTTCCAGGCTGGTGACAATTTTGTTATTATCAAAAGCATGATGTTCACTCCTGCCAATACAGCTATTTTCATATTAACTACATACAGGTAGCCTAAGATTTGCATGAAGTTTACAGAATAATCCAAGAAGTAGTCTATTCTACCACATGAAAAGTACGTATACATAGTTTAAGCATTGTGAAAACATGGGGATGGACAAGCTACACCACAAAAATACATGCTATGCAAGCTTTACCTGATTACTCTGTCGGTTGGGGCCAAGGAGAAAGTTGATCATATGCCTCAAGGCAGAGTGTCTGAGAAGAAGGCTGCTAGCCCTTATACCCTGCTGTTTAGACAACAACAAAAAATGTCACTTTCCTGGCAGGTAACGAATTAATTCTAGAGAACAAAAATAAAATGCATAGGCTAAACATGGCATTTCCTACCCTAAAAGGTTACACAGATTAAAAACTACACCTCTAAAGACTGCCACGTTACATAAAGCACACTGTATAAACCAGACAAGAATCAGCGTATGTAAAATAAGAAAAATAAATTTAAAAAAAAAACCAAAAAAACCCCCAAAAAAACCCCCACAATAAAAAAAGAATAAGGGAATACAGAGAAAACATAACGGCATGACCAGCATGGTTCAGTCAGTTATTCCATTTCCTATGAGACAAAAGTCCCGAATGTTGATTCTTAAATTTTTTTTTTTTTTTTTTTAGTAAGAACAGCCAAACCCACTCCCTCAAAGCAGAAACCCAACATTCAGACTTTGGAAAGGACATCCTCAACAGGTATATTTTGCTTGTATATTTTTTTGTGTGTGTGTGTGATTTTATCCACTGTTCACAGCCACATACTTTTCAAAAACAGAAAGAAAAAGAATAATAAACGTTCTGGAAGAGTGTCATTCTGCTGCTTAAGCCTCCTATGAATACAAATGACTAGCTGTTTTACTACTTTGAAATTAAAATAACATGCCAAAAATGGTTTCTTACCTTCTGTACAAAGTTGTTGAACAGCAAGAAGTATTGAGCACAGTTTTTACAGTTTTCAGGAACATCTTTATCCAGCAGACCAAGTAGCACCTCCAATAATTGATGTAGACTTTTTAACTGTGAAAAGTTAATTATTTTGAATTTAAATAGTTGTCTACTACTTAAAACCCCAAAGTTTCATATATCAGAGTCAAGGTATGGTTAACAAAGCACCAGATGTACGGTCAGATATTCTTGCTGTGAGGAATATAAATAGTTAGCAAAGGATCGCAACTTTCTCATTTTTCTCATTTTCTTCTGAACGAACACTGCATACAGGAAAGTGATAAAAGCACTGGTGTGGAGATATTTGCTCAAAGAGGCGTAACTCAGCAATAATGCAAGTCTGTAATATTTTTAAAGCAATTCAAATTACTCCTCAGAGTGAACTGATGTTCAAATGTTCCAGTCATTACACTAATGTAAACCAAACCAGATTAGAAGTCAATTGTGATCCCAGCTCTCGTACTTGTGTACTCAGCGTTTAGTTTGCAAAGCACGCTAAGGATATGCATGCCAGTATATGATTTATTGCATCTTAGTTAACAGATAACAATTAACAACCAAGCGGAAGTATCAAAAAAACTATCAAACTATATTGTAAATGTTCGCCTCCCTACTACTAAGCTCCACTTGTAGGGCAGCATAGCAATCTCTCCCAGAAGCTCTAAACAAGACAAACTCTTCTAGCAGAAGCCTTAACAACTGTAGTGCCTTTGATCTTTGACACTGGATGAAAAACAGATAGACTCCAGAAACTGAACAGAAAAAAAACCCATATTCCATTGCATCAAATATTGACATTTGATGTGAAAAAATTATTTTGCAAGACTGGGACACTTAACAGTATCCCAGCCCCAAGTGACAACTTACAGGAATATGCCAGAACACAGATAACACTCCTGTACAAATTCTCTTAATACAAATGATTTGGCTCAGGCATCCCCAGGGAAGCAAGTCGATCTCAGACATTTTACAAATCACTCCTTTTCACTAACTACCTGCTAAATTTTCCTACAACATTAAGATCAGTCAAATATAACAAAGCCACACATTCTAAACTTACTTGCCCAGAATTTCTAATAGAAAATGAAACCTTTGAACAATAACCGTGACTATGGTTTCTCTCTAGAACAATAAAGCTCAGTTACTGCTGCTATAGGTTTCTGAATGAGGAAGAAGAACAAGTTACAGAGAGAGAGAGAACAAACCTCAAGAAAACACTGTTTCCAAACTATTAGAGGAATGTGATGTCAGTTCATAAGACAAACTGAAATCAGGCAGAATTGTTTATAACTAATACTTTTAACTTAAGTTCTGAGAATTACAGCAGCATGTTACCTCCTAGCTTAGGAGCAGAAAAGCATTAGTCTATTCAAGAAACGAAGAGCTACAAGCATGACTGAGACAAGAGCCTTTTGCCTTGTCATTTACAAATCACACAGCATCGTCTGCCACCAGCAAGGACATTAGGTACAGACAATCAACAGGATCATTGGTGATGAGCCAACACTAACCTTGTCCTGATAAAGCAAGGCACTGTCGAGGGTCTTTTCAAGAATAGTGGCTACAGCAACTCGCACCTCTCTTACACTGCATTCCAAAAGGAAAGTCCTGGAAGATAAAAGGCGAAGCTGCAAAGAGAACTGGAATCAACGTTTACACATGGTTACTACGATTAAAGTGTGGTGTTTATTATTTATAGGAAAGGTAACAACCTGGATACTTCTTGTATTGTATGGCTGTGGATAAGCTTTAACTGATTTTCCCACACTCCTGCTTGTCACTAGTAGGGCATACTATATTTATTCATTGAAATAACAAAAGAGCTAAAACCAAAAGCTATCATAAGATCCTGTCTTTCAATGCAACTTCAAAGATAAAATTTTCTTTACAGGGACATATCTGTAAGTGTGCCAATTCTCCTAGAATTTGTCTTGCATGTTCTCAAAACACTTATTATCCAATCTTGACCTAGGCGAGAGAAATTCACAGAATCACAGAATAACCAGGTTGGAAGAGACCCACCGGATCATCGAGTCCAACCGTTCCCATCTTTCCACTTTATCTGTGATCTTTGTCAGGTAAGTATGAAACTTAACTTGCCCCAAATGCTTTCACCACATTCTCCCTTCCCACCACTGGCAGGAGTGACTAGACAAACTTAAGCACTTTCCAAGGCACTCCACTAAATTAAGTATCTGCATCCTCCTCCCCATATGTTGCACTACTTAATTTGATTTTCAGAATGACTCAGAAAGCTGCACAACTATAGAAAATACTAGAAATAAAAACCTAAGTGATGATCTATAGTGTCTCTTTAAGGAATGTGCAGAGTTAACTCATCGGGAATACATCAGCGTAGGCCAGATCATGTTATTAGGAAGCTTTATACCTACATGATATACAAACCACTTAAGACAGAATTACCAGTACTTACTTCACAAGCTCCCGGCCCTCTGGTCCGACAAAATATTCAACTAACCACTGACAAGCATCAATGCTTTTGGAGAGCAGTGCATCTATGGTGGCAATCCATTCTTCTGTATCAGCCCTTTAATAAAACAGGGGTAACCGTCAGTAATGAAAAGCACCTTGAAAACCTAAGCCATGTTTCTTGTTTGCCAAATAGAAAGAATTTTACCTTCAATACATTAATGGGCTTAAAAAACACACTCATATAAGTATTTAAGAGCAATTTGCTGTATTTAAATCCATTCAAGCCTCTCCATGCCCAAACCACTACCACCAAACCAACAGATGGCTGGGAGAGGCAGCAAACCAACTGGTTATACATGACCCTCCATCCTCCCTCATATTTCTTTCCAATGGGATTCCAATTCAAAGCAGAAACACACCGCTACTTTTGTGAATGTCTATGCTCCCTACAGTATTCCAAGGTGCTGTAGGCATGACAAGCACGACACCTCACAATCTTTTGCTACAGTACCCAGGACAAGGCCTTACCTGAGTTTCTTCTTGGTTCGGAGATAGGTTTGGAAGAGGAATTGGATTGCCAGCTGCAAGCTGACCTTTGCCATGCATGGATAATAAGGATGCTTTACCTTAGTCTAAAAGAAAAGACAAATTTACTTTGGAGTGTAGTATGCCTGCAGCATGCATGCTGTCTCTTAAATACACCATGTTCTGTTCAAGTAATTCACTTAATTTGGAAAACATAAACCAAAGCATTTTTCTGTGCTAAAAACAGTCTCCAGTGCTGACTGCGATAGCTAAATATACTATAATAGGAACAAACTTGCTGGAAGGACCACAAGGACCTGTGGCTTTAATAAATTTAATAACTACTCCTTTTTACTCCATTTAGAAAATCTTAATTAATAAACTGCATTCCCAATGAAGGTCTATCAGCTCTGAGATGACTAACACCAACTTTTTTGATCTTCTATATAGAGGAATTTCTGTTACTTCAGAGCTCAGTTTGCATGATTAAAAAAAGGTATGTTTTTCATAAATTTTACTATGGCACAATGATGTTTCTCCCACTAATAGAACAGGAGGCTGGAGTCTGCTTTGAGACAGATATTATCAGTGTGAAAAAATATTGAAGACAAATTAATTACTCAGCAAGAAAAGCACCATTATGTCAACCCTTCTCTTACATTTTTCCTGATTATGACACAAATAGCTTCTGTGGCCCCTTCTATCTAATACATTTCAAATACTTTTAAGATTAAAATCTAGGTACTTACAGCATTCAGTGAAGCTAACGACAGAACAAAACTGAAGTAGTCACTACTGTATACATCTCTGTTCTTCATAAATTTCAAGTTTTCATCTCTCACCATCTGTAAAAGAAGGCAAGGAAAATTAAAAATGTTGTCAAAGTCATTTTCTCTAACTAAAATTTCACCTTTTATGTAAATATGTGTGGTGTTTAAAAACCAGCATCAGACCTATTCTGATCATGCTCTGAATCATTATTTCACCAGAGGGGAAAATACATAGACTCAATCGAGTCAGGCCAAGTTCTGTTTATTGTAATAATACAATCCCAGATAAAACAATGCCTGCAGCGATGATTAATGCCCGGATACAGCCCACGTAGGGGACCACACACAGCCTGCAGTTTATTCTGACTGTGTAGGTCTCATGGGCTCTCTTGCACACATGCAGATTAGCAGCATGGTGTGTGTTCAGCAGGCCAAATGGATGCATGATTGTACTCTCTACTGTACCAACCCATAGCTGCAGGCCTGCAGAGACTTTCCTCTCATGACAGCTAACAGATATTCACGTTCTACCACCCTCTCACTGCTCAGCCAATGCCATCACATGTCCACTTTCAGTCCTGAATTGCAAGGTTATCTTCAACATCTGTTTGCCCCTTGAGAACTTACTCAGCATTAAATAAGCTCGCAGACAAAGTTCAAACTTGTTTTCTCTTACTTCTCCTCCCTTTTCTACGTTCTTGTGACCTCACTTGAGAATAACTGCAACTTGCCATCATCTCCACTGTTCCTGAAGGGTACTCCAAATGAAGCGTCTTCTCTGCTTTTTTCTCTCCCTGCTTGCATGCTAACTGCTACCATATCTCATGTTTGACTAATTTGCCTGCAATATCTTCAAAGCAAAGAATGATGGGTCAATTCTGTGAGAAGGGACGGCAAAACTTACAGCAATGTACTGCTGAATGGCTTTTTAATAACTTTATGTCAAAATCCACAATTATTTTCTAGCTTTGCTTTCCAGAAGGGAATTACTTCAAAGCCACCCTTAAAGCTACTGTGTTCCTCTTAGCACGTGCTTAAATTTCATACGAGTAGGATTTAGTTGCCACCCTTAGAATGCTCTACCTGATATATCCGCACAGGCATTTTCTCTACAAAAAGACCCTTTTTTTCTCCTTTTCGAACCAGCTTTGTCAAGATGGAGAGGCGGTCACTGTTGGGTCTATGGGGTCGAGGTGATGACTGGGGTGAAATTTCTGGTGAAGATGGAGCAGATCTGAAATACATACAAGCTGAAGGTAAATAATGAAATCCTATGACAAGTCTACAGTTCAAATTTAAAATACCAGTGCAGCAGTATAAACTTCAGGCAAATTTAGATGATAGTTTAAATACTTCTTTAGGCTGTCAGTCAGCTTGGACTTTTTGCTGCAGTAGTGACAGCAGTATGGAAGAGGAAATTATAAAAGCAGTAAGAAGATGATTCACTAAGCAGCTTAATAAACCAACAGAAAAGAAGAGTCAATATACTCCTTTGTTGAACAGAAATTATTAATTTCTTAGTTCATGGGATAGGGTCTAGATATCAATGTAAAAAATATTTACAAACACCAGAGAAACTTACAACGAGAGGTCCTCAGCTTCTTGACGCACAACACTCACTCGACTTTTCTTTGGTAAGACTGGAGAGTTCTGATCAGACACTCTCTGGTAAAACAGCATATAGGCATTCCAGTAGCGCCGACGCACATCAGGGTAAGGATTAGCTGATGGGAGAAAAAGCATTCAATGGAAGTCTTTGGAGGTTTAGTTCATTTTTCATTCCTATAGGGAAGTGAAACTGTATGTGCAAGTAATACATACTGTGGCAATATAGAGTAATTTGCCAGATCAAAATATGAGTCTATGTTAGCAAATAATGAAACTCTGAATTCTAAAGTATTTTTCCAAAAAGCGTATGTATTTTAAAAAGATAATTATCAGAATTATGAAATCAGTGAATATTAGTGGATATACATTCAGGATTAATTCCTTAAAGCAAAGAAAAGATCAACTATATGTGTGGTGTGATCAACACCACACATTATGCACAGTCATTTTCATTAGCTTAAAAAAGGCTTGTTTCGTGGTTCTGGGTTTTTTTTTTTTTTCTTTTAAACTATTTTAACAAGGCACCATTTTATTCTTGAATCTCCTCTGCTACTAAGTCTATAAAGTGGTGAACAGCAGTGAATATGGTTTAATTAATATTAGGCTATATACAAGCTGTTGTGTCCTTCAGGAAATGGAAGACTTCACAAAAAAACTGCTTCAGAAGGATTATGAGACCAAGTAACTCAAAGGAGATATAATGGATTGAGCTCTACCCTCTAATGCGAACCACTCTGAAATTTAAAGCTGCTGTAAATCAATCTGTATTTCTGCTTACATTGATCATAGACTTTAGGTCTATACTCTCCACCAAAACATTCATATTCCAAGGTTTCATCAGTTAAATCAAATTCTTCAACAATGGTGTCATTAAATTTATACCACTTTCCTTTTCCACAACCCCTGTGATCAAAACAGAAAAGAAACACAACAGAAACAAAATTACTTGATTATCTGGTAAAAAGCCAAACCACCCTGAATACCCTAGAAATTACAACCTCAAACTGACATTTGATTTGACAGTAAATAGAAAGCTTAGTTAAATCAATGTCAAAGTTACCTTTTAAAAAAATAAGCTTGATTAAAAATATAAGAAGAGCATCACCTGCAACTGTCATGGGAAGCCCTCAAACTGCAATAAAAGGTACATAAGAATCGCTGAGACTTGTAATATGGTGCCCCATATTATTGTGTTATTATCTTAACTCTCACAATGCTGAGTGTTAAGAAGGGGAAGAGTGCTTCCAACAGAGCTCTGCAGGGCTTGCTACACCTTTCTAAAACACCCCTCTCAACATCCCTCTCCCGCCCCCCCCAAATCTTCTTGGCTGTTACCTCCTGTCCTTTATAAAAGAGTAGTAGTGCCCTGCATGTGCCTGGCCACTGTGAACTATCACACCAACAAGCTCATAGTTTTCTGTAGGGGCAACTTTCTTCCTCGGGGAGCCTCCACCGCCTTGATCTGCATTTCTACCGTTGTCCCCCACTTCTGAGGATGAGTCCTGGCGAGCCATCCCTGACACAGTGTAAGGTTCCATGTTCAGCATCCAGGGAAACTGTTTGAAAGAGATATTTCAGATTGATTGGGAGATTACATCGTGTACATGCTTAGTGCAATTTTATGAGAATTGTATTAATACTTCCCACATTGGAAACACTAAAGGAAAACATAGTACTTCAACTTTCTATCCTTAAGACACAGAAGTTAAATAAAATGTCTTTACTGAGGTTTTTGCTCCCACTTTCTGAAAGGACCCAGAGAATGCTGCAGATAAGGAAAGCTCTAAGGAAAAATACTTATTTTCTGTAGCACGATCATGTTATAAGTGTACCATGTACTCAAAGTCCCTGTATCAAAATGTGGGGAAAAGAAGGAATAATCTATAGCAAGAATAAGAGTCCACCCTGCTGTCCACCCCAAAATGTAATGGAAGTGGGGACACCATACAGAACAGTTTTCTTACCCTTATTTGTTCATCATATTTAATAGAACGTCCACTCTCCCAGTCAAAGCCAAATCTCATCAGGTGAATCACCAACAGACTAGGTAAGACCTTAATGCAAGTGCGCTTCACTGTAGTTCTCTTGAAAAGAAAAAAAGAATACCACCTCTATCTATATACCTCCAGCACTCTGCAATTTTCTTCTACGTATACATAATTCCAGCCATCCAACAGTCACAGGAGGCAGGATGAACAGAGGATGACAGGGATGTACAGGCAAGGTACTGTTACAGGTATTACAGCATTTCTGCAGTGGGCTGGTATGTTACAGAACATTTTACCATCCTGACATCCTTCCAAATGTTCAGTTTACAATAGGAGTTACAAAGGAACTATATGGGTTTATGGATTTAGCCTTTTGATTAGACTGTCTTCAACACAGAAAAAGTAAGCAGGATCTAAGCATGGCCTCTTTGACCATGTAATGATTAAGAAAATATCAAGCTACAGCTAAATCTTTCAAATACACTGAGAACCAGTACCTTTTCTTTGCACTTTTCACAGTAGTATGCATTGCTTCCTTCAAGAACTTCTCCTCTAACAAACTGATCCAATGATATTTCCAGACTTTGACATGAAGTCACACCTAGGTTAAGAGCCATGAAGGCTTCCTCGCGCTCATACCTAAATTCAAGATGAAAAGTAGTCAAGGCATTGACAGAGTAGAACCTACCCAACTCACATTAACAAAACATACAGTTATGAAAGAATATTACCCTTGTGCCATAGTGATGAACAGCAGTGATGCTCACAAAGGCATATGTTTGTATCTTCTCATGCTATTTTGATCTACATAATTTAATAGTTATAGGAGCACATGACTTGGTAACTAATGCACTAAATTTAACATTACCTGTGAGGACAGTCCTTGCAGATCTTCTGATCAGAGAAGATTCCTTGAAATGTGTTCTTAAATATTTGGTCTCTTCCTATTTTCTGTTGGAGATGTAAAGTTTGACATCAGTTAGATATACTGCAGAGTGGAAGATCAAGAAAGCAAAAGGAATTCTAAACTTCTGAATGTTATGTAGATTATAAAATAAGACAAATGGCTCTTCTTTCTTTTCTAAAAAACAAAGGAGAAAGAAAAAGCACCAAGGAGATGCACATAAACAATGAAAGAAATCCCTGAGGTTTTTACCTTGAGGTACTCGTCCATTTGATCTATGAGACTGGTGAAGAACTCATAAGCATCCTGTTGCTCTCTAACATAAAGTTCCTTATTCCACATCTTGAAAATCTATACAAAGCATAAATACATATAAAAAGCTGGTTGTTTCATATATATATCACTAAAGAAAATGTTTTGAAAAATAAATTTCTTATTTGTACAATTTGACTTCTTGAAGTAGAACTAATTTATTTCTAGAAATTCTACAATGAGAAAAGGCTGAGAAAAACTGCTTAAGAAGGAAAGCTATACATTCTAAACCAAAAGACTTGATACCTTCCAAAAGTTCTCAGGTACATAATATTGCAGCTTGCTTTCCATCAAATGACCAAAAAGAGATTGAACTTGATAGAACACATTGTCATCTGGATTGTCTGTATCATCATCAATGGAAAGCAAGGCCTGGAAAAAAACAAATAACCTTATTAAACTGGTTCTTGGCAAAATTATTACCATAACTTGTCATGACAGAGGAGAACTTACAATTAATATATTTACTGTGTACGTATTTATGCACACACATATGCATACACATTTTTATTTTATTTCTTTTAAACAATTCATTTACTAACAGTGCAAAGATGAACGTGCAGTTCAAGTGACAGTAATTCAGAAAGAGGACTTTACTGGGCATTGAACCAGTTACCTCTGGGAGCCCAGGCTGCATATATAGCTGCTGGAAGACGGCATTCATGTAACAAGTAGCACCACCATTCTTCAGTCCCACAAATCCTGAAATGGAGCGACTATCCACTGGTGGAAGATACTAGGATGATAAACACATTTTTTGTCCCAGTAAGTTATAAAAAGCATGAGACTCTGAGAACATACTATAGCTTTTATAATCACCTTTCAATGAGCTGTTAAGAGCAATTTAATTGAAAACCAGGGATATAAAATCTGTAAGATCACAGAAGTGCTATATTTGGTTATTTAGATATTTAACATTTTGCACAAAACTGTTAAAAATGGCCTAAAAGGCATATAAATAAAATTAGTGATATTTAGGAAATACTTCTTTCTTATTTGGGTAATAACTGACTGACTCCCTCAAGTATTTGCTTCTGAGGAACACCTGGATTTACTATTATCTACTTTTTGTCATTTAAAATTGAAGACCATGGAAATATCATGAATGTAGCAGAATGTAAACCACACTTATACAAATTGAAAAAGGCTTCTTGCTTACATCAAACTCCTTGGTAAGTGCAGGGTCACACTGGTGATGCATAGAGAGCAGCTCTTTTGTAATAAGCTGGAGATTGGAAGGTGAGCTATCAGCCAGCATTACCAACACTTCATAGGCAGCTAATCGGCTATCTGCTGTACTGCACCTAAAAAGGAAAAACACAGCTGAGATCTCTTTTGTAGATGACTCAATTATTTCTAATTCCAGAGAGCCATGTTAATCAGAACATGTGACAATTAATGTTCAAAAGGAAGATTTTAAATGACAGAACATGCCTGAGAGATTGCAGACTGCTATTTTTTTTTTTTCATGGGGAACGGGAATGCAGAAGAATCAAAATGCAAAACTAGCACCAGGAACACTTTTAAACAAGCATCCCTTACTGACATGGAGAGACCTGTTGTTAACATTCAACAGAAAGAAATAGTAAGTGCCCTGAAAAGATGAATTGGTTGTACACCTTAGGACAAACAGACACACAGATACTCCATCACTGTAACACACTGATGCAGACACAACGACTGACTGAAAGGGAGACAAGCTTAGAAAGGGACAGACCAGTTAACTTACTTGCTACCTGAAGCTACACTAGACCAATACAAAACACTTCTACTTAGCTCTTTTCAGTGGATCAAACACACTAGCCCTTTCTTCTAAAGACCAAGAAAACGCTTTATTTACTTCAAGCAAACTAAAGAGCATGCTTGAGATAAACTACAATGGAGCAAAGCTGGAGCAAAACGCTAAGGTGTATCATGTCCCATTCAATTCAGGGATTGCTAAATGCTCCAATGGAAACTTTTTTAGGGTTTGTAGAAAGGCAGTGCGGGTGTGCCTGATCCAACTCTAATATCAACCAGTCAATGTAATGTAAGCAACCCAGCTGCAGCAGCACAAAGCCCCAGATTAGCTACTTTACCCACCCCTTCAGATATTGTACAACAATAACAAAAGCAGGTGTAACAGGAAAGAGAAATGCCACTCTCCTTTCCCATTTGATATATTCTGAGCTATTATTAGTTGTCTTATGTGCACAGAGACTTGTTTGGTGTTAGCTTTTTACAGTACACAATTGTTTTGAAGGGGAAAAAAAATATCAGAACTTTTGAGATTCTCATTTACAAGGAGCTTGGAAAGTTAATTTCTTGCACATGCTTCAATTTACGCAGCTTCCCAAGCGATGATGAGCTAAAGGAGTTCTCCTTGGACTCAGGAAATCAGCACTCAATTGTGCTTTCAGTTTATCATTGATCTAACAAACAAAGCACAGACCTTGGAAGTAAAGAAAAGCAAAGATTTTTGGTCACAAAACCACAAAAACGCTATTTGCATACTCATGTAAGAAATATAGTAAATTGGAGAAACGTTCCAATGTTGGTATGAAATCCTAGTATCTGCAGCCCCATTGTGACATTTGCATTCATGAGATTTAGGACACAGTCCAACATAATGAAAAACAACTCAATTTTTACTTTGGATGGAAGTCTTGCTGACTTATTGCAGCACTGCCTGCTGGAGAATGGCTGTTCAGAATAATCCTGGATGCTCGGAAGAGGAAATCATCCAACAATGGCTTAATCAAAGATGAACCTGTAACACAGTAATCCGTATTTCCTGTTAAATACTTTGAGACTGTAAATGTCAAAAGGTGTTCCATAACAGCAAAATCACTTAATAGCACCATATCAACAGAAAAAATATCCAAATATTTTATCAAAGGTACCACAAAGGCACTGCCAAAATTACTTCTTATAGCTATGTATTTCAATGTTTTCACACTTACTGTCTACTGATCAAGTCATCCGCTAGCGCTATGTAGAATTCACACTAATGTAGTCACTTTAGAGTAAAAAGGAATACCTACCAACCATTTCCTTCTCTGCCCCACAAAGTGAAAGGAGAGTCTTGATGAGCCTCAGGTGTCCTGCTAACAGGATGTTATCAGCTTCACTGGTCTCACACTCAGCTGTGCGGTTGGGTTCAAAATTGTCTAACCAGGTGATCTCATCTTCTAACATGGCAGCTGGGCTTATCTTCAGTTGTTCCATTTCTGATGCTGCAAGAAAAAAAGAAAATCCAGAAAAATTATCAGCTCTATAAATGTAAAATGAAAATAGAAAGAATTTCAACCATTTTCATAACGGCTTATTTTCCCCCACAATGTGTGCAAATACATCTTTCACAAAGGAACTCATTTCACTTTCCAAAAGGAGCAAGCTGCCCTGCTGTTACTGAATGCCAAGAACAATCCATGCCAGGCATTGCCACAGGACAGCCAGCACACTGGCAGGTCACATCAAGTTCATGGTGTAGTAACGCCTCCATGAAGGTAATTCTGTATCTTGTCTATAGAAGGAAGACATGCTTGGAAGCTGCAATCAGAATGACATATATGCCTGTACATACTTACATGTGAGGTCATCCAATAACTGACATCGCAGGTCAAAATATTCTGTACATTGGGACAAAAGTCTGAAACAGGTACAAATAGAAGAATGGTTTAAATTAAAATCAGGTTTTGGTTTTTTTTCTAAGCAGTTGCCTTTAAGGCCTGTGTGCTCTGTCCACCTATTGCAAAATAGCACAGCTATCTAAGTACGCTTCTGCATGCACATGCTGCGGTTTTATAACAAATTCCTTCCCAATAGCTACTTCTAAATATTATGAACAACAATTTAATCCTGCTTTCTTCCTTCATGTCATAACAATTTTAGTTAATTATCAGATGACAATAAAACAACGTGTTTTAACTTCTAAGTTACTCCTCTATCCAGATTCCTCTAGAAACTGCTGTTTAAAGTTCCTGTTAAATTCAACAACCTTTAGCCAGTCACACACAAATTATAAGACTGACATCTAGTGTCTTTACAGGTGCAATGGGTGACATAAGCAACAAGGAATCAGGTGAAGTCATGGTTCCAGACATCACTGAAAAGGCTGGAGCCTTTAAGACTGGTTTCTGATCTGCGCCTATGGAACACTATCAAAACTCTCCAACGTTACTGCTGGACATTCCATTGCCTCTACACCTCACACAGGTTCTGGCCAGGTTCTGACTGCCGTGACCACACCCTAGAAAAAGCAGGCCAGTTTAGCAATTGCCACCTACCAAATGGGAAGTTAAATAAGATGAACTAAAACAGTTCACAGAGGAAGAGTTGCACATTGAAAATTCAGCTTTATTTCTCTTCAATTTACATACTTCCAAAACTATCTGGGGTGTGACAGGGATGCCTACTTTTGACAGGCTTGCAAAGCCCTAATCCCTCATGCCTCAGAGCTTCCACAGGGCTACTAATTTAAAGATGTGATAGATTTGCTTCCTATAAACATACATCTGACTTACCTCTGGTTGATTCCTCTCATGATGCTGGTTGGCGACCAAAGAGGCAGCTGGGCACCAAGAACAACACTCAGGAGAAACTGGTTTGGCTTTTGTACATCAGGGTGAGCTGATGTGTCAGTCTGACTAAGAGTGTACAACTGGTCACAGGCAACACGACGAATCTGAAACAGTGTCATTGTCAAACGTTAGCAGTTGCTCAAAGTTTGCAAAAAAAGACATTTCTGTTTTGTTAGAAATCTAACAGAAAAAACAGACATTGAAAAGCTTATGTTACCAGACTATGAGCTCTGCACCTGCCATCCAGGGTTTCTTTGTTTATAAGGATTTAGCAATCCACCCTCATCCCTGAGCTAAAAGCCCTGATACTTTATTAAACACAAATTATAAATCCACATGAGGCAGAAAAAGATGCAATGACTTTATGTGAAATATATAAGATGCAATGATACGTCATGAAATGTGGCACAGCTTGAAAATCTCTAGATTTTAGAATATCCAGAATAATTAAATCAAAAGAAAAAAAATTTAGAAGGGTTCTGGCATTTGGAAGCATTTCTCAAAACTTCAGAGGAGTCCATTAGGTTTTACCCAAATCTTTTGAGGTGCAAGTTACTTGGAACTTTCCCTAAAGTACTAGTTTTACAGAATTAGTGTCACCAAAATGAGAGTATTTTCTTCAGACTAGCCACAGCACAGTCCTGTGCCTCATGGATTAAACAAGTCTGAAGAATGCAATATTTCAGCATTTTCTGTCTACACATCACTAGATACTAGTATTACTAACAATTACACAAAGATTATTCATTCAAATACAAAAAGTAGGAATATCTGTAATGTACAATTTTATGTTCAAGACCATCATAAATAATCAAAGCATACACATTTCAGAAGTGTACTATTTAACAAATTTTCAGAGAAAGACCCTCACCTCAGCACTTGGTGATCCGAGCAGTATGTCAATGATGAAATCAGCAACGCAAGGCAAACTGTAAAATGATCCTAGAACAGAAGAACACAAGGCTATCATTTTAAAAATAATCCTTTCAAGTTATGCTCTTGAATTAAAATGCTGTAGAGGATGCCTAGAGAATATCCCTCATCAACCCTGGAAAGCAGTAACTACTATTTGCTTATTGCCCCACTTCCTCCTCTAACCACAGACGGGTACCACATTACAAAAAGCACTTTCCTTCTCCTTCCATCATCACCAAGGTTTATACTGTCTGTACACAAAGGTTCAAGCACTAAAAGTGCTATGTCAACAGCAGCACTTAGGGAATCACACAGTTCAAAAGCTGTGCAAATATTTTTATACTGGCAGTAAGTCAGCTTTCCCAATACACTTCACTAAGGTACAGCATCACCTGCTTTGCTTCATGCCACCTGTTCTTCAGTCCTGGAAAAAGAACCCTGTAATTTTTAACGAAACGTTGTGGTTTTAACTTGAGCCGTCTCAGCTTATTGAGCTAGACCTTTCTCATGAATTTTTTATACTTCTTTGTCTCTAAAAGCCTACCCCCACCTTACTTATATATCAGACAGTGAATAATCCAATTCTCTTTCACACCTAGTTGCTGACTGCGTAGCTGAAGGCAGGTTACCAAGAGAGACAAGGCTTCCCCAGCAATCAGAGCATCTTTGGTGGACACGGACTGCTGTCTCACACAGATACCAGCGTGTAGTGCAGTTGGCTCTCCTTCACTTCCTGAACTGCAATTACTTCCTGCATTAAGAAATGAACAAGTGCTGTAATCAATCACATTTTCCAGACGTTTTGAACTTCTGGTAAGTTCTCTGATTTATAAAACTTCTCCAAATGCCAAACGAACGTACAGCATTTTTCTCAGCTTTGTGTAATTCTATCATAGATTATCTGGAGTTGAAAAAGACTCAAGAGGATCTTTGAGCCCAACTCTAATCAATTCAGTTTCAAGCCTTGCAAGAGTTAAATTAACAATAAACCAAACACGTTCTTTAGATAGATTCAGAGACACAGTTAACCCACCTGAACTGCTAAGTCTGCTTCGAATCCCAGCAGGAAATAAAGTGTTGCTTTCTTTTATTGGCTGACTACTTCCCACAAGGTCCAGCCGTCCTGCAGCAGCAGCCCAAGAGAGTCTCATGAAGCAAGCCACTGTGGAAGTGAAATCATTCACCTCCATAGTCTGAAGGAACAAGAAACAGCTGTTACTTTTGCAATATTCAACACCCTTTGATAATCACAGGGATAAGAGGAACGTATCTTCTGGATCACAAACTGGCATTTGGCTTTGTTTTCCTCTCTTTTTCTTTAAGTAGGCTCAAAGATATAAGAGCCTTTTTGTTCCCAAGGAGAGATTGCTACTGCCCCCTTAATAGAAAGTAGTTCCATTTTAAATTCTCCACTAGGGTAAACATCCTATTCACCTCCCTGAAGTCAGCATGCCTAACTCCAATCATATCGATCCATTTGGGAAGCACTGTCCAAGAACCTAATATAGCATTCTCGTTACATTAACTATGAAGTTTCTTTCCACTGGACTCAACTTTCAAATGGGTTGAGTTCTTGTAAAGTTAGGTCGTTTTAGTAAACAGCCAGGCTCAGATTAATTACACTGCCATGCCCATAAAGGGGGAAATGCCATTTTCTTTCATTATTGATGATTACGTTTCTTTTCTCCCCAGGATACCATCAAGCAAATTTAATTTTCCTTGAGCTATCTGACACAAATACCAGCCCAAAACATCCAACTCAAAGAAACATGGGCTATAAACCGTACGTTTAAGCAGGAACCTTCTTTCTATTCACAGAAAATTAACATAAATAACATCTTAGTAGTTAAGCGTGACTAAAACCAAATCACCAGTAAGATTTCCAAGTAGATCTACTTCTGGCAAGCACTTTTGGGGTATTGCTTCCCTTTGTACTGCCAAAATAACTCCTGAGACTGTTAATATTCAGATCAAGATTGGGAAGAGAGACTGATAGTCTGGAGTTTTGGGGTGTTTTAAACGGAGCCCGGGAAAGAACCTGTATAAAAGGTAGACTTTTGATTAAAAATTGCGGAGTTAAACAGCTGTCACTGGAGAGCACACTGCTATATCACCATAAATTACCAAACACTTCCTTACTTGTATGGCAACTCTTGCTGCTGGTATGATTTCTTCTACCCTAATGGAGGATCTATCAGACACAGAGAGCTGTCGGTAGGATGACTTCTCAGGTGTTCCACAAATGGACATCTGCCTACTTGCTTGTCGGCTGACATTACGGAAGGGGCGTGAGGACAATGCTTCTACCCCATCTTTAATGAAATCCTCATCCAGTAAGGTAGGCATTGTCTGGCCAACAAGCAAGAACCTACATTCACAGAGCAAAAACGTCAGGCTTATTCTTGAATGTTCACAGCAAGTGAATGAAACAGAACTCAAAGTACCAATTAGTCTTAAATACCACAAGCTGCATTTTAAAAGCCAAGAAAGCAACACTTTCTATAATAAAAGGCAAGTCACATACCTTGCAAGTTGCAGGCAGATGGAATAGACTCCCTGTCTTGTTTCATAGTCTACTTCTGATGGGATGGAATCTCTCTGCATCACATTCACCACCAAACTAAAAAACAAATCAGTAAGAAAGACCCCATTTGAAAATGTTTTACACTAGGAGAGAGCTGCAATTAATTTATCTCTATCCTACCCCCTCCTATTTAGTCAGTTGAGTACCAGTTTCTCCATTTTCATATCTACCACCTTAGTAAAAGCTACATTTTACAAGCTTATCTGTGCCTAACTTTACTTTAAGGTTTAACAACATGCACTCTGTTACATTATGATGGTTGCAACTGTAGCTTTTCAGACACTGGATAATGAAAAAATGGCTTTGGGTGGATTTTTGTCTCTAAAGCAGCAGCTCACAGGTGTACTAGTGTGCTACAGTGTGGAAATCGGAAACCATGCTGAACTACCAACTAAATGAAGTGTAAAAAATTAAGCAAAGATTTTGAAATCTCACCTCAAACCTCCTGCTCTGAGGAAGTTTTCACAGAAAGATTTGGCACAGTTTCTGGCCATTTCATCATCTGCAGTTGGCATCAGCTTGGAGCTCAGTACCTAAAATAAATGAATAGATAAGCACACATACACTCTCCCACGCCTTGGTATTCTTTATCTGCTGATATTCTTTATCTGCTGAAAGTTAAAAGTATAACAGAAAAAATCCACTACAAATAAAGCAACTAATGCGCTTAATCAAAGTTGTAGTAAGTAAAGAGAAATCACATTAAAAACATTTACGACAACTATGGTTATTACAGATATTTACTCTGTGTCAAAGTGCGTTTTCTTCTCACTGCAGTTTACTTTTTAAGGGAAGGGACAAAGTACAAACTCCAGCACATGAAATGTTGTCTTCAGGCTCAGCTGGTGCTCCTTAAGAGCACAAATCCTTCTCCCTTCCAGATTTTCAGTTGACAGTATCTGATAAAACACCCTAGAGGTGGGTTACTTGTTGATTTATTCCTTCTGAAACGTAACTATATTGCTATTATTGTGGGGTCCTTTTATAAAAGATAGTCCAAGTAATTCTACAAACCTTACGAACATCACCACTGTATCATCCCTCCTGCTTTAAGTCAGCACTAAACTTTACAGAATACAATTACAGGCAGAAACATGGCCATAAGGAAGTCTGCGCTCTCTGTAGGTCAGATCTCCTATACATTCATAATCAATTTCATTGCATTTTACATTAAGAAACAAACCACCAGCCAAACAAACAAAAAAACCCCAGCCCCTCCCCAAACCCCTGAAGTTATTTACGTTCTTGAAAAGCCTCTTTGGCAGGTACAGCCAACATTACTGCATGTGGGGAAAAACAAATGCATCTTATCCAGGTTCACAGGTCAGCTTAGAGTTCGAGGCTTGAAATCTTATCACAACATTGCATGATATAAACCTGAACCATACGCAGCATTTAATTTTCATCTTTTTCATATGCTCTGCAAATTTCCTGTGCATGTTTTTTTTCCAGAAAGCTGGTCAAACTGGTTCCCGTATTTTCAACAGATTGTCACTTGAGGGGATAAAAAAACCACATCACCCATTTCCTGACGGAAATCATCTCCCAGTTGGCTTGACTGGACTTGAGGAACAAGTCCACTTGTATAATCTACACATCTAATCCAACTGACTGCTTCTCATCCCTTGCCAGAAAAGCTATTTATTACTTGCTTTTATTATGTTCTCTGGCATAGAAGCAGCAGGTAACTGTCTCATCACACTTTAACTTTACCTACCAGTTCAACAAGGTAACTGTGTTGAGATATGCTAAGCCATTTGCTTTCAATTGCACACCTTGTCAGCCTATTTCAAAGACATCAGCAAATATCTGTACAAGAAAGGGCAGAATCCTAACACTGCAGGGCGATGACAATGTGGGAAGAGGAAGAACTAACATTAGACTGCAGAAATGCAAACAAAAGCAACTACAAGAAAGTTCCTACACTAATCATGGCACCCAGAAGGAATGAAAGAGAGTAGCTTTGTCCATTCTTTTTGAAGCTGCTGGCAATCAGTCCTCCAACGTCAAGTTGTTCCAACCATATTTGTAATGAATCCTTATCAACAGTGGGACCTGCAAGTAGAGCTAGAAATTTCTGATTCCTAGAGTGTGCAGAACAATGTCCAAACAATGACAGGAGCTGAACTCTTATAGCCCTTAAAATTCATGCACTGAACACTGAGAAACAACCTTTTTACAGGGTCCAGTGACTCAGCAGTCAGTTTCTCTTAGTTAGGTGTAAAATAATAAAATGGTAAGTATTCCACTCATGTTACACGCACAGCTCAAACAGGCCAGAAGCTTCTGGGTAAAAGCCCTGCACATTTGGATAATGAAAATATCTCACAGATGAATGCTTTTCAAAAATATTCCTCCTTACCCTTTACGTACAGGATTTGGTAGACTTATGCAGAAGGGAAGTTAGCATTCTTTTCATTTTAAATTGCATCGACCAAACTCAGTAAACTAAACAACAGCTCCCATTAATTTTTAAAACAGTCAATTTTTTTATATATATATATATATACACATTCACTAAACATCACATATGCTGAGTTTCTGGAGATTCAGCCAAGCACTTCACCCAAACAATAATGACTTAGATGCTTCTTTGCTCCCCTCCACTTACTTCAGAACACTGCTTTGACCTTGCAAACCACAAAAAGAAGGGTCTGACTCCACAGTGATGTCTCTAAAGAGGAACTTTTTACCCCTTCCATTCTGTGTGGAATTTATCACGCATAAAACCAGACTATGGCATAACATTTGCATTTTACATAATTACTTTATCATGGTGGACTCCTGCCAAAGAAACTGAGAACGACTTAAACCTTAGCATCCAGAAACAAGTAGAAAAATGTTTGCTTGCTTACCTCTAAGTTGTAGAGCACTCTGAAGGTGGACATGCCTGGAGCAAAAGATCTGAAAAGACTCTCTAGTATTGAACTAGCACTGGGCTGATGCTGGTGTTTTGAAGACAAGGATGGTGATTTTGAAGACTGAGAACTCGATTCTGATAGCAGTGTTTTCTAGGAGGAATAAGCCACAGAAGAAGTAATTTGAGACCATCACATTTTGGCAAAATATTTCCTGTAATTCCTGTAGTAACCTTCTTGCCTCCAGTTGCTTGGAAATAATTGATAATCCATAACATGAGCACTGTTTTACAGTAGAGATTGAAACTCTTCACAGATTTTGACTTGTCAGGGAATTTAAGAAACCTGGTAGTAAAATCCTTTTTGTTAAGATCATTGAGATTAGTCATTGTTTAATCCATACCTTCCTCCCCAGGGAATCAAGCTGATCAAGAGCCTCCTGAATAGCTGGGTCAGTGGGAATCAAGAGCAGAAGTTTCCTCACTCGCAGTGTTATCCTGAAAAGTTAGCAGAAGTTACTTGTGCAAAACAGGGCTCAGCCACACTGTGGCCCGGTGGATGCCTACATACTGTGATATAAATAGGTATTCAAACTTTGTAGTGTGACCATTTCTTCAATATTTAATAATCATTCAGTTTGCTTACCTTGGCTCCTCCAGATTGGCAAGCTGGTACAGCATATCAAACACATTACACACAAGAGCCATGACTACTCCAGGGAGGGATTTCTCCTGAGAATTAAACAAATACAAAAGGTCTTATTCTCCCCTCTCTGTTGCAAGTAAATTAAGAGAGCTCTTCACTGAAGCAACTGACACAGATGCCAACCTGGCCCAGCTACTTTCTAGACTGAGTCAACATTTGCATTTTTGCATTATCCCGGTTCGCTTTTAACAATGAATTTTTGAAGTAAACTGTTAGTTAGGGTTGGCATACAAAGCAGATCAGCAATGGTCTGAACATGCCAGTTGATGCCTCTTAGTGTATTTGCATTCTGCAGTTTTATTAGTAGTAGAAATGTCTAAATCTCTCCCCCCAGTAAATATGCAATCTCACAATCAAATAATGTGGGGTTTGTATCCCCTATAGAGATTAACATACACCATGCAGGCTACAACAGGTGGCAGAACAGAAATTATTAAGTCCAATATGCAGGCATAAATCAATTGTGCACGTAAATGCTTTGTTTCAATTGCAGTTTGAAAACAAAACCAGACTACTAAAGACTGGATACACAAGCTGATGTGAATAGCTTCCGTCTCATTTTTCTGTACACTTCTTCCACCCCAGCTGTGCCTCCCCCAGGAAAAATCTGAGGGAAAGTTTCAGGCTACTACACTGTACCTGTTCCATTGCATAGGATGAACTAAATACACTGCCGCTGTTGCCGGAACTGGTTGAGGAATCTGCAGAGCTCCCTGATGGAGTCCCACTTCCTGATGTTTTTACTGTAAGGATTTGTTCATCAGAGAATCCCAGTTGGTGGAGTAGTTTCTGATCTTTGTTTACAGTTAGCTAAAGAAAATATTTATCATTTAGTTCTGAAGGAGAGACTCAAGTTTCATAAAGAACAAGAATTCTTTGTAGTTTAACTTACCAGACTATCATTGGCAAATATCTGTATGTTATCCACAGGGGAATTCAACATCTTTGCTATCTTCCACCTGACGCTCCCTACAGTTTCATTGCTATGAGCCTGTAAAATGAAACAACACTGAATCAGCAAGTCTGGAGTAAATTCTAAGAGGAAAAAAAAAATCTTCCATTGAAGTCTTCCAGCTCCTCTGCATAGGGTAGCAAAGGTATTGTCCACAAAAGGGATGACAGGGTGGGACAAGAGTAGAAATTCTCCATCACTGACAGTAAGCAGACAACTTCTTTTTCCCACCCACAAATCATGATCAAAATTCATTCAGTCTACAGACACTTCCATTACAGTAGCCTTATATGCACTTGTAACATTTTCAAACAGAGTTTCCAAGTTGACTGGACTAGCTAAGCAAACAACACCGCATGACATACATCCTGTGCATGCATACCTCTATGGTGAAGGTATCTTTGGTAGATTCGTACGTAACATTAAGTGTTAAAAGATGTCCATGGAAAGAGGCACCATGAGGTAGAATAGTTCGGGGAACAGAGTAAAGGTCCTACAGGAAAAGAAGGATGACAGTAAATACGCCAAGGACATTTCTGTGATGGTATGTAACGGTTACTACAGTTGCATAGGTTAAAATAACTTCTACTATTTTTAATAATATTGAACATTGTGTTCTTAGTCTTGCCTAGTAAGAAATCGCATATCTTACCTCTATTGTTATCACGTAACGCTCTGCCAACAGCAGCAGTCTCTCAATGATTACAAGTTTAGTTGACCTAGAGATAAACATTGGAAACAAAAGTAACTTGTTTCAGAGATTAATTTTCAATGCCCACAGGGAACTACCATGAATCAGCTGTTTTCAAATATAACTTCTTAAATCTGGAGTTAATTCAGTTGAAATTAACTAGGAAAACAGGTCAAGAAGCTTGCTTGAGATACAGCCAGCTTCAGAAGAAGCTTCATGTTTCTAAAAGTTCCCTGCACTCATATATTTAAGAGACACATACTTAGGCATGCATAAGTTAAGCTAGAGGATTGAAAGTCATCCTTTTCTCTCCCGATCTGAAAAAAACCAAACCAAAACAAAAAAAACCCCAAAAAAACCCCAAAAAACCCCCAAACCCCAAACCAACCTCTGCTGCCCCAGAAATATTAAGTGACTAATGGGTTGGTAATAGTCTGTGGGGTTTCCTGCAGGTTTTTGGAGGTTCTTTTTGTTTGTTTGCTTTGTGGGAGTTGGGGGAATGTTTGGGGTTTCTTGGTTTGTTTGTTGGTTTTTTTTTATAGAAAACCCACAGGTTTTTCAAAATCTCTTTGGAATTCAAATTGCATTGTCATTGTAATATTCAATTGAGAAACCACCAGAATATACAAATACCAATAGTGAGAATTTTAATTAGCATGCAAAATCATGTGGGAAGCAGCTGGGAGCGAATGTCTACTGTCATATTTCTTTTAAAGACAGGCCTACCTGTAAGGGGATTGAACTGATGTTGCTACCGTAGGCATAGCAGTTGCTGTAAGCATTTTCGTAGCTCTTGTAACGGCATGTGTTAATGTTGGACCACCGAGTGCAGAGCTGGCTGCCTAGAATACAAAGCAGAGTTGTGTGGTTTACATTGACAATTAGTATGTCCTCAAGATCTAAGAGGACAAGCAATATTTGTGGAAATAATTTTTTTATTTTAATAGAATTATTGTAGGCAATTATTCTAATTTTAAGACACAAAACTGAAAATAGATTAGGTACAAGAACAATTAAAAGCGGCCCTTTACCTCTAATCGTGTGTAGCAATCGGCAATGAATTTCTTGTGCAGCGATACCGAATCCTAAAGATAAAATGTACAAATTAATTAGAATTTAGGCCAAGATTACGGGAATTACTCAAACTGACAAAACCCAACAAATGACATTTTAACATGCAGGGCATCAAGGCTTTCTGAATGTCAATGCACTTTCACGTACAAATATATGCCTACCTTTTTCAATCTAGGAGTTAGATTAATGTAGCTGTAATTTATTATCAACTGAATAGCTTCATTGGCAATTTCTTCATCGGGTGATTCCATCGCAATCTTCCAAATGAAATCCATTCCTATTAATTCCAGTTTTTCTACACTCTAGGCAAGAAAGAACAACAATAAAACACCACTGGATTTCTTATACAGTAATGAGCTGAAGCACAGGACAAAAGTCTTACATCTGCTGCCAAAGCATCTTTGCACCGCATCTTAAAAATCTTTTCCAACATGTTGCCAGGAGTCTGCACAGCGCAAAGTGAAATCAATAGCTGTGGATTTGTATATTTATATTAGAGGAAAAAAAAATTGTTTACAGGTGGGTAAACACGTTCTAAAGAACCTCACCTGAGTCAGGCCAACTGAAAAATTAAAACCTTCAAAAGCACAGAGAAATTTAATGGGAATGGAATTTGTTTCACAAAGATCAACACGGTAACTAGCAACATAATAAACCACCACAAAACCTACCATGATACTTGGCAAAAAATTTATGCATCTGAAGAAAGTTGACACTCTGTGATAAAGATCTAAAATGCCTATGGAAAACTACCTAACATATAACCATTAACTTAACAGGAACATTGAAGGATCACAGAATTAAAAATTACTGTAGGTTAGAATTTGACTATGATAAGCCTAAATCTCTTGTAAAAAAGAATAATAACTTAAAAAAAAAAAAAGGAATATTTTCCTTCTAGGTAGAAGCAAAAATGCACCCTAGCCCACGCATTCCTCCTGCAAAGTTTTAGTGGCTACATACCAGCTTGCAGTTACCCATTGCTGAATTTCAGCTGCTGGAATTCTGGAGCTTTAGCTTCAGAATTAATATTAATGCTAGAAAGACAATCTGCATCTTACTGCAACATGACCAAGTCAAACAGCTGCTAAAGAATCTTTGCCTCGCCTCCTCCCAGCCCCAAGATGCCACAGGCAGTATACAAAAATGAACTTGCCAGAACACTCACCAGTTGGGTTCCTTGCCTCTTTAGCCGATGGTCACAAAGGTTCACATTTTCAAAGAACGTCTTAAATAAACTAAAACCTAAAAGTGAAAAACAAGGTGCATGCTTTTTATTCAGGCCAGGCTAAGTTCCTATGCTTTTCTGAAAAAACATGAAGATATCAAATACAGGGGATGACCTTTTCCCTACACAACTATTTAAACTCAAAATGATAGGAAAGGAGCTCTTTATTCAAGCAGTTCCGTAAATTAAAAAAATATTTAATTTGAAGGCTTAGGAAGAAAATTCCTGGTACATATTTCAGGAAAAAATCTGTTGACCAAAGCCGTTTTCTTACCATTCATAGTAATTTCATATGACTCCAGTTTAAGAATTTTCTCTTTGAAGAGCTGTTGCTGTACATCACTCTCTAGATCATGCTGTCCTTTTGTAAACCACTCAAAGCACATCTGTGAATGAAAGGCAGATGTATTTTTACCTCATTGTCATGGCAAACGTTTTAGTTTTATACAGCACTGGCAAACTATGTCAGTCAGATACCACAGTAAGTCATCTTACAGTCAAGTTTCACCTACAGCAAGAGGTTCAAATTCTAATCTTCTAGTAATCTCACATATTATAAAGGCTGTATTGAAGTATTGGGGTACTCCACCTTCATAGTCACCTTTCACCCAAATAATGCTGAATGTTTCACATGACTCTGCGAACCTGCACGTACTCCTTTTCAAACCAGCATCCATAAACCTGTAACTAATCTCCTCACTAACATTGTTCCTTCAGCCAAATTTAATGTTAAAAGAGCATCCTAGTCATAAACGAACTTACAACAGTGGCACCTTCAGCCAAAGCATATAAATGCATTACTAGGTTGTGTTTGCTACTTATTTTTCACATGTCTCTACAAAAACACTTGCTATTCATAATCCATTAAAATTTAATCTGCAACCATAGACACCAACTTTTCAAGTTTTTCTTACCTCTCGGTCTAACTCACAAACATCCTGGCCAGTTACGAGGCATTCCCAGATCTCCCTGGCACGATTCCAGCCCAAATAAAGCGTGGCTTCTTGCAGAAAAAATGCCAAAAATTTTAGATGTGCCTCCAAATACTGAGAAAGAGGAAACAAAAACTCAAGCTTAAGATTTTTTTTTTCTGAGCTTTTTTTTTTAGTTGTTAAACAACACTACACTTCGCAAAACCTGGAAAACAAGTCGTTTCTGTGGTGAGATTTATTTTTATTTCACACATTTTTTTCAACATTATCGCTTTGTGGTTCCCTTTCTAAATAGGAATATTGAAGACCCCTTGGATTTGCTATTCCTTTCCTGATATTATTTGATATTAGTTACTAGTGTGGAAAAAACGATCAAAACTTTAGCAAAAAGTGTTACAACCTATATTTGTCTAGCTTCCATGTCCTAACTAGCAAATCCATTTCAGGTTTTAAGAGCTTCACACCAAATTCAAAGGTGTAGTCTCTTCAAGGGTAGCTGAACTGAAGCTGCTGGAGAAGTTGGAAGCTGCACAAGCTTGGAGACAGCGGGTCCTGTGGTGGGGAGATCTAGCTCTTGACCAGTTAGAGAATTTGATAAGAAGCTTGTAGTTTGTGATATTTGTCCACCTTTGCTCTATAATACGGTAAGAAGGCTACAACAGGCCCTAGCAGCTAAGAAAACACACACATATCAGTGAAATGAAACATCACCTAATCCTACACAACTTTGTCAGGGATACACTAAACCATGTTTTCAACAACTTGAGGTAGTAAGAAAGTCAGGGTTCAGTACCTCCCGGTAAGTGTATCGGCCATCCACTAATGTTGCTCCAACAAGCCCTCCCGGACCTGCCACAGATACAGCCAAACGATGGCATGATATTAAGCTTCCTGTCACCAACTTCACGATTTCAAAGTTTTTCTTTAAGTCCTGAATAATGCTCTTGGCAAAACAAACAAAAAAAAAAAGAGAAGAAAAATGGAGAAAAGTTTTTTTAAGAAAATACATAAACAGACATGTGCACACAACAGCCTGCTCTTATACGGTCAGGTGTTTCTTAAGGGCAGGAGTAATATTTTCCCCCTTACCAAACACCCAAAGACCCCTGACATCGGTGTTTTCAGCATATGCTGAAGTACATGTGCTGTAGGTTGCAGACTAAGCCCCACACCTCCGCTAGGCCACTGTGTAACACATGTGACATGTTGGTATTTTAGTCTGTTTTCCAAGAGTCAATGTCAATTCAATTACAAAGCAGCTGGTCTAAACAATAGTCATTGTTCGTTCTTAACAGAGACATGCCTGCTAATTCTACAAAAAGCTGAGGGTAAAATTAGTCCTGACAGTAAATATTTATACATGCATATACATGTGCACACAGATGGATGGCACACAATTCAGCATTTCTAATTGAACAGTTTATGCTACATCACTAAACTGTATTTCTCAAAGTGTTTTTTAGTTTGTTTTACTCCCTTCTAAGTTCAAACTTCCATATTCTACAGAAACAGAGCCACAGACATAACAAGGGCTTAAAAAATCAGCATACATTCTTACCTTGTCTTGTTTTTGGTAAGTTTGCTTAATAAACGAACGTGTGATTTCATGGAGCTGACGTAATGCTGGCACCACCCACACAAACTGAGGATTATTGTGCTGGGACGACTAGTAGTAGGAAAGGTAAATACAATTACTCACGTACATGTTCAACAACAGATTAACTTTCCTCTTAGACTCCTAGAAGCCTAATGATTTCTATTCCTCTGCTGCTGTTTCAAAACAACAGCTACAAACTCTGAAGGCTTCAGTTACTTGTCCCTAGTCCCTTTCAAAACACACCCAAGGTGCCCTTCTCCGCTTTCTACAAGAAGTCCTTTGACACACACATATGCCATTCTGCTATCCTTATTATTAAGCCCGAAGTACCACCTCCTTGCTAGAGAACATGCAAATTAAGTAGACAGAGAACTCAGTTGCACCATGGTGAGATGATAACCACCACCTTCACAAATTATGGGAGATGAAGCAGGCCTATTAGGGCATAAAAGGGTGAATCCAGTCAAATGACATTACTTATTGCTAAAGCAAGAATAACAGAAGAAAGAAAGTGAAATACTATGGAAGGTTAAGAAACAAGAAGAAATTTCTGATTGGCGCTGCAAGGAGACCTCTGATAGGAAGCAAAAGTTACTTAAGCTGCATTTTGAAAGAGATCCTACGAAGAATAACCCTCCTACCTCATTGTTAGAACTGCTCATCACTTTTCTGGGAGGCTTCATTTTCTGTAAAGTTTGACCACACAAACCAGTACTGAAGTTGCTTGTTCAGAGAAGTGATGTCTGGTTTAAGCACTGACAACAACCCATACCACCTAGACACTTAGACAGATTAAAGTAACCTGGCCATAACAATGCTCTCTACTCAACACTCCCTCATGTATTTGAGAATGCTGCCTTAATATTATATTCCCTCCCAGTTTATGGCTTAATTTCCCCTAAATGAAGGGAAATAAGAAAATGATGTATTTTTAAAGATTTGCTGTATGATTACCCCAATCCTTTCCAGCCTGCAATGACAGCTTTCCTTTGGCGTTCCCCACTGCAGCACCTTGCCAGAATGTAATTAAAAAGAATGCAAGAACAGGAAAGGACAGGAGGAGATCCAAAAGAAAACACTCCAAGTTTTACAGAGATAGAGAACTCAAGTTTAAAATTTGTATTCCTAAACGCATTAAAAAAACCTGTGATCAAGAAGCAACACGCTGTTTCCTAAACAACTAAAGTCCTCTACAGATGCTGCAATACTGAGAAAAATTATTATACTGTGAAATAAATGACTGCAAAAAGCACAACCCCTTTTCTTTATTTACAGGTATTCTTGAAACTGAAATAAAGAACACAAAAGCATTCCTGCAGACCTCATGAAAAACTGCCCGCTATGTGAACGGTGTGGGATATAGAGTATATGCAGTCTTTCAAGCCATGCACATCTCTACTGCTACCAGGAAACATCTTAGCACAGGCAGCTACGGGAATGACTTCTTTATGTTAGATGAAAAGAGTTTAAGTATTTTATTAAAATATAAACTACTATGATTTAAATATCAATTTACATTTTGGGACTTAACAGCCATGCCAGAACACATGCTTAAGTCAAAGAAAACTAATCTAGGCTTTCACATGAAAGGGGCAGTTAAAATACTGACATACCTTTACAGTGGTTCCATTTGCAAATTCTAACCTTGGGCCCATCCTGGTAGTTTCCCATAAAATGATCACTCCTTGTGCTGAAAATTTGCTTAAAACAAAGGCAAGAGACTTACTATGAGTCTCATGGTCAACAAGTTGGCTCACACAAAGCCTACCCCTCTCGTGGACTCCCCAAGGTAAGAACTTACAGATGGGACACGCAATTTGGGCATCTTGAAAGAAAGGGCAACATCAAGGCTAGATAACATTTCATTGTGGAAAAGATAAAATAATAAACCAACCCTCTTAATATCCTCTATGCATTTGATGATGTAGCTTCTTTTGATTGCCTCTTTCACTGCATAAGCATCACTGAGGATTGTTAGGTGCTCCTCCAAGGCTTGCTGAATAAGACTACATGGTAATGTTGGAAGATGAGCCAGATCCCAAAGTACTTCCAGAACCTAGAGGAATAAGTACAATGTTAGTCAGGACCTAGGAAGTACAGAGACTAATAAGAGAGAAAAAAAATTATTTCACATTCACATGCCTTTCCAGTGGTTGTCTCCACCCGTGCTTCTCGACCAATGCGCCCTATCAGGCTCAGCAGCTTCTGTCGCACTCTATCACTCTCTGTCTCCCAGCTCTGTATGGCAAAGAAATAACTTTCACAACTACAGCAGCAAGAACTGTCAGTCTGTTAAGTCTCAAGTGTACACAAAAATAAAATTTAAAATCATTTTACTGCAGGAAAATCAAAACACATACAATTGCGTTTCCATCACGCATATTTCCTTATTTTTGCTACCGGGAGTCAGACTACTAATTTGATCAACTCTTCTAAAAATATAAAGTAGAAGACATTAAATAGAGCAATAAAATCTCACTTTAAGAACCTTATCACTGCATATATAATGTACTTTAAAACTGAGCCAATTAGCAGTACCAGTAGCAGATCAGGCTTTTGGGTTAACAAAAAAAATTAGTATCAAAAGTGTTAAGTTATGGCAAATTTTGTATTTCTAAGTTAATATAGAAAATATAAATGCATTCAAAGCATTTGCTTTTATTAGGCTGGATGCATAACTTCATCTCATTAATTCCCTTCCTAAGGAATGTAAATTCATGTGAAAACTTACCTTTTGGATTAGGACAAATAAATGATTGAGCTGATCAGAGCTAAATTTCACAGCAGCTGCAGCAATAATAGTATGTATATTTTCAATCACTGTGGAGGATTGTCCCGACTGAAAAGTGGAAGGACAACATATGAGGGCAGGTCTTTATCCCAAATGAGACAAAAAAAAAAATCTTCATGTAAGCATTATCCTACTAGTCATACTAATGAGAAAGAATAGTGTCTTTTGACAAGTTAGGAACACAAAGTAAGACTAACTGTCTCTGCTTGTCATTTCACTGGCAGAGACGTCTTTGGAAGCAATTCTAAAGCAGGAATGGACAAGTTAGTCTACCATTATCACAGCACCTTCAAGATGCTGCAATGGCACATATTGCTGTAAGGTGTGGCGTCAGCAATACAAACCACCATTTTCTTGCTTGGTTAAGTTCGTGGCGGGTGCTCCATCCCTGATATTCTTTAAAGGCTTTACTCGAGAGTGAGCAATACAAAATCTCCTCCCACACTGATGGGAGCACCATGGTAACAACAGCCAGAAGTGGGGGAGGAAGTATTGCATTTTATTAAAGAGTAAAAGCGAGTGAGCTAGAATCATACTTCTGCTCTACTAAGCATGCAAGACTTGCTACCATGCCCGCACATACTGCAGATCTGGCAGAGTCCAATGAGTTCAGTCTAAAACGTCAACATTTGCACAGAGAAGAAAACCATTTCCTGCAGTGGAAGATGACATTTCTGGTCAAAATGTCCACATCATCTGCATTAAGCAGTCAAATCACCTTTCCTACATGGTGATAAGTTGAATATACACAAAGTGAATGTGAAAAGATGACTTGTCAGTCAATTATATGTATGTACAGGAAGTCAAATGGGAATTCACACAGTTTGAGTCCACTCTCTTTATAGTCACATTGTCAGCTTCATTCAAATTTGTACCTGCAGCTACAAAAATTAATATCTTTAGGCATGGTCTTTGGTCTAGACAGTCTATCACCTCTTTCAGGATGACAATCTCTTATTCCATGTCAAATACTCTTGTAGCCCCTTAACACTTGTTGCAAACTTAATAAAATTTAACATCTGTGTTACAAGAAACTGTCAAAACACTTGATTTTAAATGGTACAGGAAGAAGTAGAAGAAAGCCTCTGCATTAATTATACTGTTAAAATCTCAACACCTCCACTTTGCAACACAGAGATGCCTATATCACAAGCAGAAAAATAGCACTAGAATATCTGCTTTTGTAAGACAGTCTAAAAGCATTCGCCTAGTCTCAGTTGCTTACCTGAATTCTCCAAATTTTAGTAAGCTCATCTAAAGATAATTTACTGCCCAGCAGTTCAATAATTCCCTTTATACGATCACAGTATTGTGCTTGGTCTATATTACCTATGGAACAAAGCAAGGGAACTAAATTAGTATATTTAAAACAGTATTAGATACATTAAATGCATAAGAATAAACAAGTTCTTGTAAAAGAGAGAAGAACAATGTGATCTTCACTTGAAAATTTTTTCTTGACTGTTAGACATATCTATCAGTTCAAAGAAAAAGAAAAGGCTTCTTCCCTTTTTATTTTACTTCATACATCTGATAGCCATTCACACCTATAGGACCTTCCTACTAGCAGAAAAACCTTAAACCCCTTTTTTCACTTTTCTAGGGGCTAACCATATGCAAAGATTAATAGAGAATAAGAAAACCCAAACAAGTACAGTAGAGGACTAGATGACAGAAGAATTTGCAGGGTTTCCCTCTTCCTGTTTTGAAGATGACAAAACCTTGAACTCCTTTGTTAATAATGTTCCATTAAAATGTACTGAAAAGAGACAGATGAAGTTTTTGAAAGACATCCCAAGGACATGTCAAAAGTCTTTGTCAAAAGTGCTTACCTTCCAGAGCAATCGACAGGACAGAATTTTCTACTAGCCAATTTAGTAATCTGTCTGTATCTATTGCATTCTTCACTGACTTGGATACAGTGCTGTCTTCTATTAATTTCGTTACCTAGAAATAGCAAAATGTGAGATTCTAACAATGCCTCTCACATGCATTACACATGCACACAATGAAACCTATTGAAAAGGCTTACTGAGAAACTTAAGTGTGAATCCTGAAATATTTTGAGAATACGTGGAGGTTGGGTTTTTGACTTTTTTTGGGGGGGATTTTTATTGTTTGGTTTTTGTTCATTTGTTTTGTGAGGTTTTGCTTTGTTTGCTTGTGGTGGTTTTTTTTTTTAAGAAGCTATTTAAGGGAAATTCCTAACCAGAAACACCTCCTTGTCATCAGTCTCTCAGGCAGCAGATTCTTATTTCCAGTGAGACACAAAAAAGCTGGTCTGTGCCGCCAGGTTTATTTCTACAGACATATCCAAAGTAGGTTACCTCAAACTTCTGCTTGTTACACTCAAATCAGTGTCCTGTTTCTTATCCAATACAGAACTGATACAGGCTCCTCAGTCTGGGGAGAAAGAGTACCTTCCTGCTAAAGCCTTCAAAAGCCACACTTTTATAACTCCATCAAGGATACATGGCATTTATGATTAAGAACCAAACATCAATGAGGTTGAATCTCTCAATTTCCCCCTTTTCTGCTTCTTTTTTTTTCCTTTATGGTAAATCTAAAACAGCTTACAATGACTGCACACTGAAAACATACTTTTGGGGGGCACTTAAATTGTACAAATTTAGAAAGAAGGGAATGAAGAACTCTAAAACATAACTCCCAAGAAAAATAAACTGCTTTCTTCTTCTACTTAAGAGATAAGATTCCACCACAAAGAGCCCTGTTCCATTAACTCCAGCTCCTAGGTGGTTCTTCAGTGTCAGTGTACCACCGTAACAAAAAAAAAAATACAATTAGATGGTGTAATGATCTAACTGGACTGAGACTCCAATCTAGAATTAAGTCCCACTTGTTTTTTTCTCCTTATCTCTCAATGGGAAGAGAAGAGATGGAGTGCTCTGAACTATCAGGGTTATCTCAGCGTAAATATTAAATAAATAGCATGTACTCCTGCTTTTAAATCAATCTGAAACTGCAGTTCTTAGAAATGTTTCAAACCATGTCTAGCTGTTTCCTGATTAGGAGGCCATGGTACTTGCAGTGTCTACTAATATTACAAGCAACTCTTTTCATATTAAATTGGTTATGGTATTTATAATGAGCTAAGGCAACCTAATTTGTCAGGAAATATTGCCCCATCTCTACGCTTGTGATTTAAATGACTTATTAACAACCCATCCCACCTACACACACAGAGCAAACCTACTTCTTTGAGGGAATTCATTTTTGCACTGAAGTGAGGAGATTTTAACATGCGCAACAGAATGTCCAGCCGTAAGTCATCTACTGCAGTTACCAAATCAGGTTGGAAGCGCATACACAGCAGTTTGATACCAGACAAGAGCTCAGGGATACTGACTAGTCTCTGTTTAAAACAAAACAAAAAAAGGACAATTAGAAGAAGTGCTATTTTTGCTATTCTGTTTCAGACTTCAATGATTGATGAAGTGTAGGTTTAGTGACCCAATACATACTGTTTAATCTATGAAACCCAGTACCATGTATATCTGTAAGCATTGCTTATACACAAGAAATGTTAAGAAAACAAAACTCCTGTTACAGATTTCATATGCTAAATTGCTCCTCTGTAGTTATACAACCTGTGCATACTTTCAGTTTACAATTAACAGTTCAAGTCCCAATAAAAAGTTAACACTCAAAAACTTTTCAGAACTGAATGCCAAGTTCAGGATAATACAGGAAACAGTCACAAGTCACACAGACATTTTATCAACAATTATCAAATGCTCAGAAGCAAACAGCTAAAGCGATAATCTTTTGCACACAAATTATAAGAATTTAACAGACTGCAAGATGGTAAGCATCTTAACGACAGAGAAGTGAGCATTCTGTACAATTCAAACCATATTTGATAGCAATGGCAGCAAAATGTTTTAAAAAATCATGACATCAGGTATCTACCGAAAAGGGTATTGAATGGAATCGGATAAATATATTTTGTTCTATGCCATTCAGTCAGAATTCAGAACAGGTTGTTATTTTTGCCAGTGAAAATAAAGCTATTATTCTTGTCTACACTGCCAGCATTTCCAAGACACACAGAGCAAGTTCTTCCTAAATCTTTAATACATAAAGCATTACCTTGTCTTTCAAGTCCTTCTCTTCGACATTCTGTACATATTTAATCATTTTATGAATGACTGGATCCAGCATGGGCTAAAGAACGTGAGAAAAGGCATGACAATCATTTTATGTTTCCTGAAATCAATTACATTACTCAGAAGATCTGGCTGCAACAAAGTGAAACACATAGCTGAAAGCTCACAATTACCTTAGACATAAAGCAACACCTACAAATTATATAAAAATATCCTGCTAGATATGTCTAGAAAAAGAAGCAATCAGAGTAAGAAGTCATTTCAGACCACGATAGTACAGGTTTAAAAAAGAAAACTAACCAAACCCAAAGATCTTTCAAAATGCATCAGATGCATAGGCCTCTCTGACTCCCAGTGGCTTCTAAAACTACCTCCTCATCAAATAAAGACTTTCAGTCACTTATTAAATTATTAGTTTCTGTTAGTGAGTGTAGGTGTGAAGCCTGGGGTATATCTGCATGTACAAATGTTTTATGGTAAATTTCTTTTCCCTATTCCACAATATTTTCCAGTGTAAACTCTCATGTCCATGTGTTTGATCTTAGTCGGAAACTTAAATTTAAAACAAAAATCCATCCATCAAGCTGTATTCTTTCCCCCATGCTTTACACTGATGAAGCTTACTAATGGCAGTGGCAAAGCTGCTCACTGTTGCACATGTAGATAATTGTAACAGATCACTGTGCTCAGAAAATGAATATGAACATTGTCTGAACTCTCTATCCATCACCCTCAAGATGCTCAAAACGATTCTGGCACTTTATGCAAAATGAGTTTTGAAGGCTTTTCAAATTTGTCATAAGTTTCATACCTACACAGTTATACACAAATTTTCAGTCCTCTCTTTTTTTAAATTCCTATGATAAAAAGAACAGGTTCTCACATAGCTGTCTTTCTGATACTATGCTGCCTGAAATCTCTTTTAATGCAGAGAGCTCCATCTGAATTTGAGCTAACTACTACAGTCACATTTTAAGTCTTTACTGTTTGCCAAAAACAACTCATAAGAAAGGCATTTTACCTGTACTACTGAAGAGTTAAGATATTCTGCACAAACTCCAAAGGGTTGAACTAATGCAGAAATTGCCTGAAAGGAAAACAGCAAGTATTTAGGAGCATATATAAGAAATCTTTTCGGAGTTTGCGATCTATACCTTAAAAGGCAAATGAGGGTGTGCAAATATTACTTATCTAATATGATAATTTCCAGTCATTTGCAATAAATTGATTTTGGTGTGCAACTCCTTTACAACACCACACAGTCCAGGAAAAAGATCTACTCTACAGCATACAGTACGTGTTACATATTTTTGCCTGAAATAGAAAAAGCCTTCCCAGTTCTCACTAATCTTGGTCCTCTCATCATTCTGTTCAATCTTTTCTGTCTAATCCTGTTTCAGTCACAGAAGTAAACTGACAGAAAGGGACACATCACATTTTGGTTGCTCTCTACAGGAAAGAGAGATGTGAATGCAAAACTTAAGGTTAGAGCTGTATATATCTGGCAAATTTCTTCCCCAAAGCATTATGTGGGAGAAAGCTTTTGTATATTATTTACCTATTTACTTTATATCAAAGCTATGTGTCCATACCACCCAAGCTGTATTTCAGATTATACACCCAAACTAGTCTATGATTTTCAACTGATATCTGTCATCAAGCAATTAATATTTAAAGACATTTGTTTGCCAATAAATAATTTCAAAATTAGTTTCTTCTCATATTGGATCAAGAACTGTGAAACTGAGTGTGCACCACTGAAAGCAAAAGGCCTAACCTAAGTGATGCTAAACCAGTCCTCCTTCCTAAGTAAGCATTTATTAGTCATTAAACAAAGCTGAAGTTTCTATTGCAGTATGAGGATATAAACTGAGTTTCCTTACTCTTGTCATGCTCATATACGGAGCCTCTCTCGTTATAAAGTAGCAAATATAAGTACGTCAAGAAAAGAAGTTAAATTCTCTCCAAATTGCAATTCATTAAGAGTACATTAGTTTTATACTGAGGAACAAGATTCTAAATGACATGGTTTTCCTTTAGACTCCTTGTTCTTCAGAGCCTGAGGCTCTGGAACGAGTCCAGAGAAGAGCAACAAAGCTGGTGAGGGGGCTGGAGAGCAGGTCTTAAGAGGAGCGGCTGAGAGATCTGGGGTTGTTTAGCCTGGAGAAGAGGAGGCTGAGGGAAGACCTCATTGCTCTCTACAACTACCTGAAAGGAGGTTGTAGAGAGGAGGGTGCTGGCCTCTTCTCCCAAGTGACAGGGGACAGGACAAGAGGGAATGGCCTCAAATGGCCTCCACCAGGGGAAATTTAGGCTGGACATTAGGAAAAAATTCTTCACAGAAAGGGTCAGTGGGCACTGGAACAGGCTGCCCAGGGAGGTGGTTGAGTCACCTTCCCTGGAGGGGTTTAAGGCACGGGTGGACGAGGTGCTGAGGGGCATGGTTTAGTGTTTGATTGGAATGGTTGGACTCGATGATCCGGTTGGTCTCTTCCAACCTGGTTACTCTATGATTCTATATGATTCTATGATTATGAAGTCTCCTGAATAAAATACGTTAGGAAGCTAAAACTAACAAGTTTGGCTTTGTCACCAAAAATAGTATAGAATTGTTGAACCAGCCAGCTTTTAGACACAGCTCTTGGAAAGTTGCTTAGGATTAGACAGCATCTGTCTTCCCAAGGATTTTTTGACACAAACAATGATTTCTATAATAGATGACAGAAGTCAATTCACTTGCAACTAAATGCAGCCACAGCTGAAGCAAACAGAAAAATAGGGATATATTTGTGAATTTACAGTGACAGATGTCTGAGTGGAAGGCTGAATATTAACCAGAAAGGTACACTAAACAACTTCTTTTCAGTGATGTCTCAAAGGCCCTTGAGTTAGAAGCCATATGCATAACCTCATTCAACCTCCAGACTGACAGCACTTCTCCAGGGCTCTGTGGGAATGTTGCTCTGGTACCAAAGCAAAGGCAAGAGCACTACCAAAAGGTTCTACTGGTTCTGCGTGAAGGGTCTTCATGACAGAAGATAAACTTACCCCAAGTTCAATATCTTCTGAATTGAGTTTTGACTGAATTGCTGAAAATCCACCCAACTCTGCAAACTGAAATAAAACAATCAGTATGATGCCAGTGAACTATCTTTTAAATAAGCTAGTAGAGAAAATACTCCATTAAGAGTTCCTAGGATGCCAATGAGTATCTTTTACCATGGACATAAAATTTGTTTTCATGGGAATTCAGGGGCACAACGGGGTGTGATATCCATTTAAACATCCAGCTAGAAACTCTGTCTTAGGTGAAAATGGATATAGTGAAGAAAGCTAGACTGCTTATAGCAATAGCTGACTGGCCTAGCACGTTTGACTGGGAAACAGCACTGCAGCCCAAGTGGAGCTCTTGACTTCCTCTAGTCATAGATATCCTGTTAGGGTAAAGGTGCTGAAGGGAGAAGGCAGCAACTCAATATTTATTTAGCAAGGCCCCTTCCCTATATGTAGGCAGGATTAAACTCTTAAACTACTTTTTTTTGTGGTTGTCACAAAAACGAAGAGTGGAAAAAATTCAGAGGGAGGAGAGGAAGAAGAAACGATCTCTGAAGCCAAATGAATTCAAGTGACAAACAACAAATCTTTTTGGTTTACACTTACTTACCCTGTTTACCAGATCCACCAGCCACCCATGAGGTTCCTTTAACAATAACAATATTAACAAATTAGTAGCTGCAACAATCAATGCTAAAGATATTGTCTTCTGAAACAGAGATTTGGACAGGCACATTCAGCCCATTAACTCACACCCAAAATGTATGCATCATGATTTCAAAGAAAACAGCAATGTGGTTGTAACAGTTACTTTTCTAAGCATGTAGCTAGAGCTCTGGGAGGTTCTCATTAGCATCATCCTTTTTTGGACTCCACTTGACATCACTGACCATGTGCTGTGGCAACAGTATGCACTGTGGCTGCTGACTCAGAAGCAACTGTATTTATAGCACATTAGCAGTGTGGAACATTACTAAAGAATCCTTTCCAAAGCAACCGACGTAGAATTTTCTTTCTACAGCCACAAATTTGTTTCCTGAAGGAGAGATCAACACCACTGAGGCTGCTTTTTCAGACTCACCCATCTGGAACAACTGCAACAAGGCAGTGCAAACCTCAAAAACTGCCTCCTTGCCAGCATGTCTGACCTGAAGATATCCTGTCCTTAGCTGTCAAAAAAGTATAAATTCTTTACTAGACCTGTACACTTTGAGTTATCCTGGTCATTTCACGCCGAACAGTCAAATAGATGTCAGTCATTAGATGCAACAGATCCAACTGTCCAATTGCTGTAATACTTTAGACATGAAGGTACACAATTTTCTAAATCCCACCTCTAACAGAGAACTGGGACAATTTGAGAGGACAAATTTACTTCTACAAACTAACAAACTGAAGATCTATTTGCCGTAATTCTTGTTGACACATTTAAGCTTTCTTGTGTTATAAATCCCTACCGATCAAACAACCTTTTCTGGAATAAACACACCTACCCTAAAAATAGGTTTCAGGGCACAGGCATTCTTACCTTCTGAAAAGTAGATACTGGTGAGACAGCATGCATGTTCCCCTCTCCGAAGACTTCTGCCCAGTTTCTCTGGCATACTTTCATTCGATTCTTGAAATGATACTCATTGTCAGGGTTAAACGCCTTGAAAGAAAAGCCCACAACAATGAATAGCATTGCTTATGCCAGTCTCAAAACTTATCTTGAAAATGCCTTACTTTTTCAGTTGGGCATTCTCCTAGTTGACAGATAATCTAGCAAAAAATACAGTTTCATAAAAGACCCCTGCTGCTGCCTCTTAGTTCTCACTGTATAAAGCATTCCAAAGCTTCCATTCTGTAAGGAAAATATCCAATACCCATGCAAGCCAAATATCCGTAAAAGGGGAAGATGAAATCGAAGTACCAGTTTTAAAAAATAAAACCAGTGAAGTGACAGCAGATGTGATTTTTTTTGACCGTGCTAGTTTTCAGAAGGTTCTAACAGCACTCACGCCCTTTACGAATTACATATTGGATGCTAAAAATCTTCAGCAAGCAATGGCTGCAGACTGTAATACGTTACAACTTAAATAGTTTGAAAACACATCAGCAGCATAAATATGAAATGTCAAATACTCAAATACTAGAAACTACATCAGAGGGTCAAATACCATTGTAAGTACACCGAGCAAGCCCACGGGAATCGGATCTTGTTTTACTCTTTCTGCGACCAAGTCCACTAGCAACATAAGCATGTTGTATATTCCTTCATGGATTTCAGTTCCCCATTTGTGAACAGCACTGGATGTCAACAGCTGGGAAAAAAAAATTTTTTTTTAAGTTTGGGCAAAATCACAAAATAGGAGAAATTTATCAACCCCTGAGACTGTTTTCAGAGCAAATGTTTTCTTAGAGAGTACTAATCACTGTGTGATGCATTCTTCAGATGCTCTTCCTGCACTAATGGTTTAAAAGTTAATTAAATTGGTAATTTCATTGAAGAATATCTCAAAACACAGTTTATGACAGAAAATAAAATGTATTCAATGCAAATGGTTTTACATTTCCATACACTGGTAACGACTAACATTTGCCAATAACAACTAATACAAAATTAATTTGTTTGCAACACACAACTCTGATTTTCAAGTAGGTGTGCCACAAAGCTGCTCTGATTCAGCTCTAATAACCATTTACTAATTCACACTTCTTGAGCAACAAAGAACACGTACCATGAAAAGAGAAGTATTTAATACTGCTCTTCCACCTACTGAAACATGTTCTGTAAATCTGGTCTAATGTGTTGTTCATAACGGACACAAAGCTTCCAACTGCAAACTTCACTTAATTTCTGCTAGCTTTTCCTTTAAATGTCTGTCTTCCTTAAACATACTTATATTCTCAGTATTTTAAGACTAGGACTGAGCAACATTTTAAAAGGTGTGTATACATGTTATTATACACATGGTTAAAAACTGGTCAAGAAACTTAGGCAGCATCCAAACTGGATAGAATAGTGGGAAGTAAATTGGTTTGTGGAGCTGTGTAGAGAAAACTCACAATAACCAGGAGAGGAACAGCCAGAGAGGCACGTTTGGCATTAAGCACTAAAGGGAAAGGCAAATTCTACACAGATCATGCAAAGAGGCAAGAAAGAACTTCGCGATCAAAGAGGCAGAAAGAATAAAGGAAATTTGATTCTGAATTTGCCATGAATGGCTACATCCAAGGGTCTTTAGGCTCCACTACTTACTGTAGAGCTCTTCATTTAAGAAGTTAAAAAAAGGGGGGTGGGGGGGTGGGTTAGAAAAGCTATATATCAGAATTGACTAGAGTTGCAGAACTAGGACTTTCTATGATTTTTAACCTAAGTCTGTGTACAAGTTTAATTTAGGAAACTAACCTGAGTATGACTTTAATTTAAGAACACACTCTCTAGTTTCTCTATAGTTTCTGAGGATTGGATTACAAAACACTATCTCCACCATAAACAACACAAAGAAACACTGTATTGGTCTACTGTACCTACTTACCTTTTTAAATGCTTCAGGCATGCATCTGTCCATAAATCTCTTGCAATTCTCATCAGAATCAGAAAGACCTTTGCAGAAAGGAAAGTGCTTTTTTTAATCTATTTTAAAAAAAATACTTTTTAAGATTACCCCAGAGAGCTCATTGTAAATTTTTGGGAACTTCGACCTAAGCCAACAGTAGCAAGTGTGCTCCTAATCATTCATAATTAGCATGATTTTCAGTTACAAAAAATTGAGTCAAGAGAACCTGCCTTTTAGAAATAGAAAGTTTCCCAATGTTCCACCTTCTACAATCTCTTCAGGCATTATTAGCACCGTAAGTATTTCTTCCTTCACAGTATATAACTTACACTAACTTCAGATAATTTCTGATGCTTCCCAGCCTCCACCCAAACCCAAATCTAAGAACACGTTCTTAACACACGTTAGGAACAAAGGAAAAAATGAGAACCACCTTTGAACACTCCATTCTTCCAACAGGCTGTAACATCCCTTTAGTCTGACATCAGGCATGAGGGAAGAACTATCTTGCACTCTCACTATATACCAATTGTTGGGCATGATGCCTCCATAACGCTCAACCCCAGCCAAAGTACTGAATACAGAAAATTCAAACTCAGGTCTAATGCAGTATAAGCATTTTGCTAGGGAAAAACAACCAGTTACACAAGCGTGGTACAGCACACGTTTAGATGACAGCTTGTTTTTACGAAACGAAAATAACCAGCACAATGGAGAAAAAAAAAAGGTCAGTAATTCAGCTCTGAAAGCAGTAATTCCTACAATCATTAGAACATAAAGAAACATGTGCTCCACTCTTTTTTTTTTAAAAAAAAAAAGCTAAAGTAAACAAATAACTTCAGAAAAAAAAAAAATCACACTTTTTTTCAGCATTGCGTAGAATGGTTCACTGTTAACCACTTTCACAGAGATGTGATCATTCTGCAGGTTGCTAAGTAAACTACTAGAAGATTAATACGAAAGTTATAACTGCCCAGTCTATGAAATCATTTGAACAGATGATCTTCATACAAGTAGAAGGAGAACTTACCTAGTCTTGCTAGGTAGGTGGATGCAATTAGGCACTTGCCTAGAGACTCTTCCCGCTTATAGGGTATGGACCAATGATCTGTTAAAACCCTGCTCTCCAGTTCATACAAGTTCGTTGTTGGAAACTCAATACCTTCACCAGAGCAATTCCCATTTTCATCATTTTTCTGTAAATAAAAAGGAAGTTCAAGTGAAACAATTTTTATTTCTCTCTCCTAGACACTACAAAGAATGTAGCAGCTTCATAAAAAACAGCTGTACTTATAATAACCACGTCAAATTCTCAACAACCCTGAGGCCGCTTCTGTTTTTCACAGCGGAATTTAATACATCAATTTGAATTGAAGGGATTACATACCTTTATGTATTTCATGTAGGTGATAACTACTATGTTTACATGACTAATTGCTCACTAATTGCCTATTAAAGTGGCAAATCTTGTTCCTCAGCATATCAGATCCTAAAGCCAAGTGATAAGTACTTCCAACCCCCTAAGACTCTAAGGTACAAACCCTTAGATCTGTATATTAATCCTCTGTTCAACAACTGCTGTGGAAAAGGGAATAGTTTATTTTAAGAGAGGCCAATTTCATCACCTTCTCACCCCTTCACATTAAGAAACAAAAAAGACTAATCTAGTACACCAGCATTATTTTTTTTTTTTACTAGCTAATTATCCAAAGAAAAAAATTACATCTCAAATAGTTGTCCAACAAGGAAACTACAATTATCTTTCTCCTAAAGTCAAAACGAGGTACCGGAAAACATTCTAAAACAGGGATAAAGCAAGCAGAAGCCTGCAGCTAACTTCACACTTTACTTGCTAGTGCCACCAAACAGCAGCTATTTCTGTGTACAGGCAGAACGCAGAGTTTGTGAAGTTCTTTGTGAAGTGCCATATGAGGTAACTGCCTCAGTGCCAAATGAAAAAGTAGACAAGTTATCCATTTATTTTCTTTTGTTTATTTTTTAACCTCACACAGACATTAGCTACCCAATGTGCCAGAGAGTTCACATGGACGCCTTTCTCTGCCTTCACAAGAGCAGACAACTCAAGCAGAAGAAAGGACAGAATGTCTAGATCTGGCCTTGCAGTACCCAGGAGCAACTGTCAGAGACAGAGGAAAACACAAGCGCAGTGATGGTAACAAGATCCCCTGAGAGGGAAGCCAGGGACACGTAGGGAGGAAGGACAAGCAGGAAACATGTTCAAGAGTAAAAGAAAAAAAAGATTGTTACGAAATGAACCTAACAAATAAAATGGAATAAACCAAAGGAAAGAATTGAACACAGGAGGACATAGCATACAAAGAATTAAATCAATGTACACAGACAAATGTGCTTCCGGCTCTCTCACTGCATTTGCTATTTGCAGGATTAGACACTCTTATTAAAAAGTAAATGTGTCATTTTTACTTTCACAATTATTCAAAAATATTAAGCCAAGGAAACGGCAATTGTACAGTGCTTATCCTTAAAAGTTTACTGGTGCAGGTGACGACAGCACACAGTGATTGGACTTCATAACAGGTTCTGGAGAGCAGCAGTAAAATTTATAGGAATACAACACAAAATAGAGCTCAGAAAAAAATCTCACATGTCAGCGTTTGGGAAGTAAGGTGCCAACTTCTTCTGGACCTCTGCTAAATACTTCATCCTATGTCTGTCATTATGGGAGGACCTGAATATCAATTTCTCTAACTGTATTTGCCTGATCCAGTACTGTGCAGTGGAAGTCTGGTCTAATTCACATCTAGCAAATCATGCCCTTTTAAGTACTTCACATTTTGAAGAACCTAAAGGTCTAAATGAAAAGACATTGAAAGTATTTAAAAGCATGATTTTTCTAGGAAATGCTCTGTATTGCTAATTAAACAAAAAGCAGCTAAGTTTGCAGCTTTTGTAAAGGACACCGATCCAGAACATAAACCAATTTCCTGTAGAAAATAAACATGCAGTTATAAAGAAAGGCCATATAGTAACAGCATGGGATACAACGATTAGTCTAATAAAGGTAGACTGAGTATAATGAACACACAGTTGCTAGGTGTTCAGCAATTTCAGTTCAGCCTAGGCTTGCAGCAAAGCAAAGCAACTTTTCAATAAATTATTACAGTAACTAAGCTACAGTTGCTCCATTCCCCAGATGAAAGCATCCGCATTAAATAAAAATATGCAGTGCTAACCCTAGTTTAAGAGGTATAGCCTAATAGTGGAGACCTTCAACTGTTACTGAAAAACTCCACCTGTTGTTTTGCCCCCATCTGCATCTAAGCAATGTTATTTTTTTATTTACCTCTTTCCACACAAGTGGTTGCCACTGTCAGTAATATGGAAATTCAGAAGGAGAGAATGAAATAATCATTCTTCACTGTTCACTCAGGTCTCACAAATAAGGGCATTATAATAAATTGCAGTAAGGGTACGGCTGGCTCATTGCCAGAGCCTACCAAAAATGCAGTACGAAAACAGCTTTTCACACAAGAACTAACAAAAGTTGCGGTACTGGAAATATTGTCCTAGTAACAAATAAAACTATTTGCACTGAAGAAGCACATCTTTGGCACGTTCCACTAATTAGAGGCCATAGGTCAATTTTCTGCTACTAAAACCCTGCCCAGAAAGTATCAACTTAAATTATTAATTAATTTTAGGACACATCACATAAAAGTAGCTTCACAGCTGCTGTGAAACCTGTAATAGCCTCAAATAAACACCCTGGTAGTTTAAAACTCAAATTCCCCTTCAAGCCATTAGCAAATTTAATACCCTGCATTTTTTAGAGATTACTGCTATGTTCAGTATATATTGCTGCAGAGTCGTATTTCTTACAATATATCTAGGATGAGTAATAGTCTCTTTAAAGATGTATTGCTGCTCTTTCATAATTAGCATCATTCTACACAAGAAAATCCCCCAAACTATTTACCACCCAACTTTTAAATCTATGTCTGTACTGCTCCTTAAAGTGAGGGATGTCTTAACTGCAGCTGGCAGCTACTGTAGCAAGACGCAACTTCAGCTCAGCTCTTGCACAATGTTAAGGTGGCTCACTAACCAACAGGCTGAAGATCTTCCTTGCTCTGTTGACATTCACAACTGCAACACAACACAGCTCTGAATAAGCAGCCACAATTAACACTTTGTAGCTAGGAGCTAGGAATTGTAGGTACAGACTCTACTGACCCAGCTCCCACAGGTGAAATAAAAGCTTTAAAGAGTATGCTATACGCGAAAGTAAACGGTACACAAGGCCATGTCAGCCTCCCAAAAAGTGGCTTTTTGGGCATTTTTTTTCCTGAGAAATTACATTTTTTTTTTAAAAAAAAAAATATAGAAGCTCCCTCCCCTGAAGCAGACGACTTAAGAATGGGGTCTACCAGTTGGTGATGACCTAAATCAGGACTATGCAATTCTGGCTGAACAGATTTAATACAGGACTGGCAGCTGACATGCTAAGGATTTGTAGATACATTCTCCAACAGCAGAACAGTAAAAAGCAAAGAAACTATTCCTGGTAGCCAACTGGTCATCCAGAGAAAAACTTTTAAATATCTGCACGAGTCAACTGTTTTCTGAGATAGGAAACGGTGGTGCATATCCCATGCCCTTCTGCAGCTGAAATCCTAAACAAAAAAACATTTGCCAGCAAACCTTTAACAATTTTCCATGCCTTCTGACACATACTTTATTTCACAAAAGCTCTGAGGATCACCCCATTCTAACAGCATTAATTGACTCTTTTGGCTTATTTTCAAGGTGTGAAAATACAGACATTTATGTCCAAACACACATACACAAGCTCCCAAGAGAAATATTCCCACAGGAACAGTCTCAAGCACTGACCCAAGATTCTCAGTCTGGGGACCTGGCACCTCCCAGAGTTGTTTGCAAGGTTGAACAAACAAAAATTGTTAAATATCTGATCAATAAAGCATTGTGTAAGTCTCTAGTATAAAACTTGCCATGGAAGACTAACACAGAGAAGAGATTAGACCTCACACACACACAAAAAATATAAATTCACTTTAATTGCCAAAAGGTCACAGTTTAAAGCTTCAAAATGTATTCCCGCAGTTTTCAGCTAATTAACTCATCAAACAGTGTTTAACCAAAGCCACCGATGTTTACCACACCAGTCACGTTGCATAAAACAAGGAGTTTAAGAAAGTATTTTAATGCTAATTGGCAGTCTTAGTAATGAAATTACAGTCAAATTATCATGTGAATTTGTTAATTTGATTTTGATAGAAAGCTAACAAGAGAATTTATTACTACCAGGCTTGTCACATTATGTGCTCCTGAATCTTGTATAACTTATGAAACAGAACCTCTAAGTCATGTTTCTTTCAACAAGCAACTGGATAAGACTTTCTCAGATACCAGCAGATCAAGCAGCTCCCTTCATCCTCATTCCTCTCTAATAAATGATTTTCACAAAACGACTGCCATTTTATATCCAAGAAAACAGATTTTGGCTGCTTCCCTGCATTGTTTAAAACAAAACCAAAAAAACCAAAAAGAAATTGTATTTTGTTACTGTGAACCCACAAACAGGACCAAATTTAATTGCTTCGAAAAGCAGTAATGAAAAAAATGCTTTGAGTCAGAATTAGAAGACAAAAATTCTAGGTCCACCTTTTGGTTTTTATCACAGATGTATACTAAAAGCAATAATGCAGAAATCAGTTTTTCAATACTTCAGCTTCCCCAGCTGTAAGGTGTCAACAGGGACACTTGCCCATGCTAACACAGCATCACTTGTGCTTGCAAAGTACTGCAAGATGCTTAGGTGGTGGCAAGGTAAGAGACATTCATCAAATACCCATAAAACCAGACAGAGCATTTCTCTGCTCTCTCATCTATTATATCCAACGATTTCTGGAAGAAGCTATGAATCCTGGAGTCATGACTTGACAGTCCCTCTACCTGTCAGGCTACTGATTAAAGCAGCTTTTACTTTCACGCCTGGATGTCAATTCTCTTTTCTTTTAATTAACTCCTAAAAAGAAGATATTCTGTCACCTAGAACTGAATTACAGGGGTGAGAATTTCAAGGCTTTCAAATAAATCAAAGCTACCACCTTGCACTTGAACACAATAAGCATGAGGTACTGAATGTTAAAAAAATAAAAGTTACGCTTTCATACCTATAACCTACTTGCTTTTAAAAAACTGGTGCTCCAGGAGCTTAAAGAACCTCTTTGTACATATGTTAAGTGGCAGCTGTGGGAATAAAATTGAAGGAGTATTTCAGTTGCCTGTTCTTGCCATAAGAATAAACTCATTCAACTCACACTGCTAAGAGCAAACTTGCTATCCTTTTATGATTACAACAATATTAGTAAGCCTCAGAAAATGGTGTCATATATGGAATTTCCACGTTGTTTCTTATATGGCACTGAGAAACCTCACTGCGATTTCCTATATGGTTTACTGGTGAACAGCTATTTATTTACGAATTATAGTAACATTTTAACTGTTTTAAGTCCTAAACAGATACAGTATCTTTCTCTGCATTTTAATCCCCAGGAAAATACCTGTATGTAAAAATTCTGAGTACAGCAATAGATCAGAAAGCTTTTTGTTATTTATAATCTGCTTAAAGAAAGTAAGCTCAGTGGGGAGATATATGGACGTTTCGTTTTTTTTCATAAAAATTAAGCTCTTTAGTTCAAATTTTTAGTATGCGTTACTTTACACAAGCAGATGTAATCCTGTAATGAGAAAAATATTAGTATTTCAGCATGTTAATATACCAGAATTATATCAGTCTATCATTAAAGGAAAATATATCCTATGCTGCAGACTCCACCTAACTGCAGCCGATTTGGACTCTCACCTCACCATAAAGACATCCAAAGAAAATTCTGATTTATTTAGTCAATGTTCTCACAGAAAGTTTTGGGCACTGACCTTAGCTGAGAGTAGTACCAAGTGCACTATCAAGGGCTGACTAATCCCTTCTTACCAGTTGTAAGGGATTATAACAGTTTGGAAAAAAAAAAAAGAATAAGAAAAAAATTTTTAAAACAATCAGCAAGGCTAGACATTCAATAGGATTTTTTAAAACCATTGCTTGTACTGGTCTCCCTGATTTCCAGGGCAATGGTGCAATGTTACTAAGTAGTATTCCCCAGCGTATTTGCCTAGCTTTTCAGAGATAAACACAGTACTAAGCATTACAGCAAAATAAAATAATCAAGACACTGTAAAAAAAAAAAAAAAAAAAATCACATTTGACCCAAAAGATCCACTTAACTTAAAAAATGGGGGAATATCTTTGTCCTTTTATACCTCTATTACCACAGTATTCAGTGAACTCTGAGGCAGACAGATCGGTTAAAAACACTTTTGGCAACCCATTTTCAAGTTTGATAACTAGTTGTAGGCAAGGGAGAGGTCATGGAAAGCACTGTTAAGAATGCCAGTTCATAAGGAACCAAGGAAAACATAATTATCTTGCACGTTTTCAGTATTTTCTGTGGGCATATTTAAAAAACTTACTCCATTAGCACAACTACAAACAACCAGGCTGAGTCGATACCATTATTCCTCCCAACCCTCAAGTTTTCATAAGCACAAACCCCCATGCTTATTTCCAAGTAATTCAAAATAACTTTGCATGGTATCAAATAAACACCGTGCTCTAACACAACAGAACAATGAACCACAAACACTTAGCATTTCCATACTTAAAATTAAGCCAATAGTTTTACCGACCTTCGCTATTAATAGAGAAGTGCTACAGAAACACTAAAGTATTTATTATAACATTTTAGCGATCAAAGGTGCAGCTCTGGAAGGGAGAATTAATTCGTTTACACTGCTAAACACTCATCTGTACTTCTGCTCTATGCATACATACTGACATATTGCGAGACAGAAACTAGAATTGACAAAGCAGCTGACAGTGAGTTTGAAACCAAGTTCTACAATGTATAATTACAAAATTGTGATTAATTAATTAAAAAAATAACACCTTTAAGTGCCTCTCAAGACCTCTCTGGGCAGTATCAGAACAAGGGAAGTCACAACTGCTGTCAAGCAGCGAGCAGAAAGATCAAGTGGCAAGAAACATTGAGCACATTTGCTTTCTTAAATTTAATTTAATTTGGCCCACGAAGCATAACTGAAGCATACATACCATACATTATTCCTATGACAGCGCAAATAGATGGGTATTTTCAAAGTAAGAGCTTACAAAAGAAACAGGCAGTTTCTTTCCATCTTTGCCCTTCTCATACAAAGAGCTACTGTTCCCTAATCCAAAAGCAATCCAAATGATTTGCTGGAATTAACTTCTAACACTAGCTAATTTGTTTTTATTCTCATTCTTCCTCAGTATTTCACTTCCTTATTAAACAGCTGCCATAGAATAGCAATGTAAACTGGGAAGATGACCAGAAAATGCCTCCAGAGAACATTACACCAAAGACACTTCCTGCCCAGATGAAAAGTTGGCCCTTCAGAGCTGTGTCCTACCTCCACTGACCCCACGGGCATCACCTTCACTGACAATTCAGTAATTATAAAGTGCTCATCTCAATCCAAAGATTACTCTAACCATCACAATACATGATAACAAGTTTCTAAGTTATTCAAAACAAATCTTATATTTAAAATTAAACAACCGCACCCCTCCTATTATTGTTAGGTATTACCCCTATTTTCCCTCACTTCACATAGCATCTCACTCAGTCTGTATTATAACAAGAATGAGACCCAGGGTGTTTTCTTTCAAAATCCAAGAAAGCATTAACATAACCAGAATCTAAAAAGAGGTTCTATACCAAGGCCACTAATTTTTGAAAACAGTGATGCTGAAAAACAGGAGTGCTAAAATACTAATTCCACTTGACATTCTGGTGGCATCTAGCCAGGGACTCAATGCCAGAATCCACCACAAAGCTTCATTTGATTGCTTAATTGTTTTACAAGGCCAATTCCTACACAAGCAACACTGTAAAAATTCCACATGAGAACGGCAGAAATACTCACTTTTGCAAAGCTCAACACTACTCATAAGACAGGAGACTGACTTTAAATTTATAAAATCGTAGTGTGAAATCCACCTCATTTCCTTGAAGGCTAAATATCTTTTTTATCTTTAAATAAATACAGCTCCTTCAAGGATCAAGGAACCTCACAAGCCTAGTCCCTGCTACTCCTAATAAAGCACACACCATTATCCTCATTTTACGCACTAAAAGCTAAAACAGAGGTTGAGTTACACACCCACCGTGATGCAGCGCATCTGTGGCAGAACTGCTTTCAGTACAGAGCTCTAATACTGAGGAGGGATAGGGGATTTGAACACAACAGCTCTGCAGCATGACTCGTGAGAATGTTCCTGGCAGTGTTACTCACTACAGTCACTGGCCTGTTTCTTTTACAAAATCCTCTTCTCTTGAAATCAAACAGCACCTCAAAAACAATCTTGGACAAGTTCTATTATAAACCGTACTAGTAAAATCGGGTGCATATGAGCCTGTGATTCAGTTCAACTCCAAAAAAGAAAAACAACCCCAAAAAAACCAAAAGAACACAGTGCTGAAGGAGACAGAAATAGCCAGAAGGTAATACAATCCGTTAATAACAATTTACCCAAAAGGTCATAGTAATGGCTCTCTGAAGCTGTTTAAAAACAAATCAAGATTATTTTAGTAGAAGTTAAACAAATAGTTGTTCTATGTTAAATAATTTTAGTCTAAGTTGGTTCCTATCCCTTCCCACAATTTTAAGCTCTCTTCTCACAATCCCCACGTGCATTTTGCCAGCTCTTCTCCATCCCATTCCTTCCCAACCCACGAAAGTCAGCACATGGCACTCATGGCAACTGACGGACATGCAGACAGACACTGTCACCACATTCATTTACAGTCTTACCTTAAATTACAGAACAGCTTACCTGTCAAACATATGAAAAGGTACACCATCGTTCCACCCCCCGCCAACACAGCAAAGAATCACATAAAAATCTGTATGTTGCCTAAGGAATAACCACGGAAATCCCAGATTCTTGCCAAAATGCACACACCAGATTTCCTTCAGCTGACTGACATAAACACAGATGTTACATCAAACAGGTAAAGTTACCTCTTGTAAAACCACGTGACCTTGGCCTATCAAAGTGGTTTGGCACTACACAGGACAAAACTGCAAACCAACTGTAAACCTAACGCTGAACTTCCTGACTTTTCAAGAAAACTGCATAAATGAATGAGAATCTCTCTTTGTATTTCCAAGTTTGCCAGCTTTTGTCTTTTCATGAGTTAACCATTGTCATTCTAACAGCATCACTGTCAGAGGCACCATAGCTATTAACTTATAACTGAATCAACTCTATGCCCGTTGGAAAGCACCAGCCTGCCAAAACTGGAATTTTAGTCCTCATGAAAATGAATTTATGTACGTCGTCATCTCAAGTATGACAGAAAGCACAGAGTGCATGCTGGGCTAGATCATAGCAGCTGTCTTGCTTCTGGGCCAGTTATTCCAAATTCAAGCTTCTATGACACTTTCAGACACCACTGAGGACCAGCAGTCTGGACCACTGAACAAGGATTCACACTGGTTTTACCAGCTTATCTAAAGAAAGCACGCTTTTACTAGTACGATATATATTTGATGGCTATGCTATTATCAAAGAACACCAACAGACTGGGCTTTCTTTGATCAACATGCTTACTGAACAGAACAGACTCTTAACATTATGTAACAGAAATCAAATAAGTGTATGCAAATAGAATGGATTCATTACTGATTAGAGAAAATGTAAAGTATTTAATAATTCATAAATCTATTCTTATACACATGGTATGTAAGCCAAATAAAAAGAATGTAAATACAAAGTACAGATCTGTTACACACGTGTCCTGGAGAATGACTAAAGCTCTCTTGTTATTTTTAAATTAAAAATATCTAATCCTAACTTATGCTTATGAGGAAGATTACTAGACTGGAAAATTTTATTTAGGGGAAAACTTCTAATAATTGTGCTCTTTTGGTTTATATGTTCTAGTGCATTGCTGATACATAAAATCCAAAAATTAAATGGAAAATCTAACATGCCTCTACCCCTCCCCTAAACAGAAGTTAAAACTGGTATTAGGATAAGAAGGAGGAATCCACACTCTTAGATTGTTAGAAAGACTTGATACCGAGAGGAAGAAAAACTGAATTACAACAAGATAGCATAAAGTACAATATGTTTCAATATAATGTAAATTACTAGAATGCATATTACATCTATTTGTGCAGTGGCATTTTGTACAGCTTCATATGCCATAATCTAGTGTTGAATGGAAAACTACTTACTGAAGAACCACCTAAATAATAGCTGTAGTTTATTAAATGTAGTTCTATATTACATCTGAAGAGTAAGAAAACCCATGAACTGTTCATGTATCATTTTTCCTTCTCTCATAAAATATGCCAAAAGCTGCTAGGTTGTACCACAATATTAGACAAACCAGCACAGGCAACAACTTTAAGATTTATACAGATATAACTCTTCTATTAAAAAAAAATACTATTCTGCATAGACATGCGGGGGTTGACAGATACTCATATGCAAAATGAATCTAAATGAGTTGACTAAATTGAGGCCTGAATTTATGTTTCATGTAAGCAAGATATTTCACCCCTTCTGAAATGCCTGCTTATTGCAGTCATTTGTTGAAATGTTTTTGCTTCCCTTCTGTGGGTTAACAAGAACACAAATCAAGGCAAACAAGAACATGAGGGGCAAAGGAAACTATAAAGTGTAAGTACATTTGATGAAACGCACAAGCTGATATAGCAGGAGGAAAAAATCCTCTTAGTCGAGAGCCGTCAAAGTGTCATTTGTAATAGAAGAGAGGGAAAGGAAGTGCTTCTGAGAAGTTTACACTGACAGCTTCTCTTGAAATGTCACACTGACAACCCAGATTGTCCCAACCACAATCATATCTGATAGGAAAACCCACCCTCTGGGTGGCTACAGAGATCTGAAAGCGAACAAGCAGAACTCTCATTCACTCCCAACCTTTCAAAGCAAAGGTTAGAAATCAGTTCCCTGCTCCTTCAACCAGTGAGGTTAAGCGACTCCTCTTCGTCACAGCACACATGCCATCCCACAAGCATACGCTGTCAACTTCTATGAGCTAAGGATCTAACCCAGTTAATTCAGTGAACAGGATCACGTAGCTTTTTTCTGCAAGACTGGACTTCAATATACCAAGTCTATGGATACAGATGTGCAAGTGTAGCTATGTACAAGAAGATACATGTGTGTATTCCGCATCTATGTGCACTACGCACAGATGCACAGAAAGGTACCACTTCTGGAAGAGGAAATCCCTGAGGATACTATTTCCTTAAGCCTGGGAGGGTACATGAGTTTCCTCAATTTCATCCATGTGCTTAGGCATCTGCCACTGGCCACTTCTCGAGACAGAAACTACGCAAGGTAGCCTTTTGGTGCCACAAAGCACAGCTGTTCCTTCTGTCCTCATCCCCATGAGTTCCATGGCCTGGACACTACTAATAACTTCTTTTCGGATGAGAACTCTGACAGGTTTTGGAAAAAAGACCTGGAAAAGGAGAATGCTTTACAAGTAAGCACTACATGACTGTACCGAGCAGCAGGGCAACCATAAGCGTATCTGCTGGCTGAGGAATTCAGGGTTCTGGAAAAGAACGACAGAAAAGGGCAGGCAAGAAAGGAGGAGAGGAACTAGGCTGGCGTTCTCCAGCACTTCTATCTACTTCACGTACAATATAAGAGTTAAAGCCTCCGTTTTGAAGAATTCGAACTCACTGCATTTCTATTTCTGAACTTGAGCTTAGTTTATCCAATTAAAACTGTATGCAAAGCAATACCCGGACTGCACTTTCCTTCACGCTGTGCAAACAGTTAAAAAAAAAAAAAAAAAAAATTAGACAGTCATTAGTCACTGCGATTATGCAAGAAGAGGGGAGAAAAAAAATCCCACGGTAGCCACGCATTCCTGGAACGCCAGGGAAGAGCCCAGGTGCCCCCGGGATCCCGCCGCTCACCTCGGTCTCCACCACTTCGTGGTAGGCGGGCGGCGGGTCGAAGCCGCCTCCTCCTCCTCCTCCGCCGCCGCCGTCCCCGTCGCGGGGGCCCTGCCCGCCGGCGGGGGAGCCGTGGCCGCCCGGCGGGCCCTGCCCGGTCTCCACGGGCTCGTAGCCGCCGTAGTGGAGGCCGGGCCGCTCGTTGGTGAGCAGCGCCACGGCCTCGTTGATGTCGTTCTTGGCCAGGCGCAGGGCCTTGCGGATGGCGGCCGCGTCCGAGAAGCCCATGCAGAGCAACGTGGTCATGTGCTGCTCCTCCTCGCTCTCCATGGCCGCGCCGCGCCGCGCCGGGCCGGTGGGAGGGGAAGGGAGGGGAGGGGAAGGGACGGGAAGGGAGGGAGGGAGGAGGGGGCCGCGGGGGCTCAGGCGCTGCCCGCCGCGCGCGCCGCCATGTTGACGGGCGCGCCCCTCCCGCTCCGCCGCCGCGGCCGCTCCCGCCCCCCCCCAAGCCCGGAAGCGGCGGCTGCGGGGGGGGAGCGCGCGCCGGACCCGCGTCACGTGACAGGGGAGGCGCGGCGCGGGCGGGGGTGGCGGCGGGTGCGTGCGCGGCGTGTTCCTCCGTTAATCGCGGCTCTTAGAATCGTAGGCTCACTGGGTTGGAAAAGACCCACCGGATCACCGAGTCCAACCATTCCCATCAGTCACTAAACCATGTCCCTGAGCACCTCGTCCACCCGTCCCTTAAACACCTCCAGGGAAGGTGACTCAACCCCCTCCCTGGGCAGCCTGTGCAGAGCCCAGTGACCCTTGCCGCGAAAATTTTTTTCCTGATGTCCAGCCTGAACCTCCCCTGGTGGAGCTTGAGGCCATTCCCTCTTGTCCTGTCCCCTGTCACTTGGGAGAAGAGGCCAACTCCCTCCTCTCCACAACCTCCTTTCAGGTAGTTGTAGAGAGCAATGAGGTCTCCCCTCAGCCTCCTCTTCCCCAGGCTAAACACCCCCTGCTCTCTCAGCTGTTCCTCATAACGCCTGTTCTCCAGCCCCTTCACCAGCTTTGTTGCTCTTCTCTGGACTCGTTCCAGAGCCTCAACATCCTTCTTGTGGTGAGGGGCCCAGAACTGAACACAGGTATCGAGGTGCGGTCTCACCAGTGCCAAGTACAGGGGGAGAATAACCTCCCTGGACTTGCTGGTCACCAGTCCCTCAAGGACAAGTTGGGACCCGGGTGGTGTCTGTGGGCAGGCAGGCATCCTTCCCTGAGGTGATGAGCGTTGGTTTTAATCACGGAATGGTTTGGGGTGGAAAAACACCTTAAAGCCAGTCCAGTTCCACCCAGGGACACCTCCCACAGCCCAGGCTGCTCCAAGCCCCATCCAAGCTGCCCCTGAACACCTCCAGGGATGGGGCAGCCACACCTTCCCTGGGCAACCTGGGCCAGTGCCTGACCACCTGCATTGCAAAGAATTTCTTCCTGATGTCTAGCCATTCCCCATCATCCCATCACTCCATGTTCTTGTAAAAAGTCCCTCCCCAGCTCTCTTGCAGGTCCCCTTAAGGTACAGCTATAAGGTCTCCCTGGAGCCTTCTCCAGGCTGAACAACCGCAACTCTCTCAGCCTGTCCTTGTGTGGAAGGTGCTCCAGAGCTCTGATCATCTTTGTAGCCCTCCTCTGGACCTGTTCCAACAGCTCCTTGTCCTGTTGAGGATATATCATACCCATATCATATTGAAGAATCCAGAACTGGACACAATACTCCAGGTGAGGTTCCCACAAGAGAGGAATAGCAGGGCAGAATCACCTCCCTCGCCCTGCTGGCCACGCTTCTTTTGATGCATTCCAGGACACGATTGGCCTTCTGGGCTGCGAGTGCACATTGCTGGCTCATGTCGAGCTTCTCATCAGTGAGCATTTAAAGCCAGATGAGGTCCTGGACCCCGCTGAATGCTCCTGTCTGGCCTGAGTGGCGGGTGGCAGCTTGACAGTGAGTCCTGGGGGAGGGGCAGGACAGTTTCCTTCCCCCAACATCTTTCAGCCTCAGCCCCATGTTTGGCCACCACATTTTATTCTGGACCCACAAACAATGGAATATCCCCCCCAGACTCCAAAACATGGGGGTACCTTTAGATGGACAGCCTCTCTGTAGGTGAAGAAAGGCAAATGCTGATTTTCAATGCAATTATATCTGCAAAAGTACTTCAGTCCACTAATTAGTGAATGCTGAGGCAGCAGGTCTGTCAATCCAAGTGGCAATAAAAATAATTTTTTTTCAACTGCTATTAGAAGCTCTGTCTCGTCTCTCCAAGATATTTTTAAACCATGAATTTTCCCAATATCTGGCATGTTGGGCTGGCGTGAGCAGAGGGTGTGGCTCATGGGGCACACTGGGGGTTCCAGCCTGAATGTGGCCCTTGCTGCCCGCTCCCAGGGGATTTCTTTATGGAAAAGTGTTTTTTAAGCATATACTATGGCAAGCAAAGATGAAAATCCGTACAAAATGAACACACTTAGTTAACTGTGGTGCTGCGTGAAGGCCAGTAGATCTGGACTTCCTGGCAATCTCTCAGGCAGAATTTATTACCTCATTTTAACAATGTCTTTTTTAGTGCCATGGAAGAGGAAGAAGGACAAAATAGCTAAAAGATCAGTGCTGGTATCTGTCTATATACATTTGTCTTTAGAAGCTCATGTTTTCTGGTGAACTATTTTGTCCTAGATGCAGCTGTCTGACATCTTAGATACAAATTACATTCAACTTAAAGAAAGTTTGATGTGTAGGAGATACCAACAGTATTTAGATGCATAGCCCACATGAACTTCCAGAGCTCAGTGTCTGCCTCTGCTCCTGACTTTGTAGAAAGAGACAAATTGATGGACCAGTCTGTTGGACTGGCAAGGTTTGGGGTTAATTTTTAAATCGCACTATGCTGCCAGTGGTCTCATATTCCTTATACACAGACCCAAAAGATAATCATAGCTCCTTCATCTTACTCCTTCATCTCTGATTTTTCTTTCTGTAGGTTGACATTCAGTGTAATAGAGGTGATATGCATATGATCCTGAATTTAAGCTCCTGGATTTAAGGAAGGTCTTTAATTCATGCTGATCTCCAATTATAAAAGAAACTGTTATGGCTTGAGCTTGGCAGGCTTCAGAAAAATTCCAGCACTTCAAATGCATTCAATTAATATGGTGAATATTGACTAAATGCTTACTCACATGACTAACATTTAAATTACACTTTCTCATTTTTGAAACATATTATGAATAACAGTTTAATCCTCACAGCCTGATGAAATCAGTTGGCATCGTTTTCCCCTACTAAAGGAAGAAAAGTTTGTAGGAAAAAGGAATATGTTTTATTAGATGTCAGTAGTGCTTTCAGGTTTGTTTCAAGGAAGTGCTCCTGCAAATTTGCCCTGAGCTAACTAATGAAAACATGCCAAAAGTAATGGAGAAACTGGTTATAATCCCAAGTGGCTAAGAAAGGAGAGAATGCTTTACCGTTAAGTAACCTATGCTCTGTAGCCCAGCTGTCCTGAAAGGAGTTTGAAGGGAATTTGAATTTACTAAGATGTACGGGTAGCACTTGGACACAGCAGCTCAACATAATTGACAGTGAGGTGTACTAGTCCTAAAATGAGGTTTTATAGACTTCACTGACAGCATCTTTCTTGAGATTGCCTAAAGGACAAGACTATACATTCCAGTTTAGTGAAAGAACAGGTGCGTCTTTTTCTATAAGTTACTCAGCCTAGAAGTCGCAGTTTGCAAATATTCTTCATGCATTGTCACTTCAAGAAAAGTTGCAGGGAGAAGCACAGCAAACTTGTCTTAACTGTGAACAAGAAAAACCTTATGGGGCACCAGGAGGTGCAAGGAGACAAGGGAAGGAAAGAAATGGAAGTGAACAAATATCCTCAAAATCTGCCTTCAGATAACTTGGAATTTGTGCCTAGGTACTTGCCAATTTTATGTGACACTTGTTTACTAGTTATTTGATTACGTTAATTTACTGAGGGTAAATACTTTCTACTTAATGCATTATATATATATCCTGAAGCATGTTGGGACATCAGGAACCCCTGTGTTAAAGAAAAGGGACATTTTGGGACAGAAACAACTGTTTTAGTAAGTTGTCATACTGTGACATTGACCCTGGCTTTTTGGGTGGACCATGGTGCTAACAGGTAGCCTTAAAATCGAGTTTGGTGAAGAATTGCAATAACTTCTGCAGAGATGTTACGGTAGGACTGTTTGTCTAATTTATCTTTTAAACTGAAAATGCTTTTATGCTTTTCCTCAGAAGCCTGTTCTAAAGCCAGTCCTGTGTTTACAGTGCACTCGCTATTTAAACAGCAAATGCAGCGTTTTCCCTCAAAGAGAAACAGCTGTACTGTTCTGGTGGAACATACACCCACAGCCAAACTAAGGGGCAACTCTCCGGCTTGTTGAAGTTAGAACTTTCCCTTGTTGTTTACAGCTGTTGAGGAATTGCAACCAAAATTCACCCAAAATCTCAGATGCAATTGGAAGACATCCTTTGCCACCCTGATTTTGTTTCCATCATTGTTGTGCTGTCCCAGCCACAATTGTTACATATATACTTAGAGATTTTGATAGAAAGGAAAGTAAATTTTATTAAGTTGCCGCCAAATCTTTAATTTCATTTATATGTTTTACTCAGGATAAAAGAGTTTCTTTCTCATATTTTATTAGAAACACCACAGGAATATTTTACCAGGGGAAGATTAGTATGAGTTAAAACTTACTGTTTGTAAATATTTTATAAATAATGACTAAGTATGGGAAATCAAGACAAAATTGAATTACAGGGCTCCACCACTGTATGTTACATAAGCACAGAGGAGTTGCATGAAAACTGGGGTTACGGTAGCTAGAAGAAATTCCTTTGCAGTTGTTTCATGAATGAGGAGTGTGTGTGAGCCTGTGTGAAAACCAGCTCATTCATTTGGAAGGGAAGAACAACTCTTTCTCACTGATGTTAATGCTTTGGGACTAGGCACCTAATATAGAGGGATCTCAGGATTATAAGAGGCTTTTCTTCTGCCTGCCAGCAGAAGAGAAACACTCTCCACAGGCTGCAGGGTGGAGAGACTGCTTTTTGGCTGACTTGAATTAGATTAACAGAAGAGACAGCAAAGCAAATGAATGGTATTGTCTTGCAGGAAATCTCACCCAAAGGAGACAAGGAGTTAACTTGCTGTTGAGAAGTACCTTGTCCCTGTAGACCAAAACATACCAAGCACTGACAAGAGGAATGCGTTTACAAAGGTTTCCCTGATCTTATGCTTCAGATATGCAAGACACTTCTTACTTTTTGGTATAGTTGGCTGTTGGGGCAAAGAAACTCTTTACTACTTGAAGAAGGAGTATCTGTGATATAGCAGAACCCAGCCTTTGTATAATATTGCGAGGAATTAACTTATGTTTTCTGGAATGACTTTATCTTTCCTTCCTTCCTTTTATTCCTTGTCCCACCCAGTCTCTTCCAGTTTCCTGCTTCCGCTTTATTTATAGCCACCTGTAGTAGGTGGGTTTTAAGAGAGTATCTCAGGGGCCAGATAGCGCAAATCCCCCTGTATTACTGAAACATCACATTTCTTGTATGTAGATATTGATGAATGATGTTTGGCTGCCTTTAGCTGAGGGCGCATTTGTGTAATGAAGAACTATGTAAACACCTTGAAAAGTACAGCTACTATGGACAGATAATAAAGTAAATGCACAGATGCATTTGACTCCTCAGGTAGCTGTGCAGCTTCACATAAACCAAAGATTTTAACAGACACAAGGCGTGTGTGGGTCTATTCATGAGCACCAGCTGACAGATTCATGCAATATACTTAAAGACTTTCCCTGTGCTAGGAATTTTTGCTGCCTTCACAGCTTCTGGCCAGCTAGAAAGGAGATTTGTGCTGGGGGTAACCGCCAAAGCAAAGCCAGCTCTCAGCAGTGACTTTCAAAGAGGTAGTTTACCTTAATCTCAAGCTGGGGCTGGGGTACAGTAAGTAGCATAATTACAGTGTTTAGCTTTAATACAGTGCCTTATAGAAGGATGGAGGGGTATCATTGTCTCCTCAAAATGTTTTAATTTTTACAGCTGCTACAAACCGTAGTGGGGCTGAGTGGGAAAGAAGGAAGGTGAACAGATCTTATGGTGTTGATGTGCCTCCTCCAGTAAGTTTGTCCCCGTTGTTGTTCTAGTGTCCAAAAGGAACAGGAGCTGAACCATGACTGCTTTTTCTGCAGCAGAAGCCGAGTACCCACTGGTTTCCTGAATACAAAAATGAAGTTTCATACTGTTTCCCTTGAATAGAAAGCAGCATGACATGAATGTGAAAAGAGTGGAACAGTATGTTAAGGGAAACATGATTGAAAGGAGAGAGCAGCTGACTCCAGTGGCTGAGCAGATCTGCCCCCTCTGCTTCACTGTGTGGGTTTGTTTTCAGCTGTCTCGTGGGTCTCACAACACATCTCCACAGCTCTGGGCTGGAAAACGAAACAGTCGCAAGGAGGTTTTTCATTCTTCCTGAAACAAGCTTTACAGGCTGTGGAAAATGAAAGCTAAGACTGGACTTTAAAACAAGATAAAAGCACTAAGATGCAGAAATGCAGAGTGAAGCCATTCAATAGAATCAGATTTGGAACAGAGCCCTGAAAAAACCTGCAGTACTGACTAATCCATTTTTAATGTGTGTGGTTGTAGGTAAAATCACTTCTTTTAAAGATCATTTCTCTCCTTATGTTGCTTACTGTTCCTTACTGTCATTATAGATAAATGATGTGCTGACATGTGAGTTTAGTATCAGATTAACTGCAATGACAGAATTATTTCTCATGCTGGAGTGGTCTTGGCTCTGCTGCTGGTAAGGGGAGAAACAATACAAACAGGATATTCAGTGTCAAGCAGCAGTGGCAATCTGAGAGACCCACCCAGAGACAGGCACTTGAATGCTTGCTCTGTCCTTCAACCAAGTTAGCTGAGGAAACTTGATGTAATAGCAGAATGTAGAGCTCAGTTTGTGCAGGGACAAATTCATGCAGTGACATTTTAGAAGAGAAACAATCTGAAAATCTGAAACAGGAACTTATGGTGTTCTTGTTACACTGAACAACTCTATGAGGCACCACACAGTTTTACAGAGTAGCCTTTGGGTGCTTTTATTTTATCCTCAAATTGTCCCAGCCCTGCTTGCTAATCCCTTCCCTCCAGTCCTGTGATACCAGTCCCTCCTGTTGTAATACCAATCCTATCATTTACAGATTATGCAGTCTTACTATAATCAGCAGAGCTGTGAATAGGAGTGTGAATTCAATGCAAACAAGCAAGAGACTGTGGAGAGAAAGAGCACAGAGGCTCTGTTTAGGCAGGGAGGAAACAGTGCAGTGAACCCAGTGCTGACGCTGGATTGTGAAGGGGCCGTAGCACAAGTCTTATGAGGAATGGCTGAGGGAACTGGGGTTGGTTAGTCTGGAGAAGAGGAGGCTGAGAGGAGACCTTATCACTGTCTACAACTACCTGAAAGAAGGTTGTGGAAATGCGGGTGTTGGTCTCTTTGCTCAAGTGATAGATGGTAGGACAAGAGGGAATGGCCTCAAGTTGTGCCAGGGGAGGTTCCGATTGGACATTAGGAAAAATTTCTTCACTGAAAGGGTTATCAAGCACTGGAACAGGCTGCCCAAGGAAGTGGTTGAGTCCCCATCCCTGGAGGTGTTTAAAAGATGGGTAGATTAAGTGCTTAGGGATATGATTTAGGAGTGGACAGGTACAGTTGGACTAGGTGATCTCAAAAGTCTTTTCCAATGTAGTGTTTCTAAGATTCTATGACAGAATATGCTCAACTTACAGACTACATCAGTCTAGCTAAAGGCAGTGTTGTGTGGTGACAGTGCTTGTAGTAGCACACAGTACTCTAAGGGTGAAGGGTGTTTCCTGTAGTGTGTGTGTATCTGATATCCAGGAGCAAAACCAGTTGCTGGTTCTCTGGTGTAGGCTGAAATGTGGTACAATGTGATAGAGCAACAGGGAACTCCTTGCTGGCTTTTTGCCCTGCACAGATTCCTTTTGAATTAGGTTTTGACCTTAAAGCAAGACCTGCTTCTTCAGTTTCTCATTGTCTAAATTCTGCATTGAAACTTGAGAAACAAGTCTGTGAAGCTGGAGGATTTTATAAGCTGTAATTAGTGAAACACAGAATAGGTAGGAAGAAGTCTGTTCACCAAATGGAAACCATTTTACAGATCTAGTGCCTTTTATTTTACTCTGTTTCATGGCAACACAGGCCTGTGTGGTGCTGGGCTTAAATCAGAACAAAAAACTGGTCTATATTAAAAAGTGGTCCATAACTCCTCTCCTGCTTCTAAGAGGCTCTTCTACCTCCTAATCAAAACATCACCTTGCTTGCCCTTGTTGATGTGGAGACTGGAGTTGTGTTCCTGCTGCCAGGATTTTATGCTAGAGCACTGCAGGTGTTTGGCACTAGCAGCCTCACACAGGATTTTGGAGGTGGGAGCGGTGAAAGCCACTATCTTGACTCAAAATCTCGGGCATTTAAGGAGAGGGGCTGTCATGGAAGAACCTCTTTTCCTTTTTTAATTTCTTTAACATTACCAGTGCTTCAGTTGTATTTGAACAGGATTCTCAATTTTTCATTCAGTCAGTTTCTGTCATTTCATGCAGATTATGAAGCACAGAAACTCGGCTCTGGGGTGGGAAGCAGCAGCCATTCTATGCCAGAGGATCTGCAGGTACGAGTACAGGGAAGGGGAAGCAAGTCATTATTAGTTCAAACACTAGACTAAAGTTTTCAGAAATACCAAGAGGTTCTTCAAGGTTGTGAGAGCCTAAAGCCTTGGATTTCTCCTGCCTCATCTGCCTACTGGCACGCACTGCCATGTTGTCCCTTTCACTTTGATCTGTCAGTGATTCATTTTAGGGGCTCTTTATCTTCACCAGCAAGGTGCTTCAGGGCTGAGTCACACCCATCTATTAGCTCTGTTATTGTACTGTGTTATCAGGTGTTCCTTCCACTCCTAGGGTGCTCCCAGCCTTTGATCTGCTACCATACTGCAGCAACAACTTCCCTTGTTTTTTAATGCTGCAGTACATTGTGCAAGGCCATCTTCACTACATAAATGCTGCAGTCTGCTGCCTGTGTGCTGCTATCCCAAGCATGTCCATATGTTTTCTCTAGTGTGAACTAAACTCTTGTTCCCCTCAATCCTCAGATAATTATAGAATCGTAGAATTGTAGAATCATACAATAGTTTGAGTTGGAAGGGACTTTAAGGGTCATCTAGTTCCAAACCCCCTGCCATGGGAAGGGACACCTCCCACTGGATCAGGCTGCCCAAGGCTCCATCCAACCTGGCCTTGAACACCTCCAGGGATGGGGCAGCCACAGCTTCCCTCACTTGTCCTGCTGGCCACATGAATTATTAGTGATGAATCACTTTACTTCCACTGGCCAGGTTGGGCCCATTTTATTTTTGCCTTAAAACCTCTCCTCTCTCCCATACTGTGGTCTTTGCAAAACTGTAAGGCAAGTTACAAGCTCTGCCTGGTGTGTGGGCAGGAGAAGGGCCACAACCTGGCGCAGAAAACATGTAAGATGTGGTCCAGGGTTGTGGGGAGGATGAGACAGGGACTAGAGGTACCAGTTCTGTGTGCAGTTCCTATGACTTACCCAGCCTGTTTCAGACATTCATAACCACTGATCCTTGACTATGTTTCAGGCTTGGCCCATAGTCACTAATTGTCAGTGTCCTGGGCCTTCTTCCAGGTTTTAATTGTCCCTATTATTATGATGGATGCTGGAAATAAGGACACATCAGAGAAAGGTGATAGTGTTTTCGCTCTGCCGTTCTTGTTCCTGGGTCTGCCGTTAAAGCTGCTTACTGGCATTTGCACTCCTGTGAAATGTGTAGGTGAGCTATTTATAAATGTGCAGAGAGATCCCGCACCTCTAGCTTGTGTTCTGATTTAAGGGTAATCCTCACCACGAGGGGAGAATCTGTCCAGGACTGCAAAGGAGGTTAGTGGCCGCATAGAAAATAATCCACTTCTTCTAAGCCTCAGTGTTGTCTTTGCAGTGGGGTGTATTTATGAGGAAAGGAGGGGGAGTGGAGAAGTAGCATGCTGTTTCCCCACTAGCTCTGCATTTTACAGCATGATCTTCCATCTTCAGGGTGAAGAGAGGCGCTTTTCTTGCTGCACAGCCCCCTCTCCTGTCTTCCTCTCTCTCTCCACAGCAGATATACGCACACAGCTCTGTCCTGTGCTGCATTCAGCCTCAGTATTCACCTACTTTTACTCTTCCTATCTGGAGCAGATTCAGCTTGGCATGCAGGGGGGATGGCTCTTTTCTTGGAGTGATCCAGTCCCAGGCATATGGGAATTAGTCCCCGTACTTCTCAAATATTCTGCTGAAAGTAGATAGATTCATTATTCTTCTCCTGTAAGGTGCAAATTACCTCACCCTTCAAAGCGTTCAGTTTCTTGAACAGAAAGATAAATATAGCTGGTTCTCTAGGGTGTCTGATTGTATTCTACCTTTCCACATGTGGATTTGCTGATGACTAATAGCAGGCGAGCTTCTCTGCCTCTCCTCAGTGGGAACGTGATTCTTCTGCCCAACTCCCAATTTTTATGAAACTGAGGGAACTTACCTATCTTTGAGGCCTGCAACTCAGTGTTCAGCTTGGACAAGGCTGACCAAAGGACTCAGGTAGGATTAGACAGGCACAGTTGGATTCCAAATGGATAGCATAAACCAAACTGCCAAGAAAGAAGGCTAATGCTATGTGGTTATGGAGGGAAATTGAGACTCTCGCTTCTTTCCTGGCATGCTGGCTGTGTCTGCAGGACACACTGCCCTCTCTTGGTCCTGGGTGGGCTCTGGAACAGGGCTGAAAAGCTTGCCCTTCCTGAGCGTCCGAGTAGCCAAGGGATGATTGCTGGAGCCTTGTGGAGGAATCAGATCTGTTCTGTGATTTATAAACTCATTCAGAGTTACAAACTTATAAACTCATTCAGAGTTACAAACTTATAAACTCATACAGGGTTACAAACTTTGTAGGTGATACCAGCATCCCCTCCAGAATCTCACAGGAGGGTTTATGAGGAGCTTCAACGCTGCATGAAACCAACTGTGGCAAAATTAACTTATGAATGATTTTATCATTGTATGCAAAAAAAATGGTGTGAGAAACTACTGAAATCTGCTAGCTAGATTCTTGAAGACAAGCTGGAAGACTTTAATCTGTTTTTTTGTCCTTGTAAATGAGAGTTTTATATAAATGTTGGAAAATCACAATCTTGACATAAACGTTTCAGGGAATTTAGACTTCCAGATGTAATGGTATTGTGGGAGTAATCTGGGAACAGAGACTTACTTAAAAGAGACATTTCTGTCTTGATGTCAGCGGTGCTCTTTGGGGTTACAGTAGCTCAGAGCCTGTTCCTGGTTGCTGCCTGAGTAATTTAGTGTGAAGCTGAGTGCTAGACTGCTCAATACAGTTATTTTAACAACTAGGATGTAGTGGTTTCTTGTTGGCACATTTCTGCTACATGTTGTACTTGTTCGTGCCCTTGTGGGGGTTGTTTTGTACTGGCAGTGTCTGACATTGTGTTCAACTGTTTTTTGTGTCCTGGAGAACCTCCTTTTTTTTTGGTTTGCTGAAATTTCATGTTACAGGAAGGTGGGGGCTCAGGGGGCAGGAGGAGTTAGCTGTTTCTCAAAGCAATTGTGTTCTTTTGCTTTGTCTTTTATCAAAATAATCATTGTCAGCAAGAAAACCCGATGTGACTTGGAAGTGTATGTACTCACTGCACATACTCTTGAAGGAGCACAGATGGAAATAGGCAGTGCTTCGGTCAGAACGCCCCAGAACGGTGAGTGTCCTACAGCTGTATAAGTTGATGGATATCTCCCCTTTCCTCTGAATTCACATGAAGCCTCTGAGCTAGTTCTAAAATTAAAAAAAGATACTGTGATCCCAAATGTCTTGCCTGTCTTACTTAAGGGGTCATCTTCCCTCACTGTTCACCTCCTGTATGGATTGCAAATCACCTCGTGTGCCTGTGGGTCTGTTTCTATGCCATCCCAGTACTGCCTGCTCTGCGTTGTCACTGGCTCTCTGCAGCTGGGAAGTCCGCCGGGTCTATGCCCACATCATGAGTCAAACCTAGGCAAAGTCGAACTCCAGAAACCTCCAGAGAATGGGAGAGCTGGGTTTTCCACATCACAGTGTAGTTCGTACTCACCTCCCAGTGACTGCCTGAAACCACAAACTGCTGGGGAAGGCCTGGGTAGGCTGAGGGAGGGCTTGGGGCACCCTCGCTGTGATGCAGAGGGTTAGAGCAAGGCAGAGTTACTCACATAAGAAAGCCTGGTGCACTCAAACAGGAGGCTCTGGGCCCTGCTCTCAGATTACTTTTGCTAACATCCTGAGGAGACATGCCTGTTTTAGAAACCCGCTGTCCTGGGGCACAGGACACCTGCTCATCACTCTGCCAAACTGGTGCTCTTTCTTATGCTTTTAAAAGGAAATATTTCCTTCTGATGCACAGTACCCCACAGCAGGGGATGCCTGCCCTTGAGCAGCATTCCCAGCTCCAGATGTTAAGAAGCCTGACAATGCATAATGTTCAGAGGAAGGGGCATCCAACTGATATCTCTGCTTGCTTGCCTTTGCCAGTTCTCACTATATATTTTTTATGCCTAATGTGTAGTAGATGGGGCTGAGATGCCTGATTTGGAGTTCTGAATTCTGGGGAGGGGCTACTGGTGCAGAGATACATAGGTTAACATGGAGCTGGTTACCTGGCCAACTCTTGTTGTCCAGTGACAGCTAAAACACAGCATTAGTTTGGAAAGCACAGAGCTCAGCATACCACGGCCCCCACAGCGCTGGGCACCACAGGTCAGCCACAGCCCCAGAGCACTGGGGTCTCCCTGCACTGCTCAGACTGATGACGCATCTGATGTGGGTTTGGTGAGCAGGAGAAAAGACCCACACCCATTTCTTGAGCTTGCCTTTTCCTCTCACAGCCCATAGGTTTCCTCAGACCATAGGCTACACCTGGCAATCCTGTCTTGTGGGCCACCAGAAGTCAGATTATGGCAGGAAGAGTGAGGGGAACATTTGCATGAAAAAAATTCAGCACCGATTTGTCATCTCAGGAAGAAATGGCCTCTGTCTTGCTGGATCTCCCCTGCTTCTGCTCCTCCATCCCTTCTGTCAGGGGGATGTATGTGTCACCTCTGTGTTTTCTGGGGTTTATGACATCTTCTTTGGAGGTCTGCCATAGAGTGAATACTCACATGTATCAGGGGTCTACTGGCTGTGCTGTGATTTCCTTACTCCCGTGCCAGTGAGAAGCCAGCCAACTGAAAGTGGAAAGTTCCTGACTTGGTGCCCAGCCTCACTTCTTCCTGTGGCCTTGCAAGCCTGCTGCTAGCAGTAAGCTGCTCTGTGCTGCTGGTACTGTCTGGCTGGGCTACCTCGAGGGAAAGGCACTCTCCAAGCCTAACTGAGTTCACTCCAAATATCCACTTGGTATTTTGATAGTCATTTACACCTTTCTGAGGTTGGGCCTGTGAACCAGAATTTTCTTTAAAACAAAATGAAAAGGGAAAGCTGGAAAAATGGCCAAAGTATTTCTTTTTCTTTTCTTTTTTTTTTTTTCCAATGCAGCCAGCCAGGTTTTGAAGACTAACTCAGGATTCCTGCTGGCCAGCTGCATGGATGCCATTGTACATGTGGCAGGATCGTTGCCAAGTGATCAGCTTGTGCAGGTTTGGCTGTGGGTGCCCAGCTTGGGCTAGTTTGCAAGTAGCCACTGGCTAGTCTGCAAGTAGCCACAGGCAAATCCAGAATAGGAGCCTATGCATTCACATAGACAATTCATTCTGCAGTTCACAGAATCACAGAATCACTAGGTTGGAAAAGACCCACCGTATCATAGAGTCCAACCATTCCCATCAGTCACTAAACCATGCCCCTCAGCATCTCATCCACCAGGGAAAGGTGACTCAACCACCTCCCTGGGCAGCCTCTGCCCAGAGCCCAGTGACCCTTGCTGCGAAAATTTTTTTCCTGATGTCCAGCCTAAACCTCCCCTGGTGGAGCTTGAGGCCATTCCCTCTTGTCCTGTCCCCTGTCACTTGGGAGAAGAGGCCAGCTCCCTCCTCTCCACAACGTCCTTTCAGGTAGTTGTAGAGAGCAATGAGGTCACCCCTCAGCCTCCTCTTCTCCAGGCTAAACACCCCCAGCTTTCTCAGCTGTTCCTCATAAGGCCTGTTCTCCAGCCCCTTCACCAGCTTTGTTGCTCTTCTCTGGACTCGCTCCAGAGCCTCAACATCCTTCTTGTGGTGAGGGGCCCAGAACTGAACACAGGATTTGAGGTGCGGTCTCACCAGTGCTGAGTACAGAGGGAGAATAACCTCCCTGGACCTGCTGGTCATGCTGTTTCTGATCCAAGCCAAGATGCCATTGGCCTTCTTGGCCACCTGGGCCACTGCTGTCTCATGTCCAGTCGCTGTCAACCAACACCCCCAGGTCTTTCTCCTCCAGGCAGCTTTCCAGTCAGACTTCTCCTAGTCTGTAGCTGCACAGGGTTGTTGTGCCCCAAGTGCAGGACCCGGCACTTGGCCTTGTTAAACCTCATGCCATTGGACTCTGCCCAGTGGTCCAGCCTGTTCAGATCCCTTTGGAGCCTCCCTACCCTCCAGCAGATCCACACCCAGCTTAGTGTCATCCGCAAACTTGCTAAGGGTGCACTCGATGCCTTCATCCCCTACCCTGACCTCGTAGCTACAGGCAAGACCAAAACGTCTCCGCAGCTGTTGTTGATACACTAGTCACTCGTGTGATTAGGAGGGAGCCCTGCAGGCTGGAGCTGCTGCCACCAGGAGACACTGTTGGACAGCCGATGGGCCCCAGCCCGGCACACAGCGCCCTTCCAGCTCTGGTTTGTCTCAGCCTCCCTCCCCGCGCCGCCCTCTGCTAGGATGCCCTCCTTGGCACTCTTTTCTCTAGAGCTGTTCCCGGTTATTTGTTTTTCTTGGGCAATTTTATCGCACAAGGTCACCGTGTTGCAGCATCTTGTGTTTTGTCCTGCCTTTCCTCCCCAGAGGCAGGTAGCTAACCCACCAGTTTGCTGGGAGCGTGTCAAGGGCCTGTGTGGAGCTGCAGGACTTGGCATGCTTGGGACTGAGAGACATAAGCCAGATGTAACCTGCCCTGAAGTTTGGAAGCGGTCAGAGTAGAGATTTGGGTTTGGGCCTATTTAGGAGATTAAGTTCAGCCTGGGTTCAGACCGCTCCAGTTCCCCATCTTAAAAAGTGTCCTATAATTTATTCCTTGTAATAAAAGTGAAATGTAAGGTTCGCTGCTTTTGAAGTTAGTGGCTTGATGATTTGTGCAATAAGGCAGACATGTCATTTCTTGCTTGAAAAAAAAAAAAGGGAACGTTGTCAGGTTGCTCTTTCAGATGGAAAGAGGAATTCCTTAAGGAGCTTGAGCAGGTGGGCATGTGAGTGATGTGGGTCTCTGCAGGTTTCTTTCTGAGAAAGGCAAGCTGAATTATTTATCTGCAAAAAGGGCCTCCTCTCGGGGCTGATTTCTGAGCCTGAGGCCAGGCAGAGAGGCAGTGTCCATCGCTACCTGGGAGAAGTTCCTCTCGGCACCCCAGCTCAGGGAGAGCAGCTTGGCCGTGCTGGCTCTCATCTAGGCAGCCTTGGGGATGGGGCAGTGGAGGAGACATTGTCAGCCCTGTCTGGGGACGGTTCACTCATTGTGGCAAAAATGGATTTTGCTCCTTACAAAGAGAAGGCTTCCTTTGCTCCAGACTAATATGGACAAAGTCACTCTTGATGGTTTCTCTTTGGTTAAGCCTGCAGCCCACACTCTGCCTGGCCCTGCTTGGTACTGGCTGCCCCACCCTCAGCTTCTCTAGACACCTGCAGTCACTTAGCAGAGTGATGGAGAATTGGACCCTGCCCCAGCCGCACGGAGACATTTTGCAGAGCCTCATTCTGAATGCAGAACTGCTTTGTCTGCAGGAAGTTTTGTGACAATAACCATTTTGGAGGGGAACTCCTCTGTTTCAGGATCCTCCATACGAGGTATCTTCTGATTCACAGCATTGCCTGAAGATCAGGACAGGGCTGTTGCCATCTGCTGTTATGTCTTTCAATGCTGCCACACAGATTTAGAGGAAACACGGTTCTATATATCAGCTCATGCCATTTGGTGTAGCTGCCTTGAATTCAAAGAATTTAGTCCAGCTGAGAATCTGGTCCATCCTGTACACATGGGGCTTTGTTTTATGTAGTGATATTTCTGCATACATCTTTGCCAAGTGCTAATAGTGCACCAGAAAGCTCATGCTTGTGCTTTGGTGAGAACTACGATGCTGAAGAACTCCATGTGTTATTGTTGGACTGACAAACAGGGCTTCAAACACCTCCGTGGTGTGGAAGGATTTTTAGGATGCTGTTTCCTTTTAGTTCAGGAGATGAAATGCCCACAACAGTTACTGTGGGAGAATTTAGCCAGTCAGCTCATGCATGCTTTTGTTTCTGAAGTGTCTAAAAAAGGGGATGGTGATTTTAGAAGTGAGGAGTAAAACTGGTCTGGCAGTCAAATTATGTTTTAGTATGAATGTAGTGTAGGCAATGTTCCCTTGTAATATGTCAGGAGGCGGGAGGAAGCAGTCTGTGTTAATTATTCTTACAGTTAGAAGCCAATACCTGTGCTTCAGCTGGGAGTAACTGGGCTGATTATGATTGATTGGAATTCCAGAGAAGTCTCAAACTCAGCGTGTCTTCTCAAAGGGGTAGATAAGTATGCTGAGATGATAATAATGATTCATTAAAATTTTATATTCTTTATGATGCTTTGTCCCCTGTGATGGTTGAAGCATCTCTGTAATCCAGAGCATGTGAGATATTCCTGGAATATTTCTTTCCTAAAGAGTATTCTCATTCAGAAGACTGCATCAGTTCATTGGCAATTAAGCTTTCCTGCAGAGCCCAGATTTCAAGTGTATATGGCAATCTGAGAATTGATGGAAGGAAAAGGAAGGTGCTGAGACACATAAGAGAAAACTCCCTGCTCCCCTGCATCCCACAGTGCTTTCTAAAATGGCTGAGGAGTTTAGCAGGGCCTCCTGGTTCTCACAGAGACACTGAAAGGTCTTCATGTCATCGAGGTTTAGGTCATGTGTTGGAAAGGTAGTTTCCTCCTATAATTGAAGAAGAAAGAGATATTCGGACATGAGAATGAGGGATTGACATTTCACTGCCATGTCATACCAAGAGAGCAAATGGGATCTGTTGCAAGAATGGATGTGCATGCATTTTTGATGGCTTTGTTTTCTTTTGTTGCAGGGAGTCAGCAAAGTCCTGATCTAATGTAAGAGGCTGCAACAGCAAAAGGTAAAACTGTGAATTCTTTTTGGATCATCACTTCTGCATTATGTAGCTCTGGCTTTTTTGACCCAGTATTAGGAGTCCTAGACTTGGCTTTAATATTTCAAGGTTTGATGGGTTGGACTGTTCCAGTTTTAAATCTTCTTCTACAAGTCTTTTTTGTCCCAGCTAGCTTGTTGATTGGCTACCAACAGGGGGACTTGGTAACAACTGCCTTGCAAGATGACTCCCACAGTGTAGCCTTGGTGTCTCTCTCTATAACACAGGGCCTCAGCAGAACAGCTCTTGCACTAAGATATGATTTAAATTATTTAGGGTGTTCTCATGTGATCAGAACTGATTGAGTTCCTGTGGCTTAACAAGTTGCCATCTGTTATCATCCCCATTATGAATTATACATTAGCTTAAATCAAAGCTTAAACCAAAGGAGTTCAAGCAAAGTCCTCACCCCAGTGATGCCATAAAACTGTCTTTAGGGCTGTTAGTACTGGATCCAAAACACTGCAGCAACACAAGAGAGCATGCTGGTCCAGTACAAGCCCTCTGTGCTGTTTCAAACCATCCTGGCAGATTCCCTTGGTAGTGGCAGGCTTTATACTGGGTCAGGTATCGTTGTGGGCTCATAAATCCGATAAAAACTCCATTGCCTATGTCCTGGCTGAGTAGAGAGAAATGAGACCATAGTCCCCCACCAGAGAACATGGTCAGGGGTCCAAGGCTGAAGAAGGCACAGTGACCACGTGCTGAATCACTGGCTAACTCAATGTAAGGCTTTGTGAAGATGCTGGCTCTCAAAGTGTTGTGAACCCCACTGTAAAACCCGGCAGTATACATGTATGTGGTGGTCTCAAAGTTGCTGTTTGTGGTAAAGCACTTCAAACCCAACTCAGACATTCATCCAAGTCCTCTGGCTTGGAAGCATTGTGGCTAGAAAGCAGAGTCTCCCAGAATGTTTCTGTTTCTCAAGCTGATCTACAGTGTGTCAGCTAGTCAGTGCACTTTCCCAGTGAAGAAGAGGTGTCTCAACCTGCTCCATCTCTGTGCATGGGCTACTTCCCTCTTAGGCCAAAGTGCTGTTGCGCTTCTTAGCTCAGGAAGCTCCTGCTAGCCAGGCTATAAATTCTCTTCCTTTTGTTTCTGAGACTTATGTTGGATCTGCAGTGGTGAAAGTAGTTAGAGACTGCTGTCTTTCCGAGTGTGCAATTCCCTGATGTCCCAATATCTCCCAGGTCAAATTTAAAGGCCAGGCTTTCCCTACCTGTGATATACCAAAAGAAGGCAGCTCGCTTGGCAGTCCAAGGTGGTTGGGGCACACTTGGCTCTTACTGCAGTTCTGGCATTCTCTGGATTTATACGTGTTTGCTGAGCAGCAGATTGGGTCAGTGACCTTGTTCTGATGAAAAGACAGGCTGTTTATTACCTTCCAATTGAGATCAGAGCCTATAAAATAAACATTTATCTCTGTGGGAACAGGCAGCAGAGATTACTGAAGCTAAATCAAGACTTTCTCCGTGAGTGTGTGTAGTAGAGAACGCAGAAAATTCATGGCATCCACAGAAGCCAAGTGCTTTGACATAGATTGCACGGCTGTCCTGAGGAGGACCACTGGGATCTGGGAGCCAAACAGGATGGATAGGCAGGGAATGAATGTCTCCTGGCATCAGCAGTGGTTGCAATGATAATTCCTGTTTGGATTTTGGGTCATAAATCTGTTTGCGGCAGCAAGGACACTTCCAGTGGCTCCGGCTTTATCCCAGACTTTCAGAGTTATTTTTTTACAGCTGGAGGGTGGTTGTTCTGTCAGCTGGCACAAAGGCCGACTCTATGGCTCCCAGCTTTTGCCCTTGGATATCTGAGGGCAAAATCCTTTGACTTCAGAGGGAGTTACTTACACAGTGTCCCTGCTAGAAATAGAACTGTGTCCCTGCGTTTTAGAGCAGGGCCGGTTTATCTTCAGCTTGATGTGCAAAGCCCTTCCCCTGGGAGAGAGCCAGCCTGCTTTTCTTCCAAATTCAAGTGTCTGTACCCCTGGCAGTTTTACAGAGAGTTGAACAGTCTTTTCAAGCAAGACTGGAATTCAGAGTCAGTCTTGACACCCTTTGGAAAGAGGGAAGTGGATAGGAAATCAATAACACCACTGTTAAGATTTGTGTGAACTGAGTCGGTCAAATTGGATTTCACTCACATTTTGTCCCAATGACTTTACTGTCTGAAGGTGAAGAAAAAGAATAGTGAAGCTCAGAATTCTGGGGCCAAAGTGAATCAGGAACAAAAGGAATAACAAAGCGGAGGAGAAAGAGTTGGGATTTAGTGTGGACCACCAGGATGGGAGAAAAGTGAGACGAGTTCTTGAACAAAGTCTTAAATTGCTCCAAACCACAGGGATTGTGCTTAGGGGAGAGGAAGGGAGGGAATAGCTATGCAATTTCACCGTCAGTCATGCAAAGACAAATTATTGGACAAAGGGATTGTATTAGATATATTGCAGTTGGAGTCTAGTAGAGCATTTGATACAGGCTCTTGCAAGATCTTACCCTCCCTCTAAAGTTGTTTGGCTTGTCTTGGATAGGAACTGAGTCATGTGGATTAGCTGAAATGACAAATCATACGTGGCTTTTATCATGCAGATTTTCAACCAATGTGACTGGTGAAAGTTTCTGATGCATCTGTTTTACTGAGCACTCTTCCTGTGCATTCATTTTAATGAAAGTTTTAGGTGCAATGTTTTGCAAACATTACTATATTGTACATGAAGCATGGCAGAAAGCAAGAAGTCTGGTAATTTTGATGGTATGAAAATAATGAAAGCAATAGAATCTTAGAGGAGGAAAAGAAGTTTTTCTTTCTGAGAAAAACATCTCAAAGCAAAATTCTTTAGGAAGGAGGATCCCCAAAAGCTTCAATTTGAAAGAAAGCAACGGGGGCAATGTGTAGTTTGGGCTTGCGTACTTGGGTGTGTGAGAGGCTAACAGCAAGGTAACTGAAGTCAGGTTATTGGGCCAGATTATAAATTTGGGTAAGCAGCATAGCTCAATGGATATCTATAGATGCCTGGCAGTTTATCCCTGCTGAAGATACAGGTGGGGTAGAATTTACTGCCAAGAAATTACCAATCAACTGGTTTGAAAGCAGAGCTCAAAGTAAGAGAGATGAGTTAAATGAATCTACTTTCCCCACATATTACTTACCCCAGGCCGGAGGAGAAGGAAGGAGGTTTTACAGGAGCCTGCCAAAGTTGCAGAGGTGTGGGAGTATTGCTGAACCAAATATGGGAGGACTTGGCACACTCGAAAGGAAATGGAGTATGTCACTATAGCCCATTCCTTGGGAGCAAGACTGCTGGCTGGGAGGCAGGCTTGATGACCAAATCAGTCTTTCTACCTCTGTATAATTGGACCCTGTGGATTACGGCTAAGATTTCACTACAGGTAGGTCATGAGATTTTACCCAACAGTCTCACAGAAGAAGGAATTACTCTGCCCTATAGTAGATGTGAATATTGCCTGACCCAGCCAACTGCGGCTCAGTATGGGCTTTTCTTCCAGAAAACTTCCGGCTTGTTATCCAAAGAGTCCTATTATGATGACTTTACCATTAATGCATAGTCCATATTCTGCTCCTATCCTTGGAGATGTGCACACATGCAGGTCTTTTACATACTGTGGAAGGAACCTGTGTGCTTCAACAGTGTATTTCTCCATCCAGTTTACATGCAATAAAGCTCTGACCACCAGATTGGAGAATAGGAATACTTAGTTTATCATTCTCCCTGCTCCAGGTGAGTTTCTGCCTGCATCATCCACTGTAAAATACAGTCAGCATTGTGAAAATGGAAGAGGTAAACCTGGAATGATCTTGCATCTCTCAGCTTGACTTGCTGCTTGTGGAACTGGAGAAGGATGAAGGGTTTCCTCATCTGATTTCAACAGTTTGTATCAAATCCTGCCTGCGCCCTTTTCAACAACCACCAGTGAGGAAATTGCAAGTTGGTGCTACTCTTCGGTTCATTTTGCTCGAGGTATGGCCTTTTGTATTGCTTTATATGGCATTTGGCAGTTTAGTCTTTTGGAGCACCTGCTGATAGCACTAGGAAACAGTGGCCTAGACATCTGAACATTTACAATCTTGGCTAGTCAAAGGATATACAAAGCCGGTCAGACTATAGCTTTTGCATTATAAGCAGCAATGCTAATATGAGATGCTTTCAGCATGAAACCTATTCAGTTGATATCTTTTCATCTAAGGAATTGGCAGTTCATAGCATGATCTTATACAGCAGCTTCAAACTTCTGTACTCATGGCATTACCTGTCATGTACTGAATTTTAGCTACTGCTAGTTTGTCCTCTGGTCCGTCTTGTGTCAACTTCAGGGGCTGAGTTCACATAGTGGAAGGCAGAGCTCTGTTCTTGATTTCTTCAGCCTTTTTGCATCTTCATTAGGATTATACCAGATTTGGGCTGGCTATCTTTTGATTTGGTGGTAAATCAGGGTGAAGAGGAGAGACTGATCACTCCCCAGTCCAGTCCAGGAGAGCATTGGGTGGTCAAAAGGTTACTTTTTAAAAAATATTTCATTTTTATGTGTTTGTTTGTTCCTATCTTTGTGATTTCATCCCATAAAAATAGCTCTGGAATTGTTAAAGACCGTTCTTTTGGATAGTGGTATACAGCAGGAAAGGCAGCATGCCTTAAGCAAGTACTAAGCAGATAAGTTTCAAATGCTTACTGAGCTTGGTCCTTCAGGCAACTCTTTAAGTGTTTTGCACCAACAAAAAAGAAGAGAAGAAAGGAGAAAGTGGAAGGGAATGTTTATATTGAAATCTTCATTTAGTTCCAAAAGCCTAGAGTAAAGCATCAAAACACAAGAGTGCCTCATACAAGCCGAGACAGGGAATGGAATTTCCATTTTATTCCAGATGAGTAGTAGGTCTTTTTATAAAGGTTTTAGGTGACAAGGCTAAATGTACTTTAAATTCCTACTCCAATCTATTTTTAATTATTCATGTGTAGATTCTTTTGTGGAGTTAACAAGGAATTTGCCAGAAGCCAGCCCACAAAAGTTCGAGTTGTAGTTTTCCAGCAGACATCCTGAAAAAAACACTGTCACAGGCAATCAGCATCCTTGGGGAGGTGGCCTGTTAGCAGGGTGTTTACTAATTGGGATCATTCTGCAGTGGATAATTGTTTGTGACACCCACGCTGATTGGACCCACAATATCTTCCCATCCTACAAATGGTCTGTGACAGTTTTGATGAATTTGAAGTTTGGAGTATGAATAAATCTAAGGAAGAAAAAAAATGCTTCCGCTGGAAAATATATGTAGAAGAGCAGAGCTCTGCCATGGGTCAGCCTCCAAGAATGAGCCACATGAGCACACAGAAACAGAGGCCACTTTTCTATTTTAAACTTTACATTTAATTAAGAGACTGGGGGAAGAACAACCATGCCAAATTGAAACTGGGAGAGTTGGTTTAGGTTGCACAGGGAAGGGATGTCCTAACCAAGGACTTTTGTGCTTGCTGGGAAACCTCGGATTTCTTGAAATATCACTGGAATGAGTTCAGATGCAGGTCAGGCCTTCTTGCTTGCAGTCAGTAGAAAAAGTGATGCAGATAGATGTCCCCAGCAAACAGGCAGTTCTCTGGGTGTGGGAGCAGTGTCTGAGGGTTGGAAGCATCATTTTGCAGTGGAATTGTAGAGATTTTTTTTGTTCCTGGGGTCTGGATCAAAATGTATTTTACATTTTTGCTACGTTTCACTGCTGTTTTGATAAATGCTTTAAGGCCATATTGAGGATGACAGTGCTGTAAGAGGATTCTTGTCCAGTCCCCCGCTCAAAGCTTATTTGTCCTTCTGGCCCAAGCATAAATTTTATAGCCAGGATAAGCACCGTATAATGTATTTGTACTTATTTGACAGAAAGATGGTTGTTATGCTTTGTCTGGTGTGCATCAGCGCTGCACCAAGGTGAGCTTGAGATGCAGCAGGTTTAGTCTTTGCAGCTAAGAGGTCAGAGCTTCAGTTGTATTCTGTAAGCTCCATGCAGGTGCACAGCATCTGTGAGATTTCAGATTGAGGGTGAAGTTTCAGGGCTGATCTTGGACCATAGGTTAATGATATGATATTCTGGGCTTCCCTGGTCCTAAAAAATCCTACGTGGTCAATATTTTTTATACATATATCACAAAGACTCTAGCAAAATTAGTACTAGACATATATCAGTTCTAAAATTCACTGCTACAGTTCCCGTATCCCCTGTTGGGACCTTGGAAGTACCTTTTTGGGAAGTAAATAATTAAAGAAACATTACACTGTAAGAAGGAAAGTTACTAGTGCTGATAGGATAAATACATAGAATCATAGAATCGTAGAATCATAGAATTGCTTGGGTTGGAAGTGACCTTAAAGATCATCCAGTTCCAGCCCCCCTGCCATGAGCAGGGACACCTCCCACTAGATCAGGCTGCCCAAGGCCCCATCCAATCTGGCCTTGAACTCCTCCAGGGATGGGGCAGCCACATCTTCCTTGGACAACCTGTTCCAATGCCTCACCACTCTCAGAGTGAAGAAATTCTTCCTTATGTCTAGTCTAAATCTGCCCCTTCCCAGTTTATACCCATTGTCTCTAGTCCTATAACTACTAGCCTTTGTGAACAGTCCCTCCCCAGCTTTCTTGTAGCCCCTTCAGGTACTGGAAGGTCGCTATAAGGTCTCCTTGGAGCCTTCTATTCTCCAGGCTGAACAACCCCAACTCTCTCAGTCTGTCCTTATATGGGAGGTGCTCCAGCCCTCTGATCATCTTTGTAGCCTACTCTGGACCCGTTCCAACAGCTCCATCTCCTTCTTATGTTGAGGATTCCAGAACTGGACACAATATTCCAGGTGAGGTCTCAGGACATATTAATCTTCTGGAATCATAGGGCTACCAATGGCTAAAATATAGAAGACAAGGATTCGAAGGTGTCTCAAAGCAACAGAGTTCATGTTCCTGTTCAGAACAAAGGTCAGTCATCCTCCTGAGCCAGAAACTATTTTTTGGAGAAAGAGCTCTCTTTCTGCAATAGCCTTGCTCTATTCCACAAGCAAATGAAGTTGCAGGTGAAAATTGGCATGGGAAATTATGAGAAGACATGTAGGTCTGAGCTTTGGAAGAGGGGAACTCTTTATATCATGTCTTATTTCTTCCAGATCTTCCCTGACCAACCCAGTAGGAAGTGTCCCTTGAAAGGCAGCTCACTGGACTTTTTAATGGTGTTTTTTCTGTAATTAACCATAGCAAACTTAGTGGTGGTATATGATACAATTGCAGATTCCTCCTCCCAGTGATGTTATCAAAACGCAAGCAGCTCTCTGATGATCTGGATGGATACCGAATAATGATCTCAATAATCTCATTACCCTGAGGCCTGTGATTACACTGCATGCATTCGGTACTGATTGACTGAGTTCGATGATGGGAGAGAAACCAGTGTCTTGTCTTTGAGGCAAAGCTGAAGGTGCTTTTCATGAGATCAAAATCATAACATAACGGTGTCAGGGCACTGAATTGTGTAGGTTCATTTTGTATGTGGATGTTTTGTTCAATTCTATACAGAATCACTAATGTAATGAGAACTATGCCTAGCACAGCAAAAGGCTGGATGAATGAATGTAAATGCACAGGACTTGTAGAATGGTATCTGTTGCCACAGAAGGGCAGATAACACGTATCAGGTACTGGCCATTGGAGATACTATATTTAAGATTTGTCCAGGGAAATCTTCTAATTAAAAAAGAACTATACTACATAAAACAGAATTTTCAAGTATTTCTCAGTACGTTTGTTAGTCTTGTGTTACACTGGGGTAAAGTTAGAAGCTTTGCCCAAAGCCATACAGAGAATGAGAAAGTCCTGACTGGAAGTGTCCATATATACTTTGCAGTTGCCCCTTGTATTTAACGAATAGGGTTAATTAACTGTTTCTAAAAATATGTCAAAGGTTTCCCCAGTAGTAAAAGCCAGGGTACTCTTCTGGTCCTGCAGCATTCCACTGAAGCCAGCGGGATCATATGGGAGTGGTGTGGTCCAGCTTTCTGGCTCCTATCAGAGGATTATGACTTAAATGGGATCAAGAACTCAGCCTTTTGAGTCAGTACACTGGTTACAAGAGACAATAATTTTTATGACTCTTACTGGGGGCAACCCGTCTCCTCAAACCCAACATTCTGCACATTAGCTTAACTCTGATAATCTTCTGGAGCTTTAGCAGATTCACAGGAAAGGGTGGACCTGGAAGGATTCCTAGAGGCTGTCAAATATTTATCCAGCGTTTCAATTGCAATGAGCTCCAGTGCATCTTCTCTAAATCTGTTTCAGGTTGTTTTTTCAGGGTCAGTAGAACACAGTATAAATCCCGGCTTGCTCAAGTCCTTCAGGCAGAGAATTTGGGGAATACATATGGAAATACTTTTGCTTGGTGTTCTTTACTCTACATGCCTCCCAAACATTACATCCATTTGTGTTGCAGTATAAAAGGGAAAAACCTCCCAGTCTGGAGTAATGTATACAATTCAATAATACATGAAATTCAAAGCCGTGCATTAATCACATTCGTGTTTAACTTCCAGATTTAAAACCCTGCAGGTTGGTTGGCCTTTGTTCTGCTAAGTGGAAGGGGTCATTCCAGCCTCTCTGTGCAGAGTTCAAAAGCTGCCTCGGGTAACAAGTGCAATTGGCTTTATAGTCCTCGTTGTATTCTTCCTCCAGGGCAGTGAGAAGCTACTGCACAGATTGGCCCCTTATCAGGATGTTCAAAGGAAGAAAAGTTTGGACGGCAAAGGTGTGGCAGGTCACTTTGAGGGGCTGCTTGCAGGTTCAGGAGGCCAAGACAGGAAAAATGATGATGCTGCAAGTTAGAATCCAGCTGCACTGGCAGGTCTGGGCAGGAGGAACAAGTTATATAACCTCTTCTTTCCTTCTGCCACCATCCAGTTTCCAAGCCCCTTGTTTTCATTAGTGTTAGCTGATTTGCAGATTTATGTGAACAGCATTTTGTGTTGGAGTCCTTGTCTGATGCGCCCATGTGTGTTGTATTATTATTGACAGTGGGATGCTGTGGATAACCAGAGAATAAATTTATTTGCAGTAGATTATTTGCTTCAGGGCTGTAGTGTTGGGCAATCCAGTCAGAGCAAAATGTGGCAATAGTGATGGTTGCAGATATATTAGAAGCAACTTTAGATGGACCAGCTTGGGGGCTGGTAGCAGTCTAGCTGTGGTATTGCAGAGATTAAGGCAGAAAAATCCTCACCAGAAATCTGGTAAATGGCAATTAATGTGCAATATTTTGGCCATTGGATAGTTTTAAAGTGGATCCACAGAGCTGTAATGACGTCTTCCAGCATCCAAATCCCAGTGTGTCACTCCAGGTAAGACCTGAAATCAAGATGTTCTGTCTAAGTGGAGGAGATGAAATGAGCATCACAAGGGTGCTTTTAAACATCTCAGAAAACAGGATGTGGGACAGACTTTTTGGAAGTAAACACACAGGATGATTCAGTGAGGCTACCTCATTGCCAGCAAATGAGCCTGAACTTTGATATTAAATGGTCTAAATTCCAGAGAGTCCAAAGGTTTTACGCAGTGGAGTGAAATGCCAAATTCTGCAGGCATATCAGAGGTATAGTGTTGGATTAAGAGCTGTATATATAGTGATGACCTCTTGCTGGTGGTTCATCCAAGGACATTTTCTCTGCTAAACTCAGCTTCTGATGGTGCAAATCATTAATAGCCATCAAAGTGGTGGAAGAGTTTGATCCTGCAAGGTCCTCTCCAAAACCTAAGCAGGAACGTAAAGGGATCTTTTAACAGGGGGCGGAATTCAAATGCCTGTTAGGATCAAGTGGTAAATTCATCACTCTCTCTTTCAAAATTGTGGGCTGACAAACTGAGCCCACCACGTAACAAGAAAGACAGCATGGCCTGAAAGACTCTCATATAGAATACAAAGAGAGAGGTGCAGCAGAGGGTGTGATTTTCCTGTGCTGTCATTTGAAGAGAGAATATTTTATGCAAAACCACTGAATTTTACTTGCAGTTATAAAGCATATACTGTTCTTGCAGGCCACACTGGGGTTTTAACAAAGCAAATGGCAAAGCTCCCACTGACAGGGTTTGGCCCTCGGCAACTTCAGCTCCGGAAGTTATTCTGTTATGTATTATATGTAGAAAGAGGAAAGTTTCCAACCTACGAAACTTTGATGCAAACAATTTTTCCTATTTATGTCAAAAGGATAAAGTGTGTCCAGTAAGCAGCATGCAAAAATTTCCGAGACCTGGATTATTGAGAAGTACCATGGAATTTTAGTGAGAGATCACAAAAGTGACTTTCCAAACTTACTCCCTATACTTCTGCACTATTCAAGTAAGAGGCAAAATGTGGACCAGGCTTTTTAAAGCCATTAAGAACTCCACCCCTGTTTTAAGTGCTGTTTTAACTTGGATTCGGCATAAAGCCAGGTGTCTAACTTAGGCAATCCCCAGGGTTTCATATTTAAAGGTTTCCATAAAAAGTAGTGTGAGTTAGGACATAGCGAAAGATCTCAGAGAAGTTCTGTTGACTTAAAAAGGAACAGGACCAGCTCAGCTTCTGATCTAGAAGGTTTGACACACAAGGAAGTGTGTCAGCTGCCCAGTAATAACTTGATGTTGGTATATTCTAATCCTGTGACAATCCACAGTAAATGGAAAAACAGTTAGATTTAGTGTATTTAACTCATGGGAAAACTACCTCATATTTGAAAAAACCCATACTCCAGGGATGTGAGCGTGCATATGGACTGAGAGAAGCTGATGTGTGGTAATTTGTTACATTGCAATCACTCTTTCCTGCATCGGAGTGCAGTGATACGGCAATTTCCATTTTTTTCTAACTCTCCTGTCTTTTCTTCTGCTTCTTTTTGGTTGCCATTTTTCCTAACAGAAAGTAAGAGAAATTTCGGTCACATTATTCGCAGGTCAATGCTGAAATTGTAAGTTTGATTTCTATGTACCATTTCTTCTTTCTGTTTTCCTGGCTGCTGGAGCTAATCTATATCCCATTGCCCTAAGGAAACAAGGTCCATGTTGGTAGTTCACCACTGTTTCTCTCAGCTTAGAACAACATGTTGCAAACTGCAGCTTCTGTTTACGTCTATAAAGGTTAGATGGATGCTGATTCAACCACTCGGGGCTCCTGTCCTTTAAGGTGGATTGTACCTGGAAGATGTGTTTATGATCAGACAATCTGATCCAGCTTCTGAAAACCTGGCAGGCACCCTCTGATTCAAACTGTGGCAAACATTCGTGCACAAATGATGGGAAAGTCTGGTTCTATCCTGTGTCTTTTGATTATAAAAGTATAGTTTATTCATGTAAAGAAGATGTCAAGTTTGAAGGGAGACATGCAAACAAAATCCCGTTTGTGATGTTGTGGGAGCTGTGGAGGCTCCTGAGCAAGCCCAGGAAGGATAAAATGTTTCCAGAAGCCTGGGAAGAGCAGAGGTGGCTGGAATGCCTATGGAGAGAAAGGTCTGGGTCTCCCTTCCCTGCTTGCAGTTCTGAACATTGGAGTGCCTACTAAATCTTCCATTAGGTGGAGTGGGACCAGCCAGTGGTCCTGCACGTCTTTTATTTCTCACAAAGCCTAGCTAGACATCAGAGGTTCTCTGCAGAGAACCACTTGCCTGGTGAGACCCACTGCAAGCACACATGGTGTCCTGAATGGAGGTGTATTCGGGGCAGCTGAAGACACCATCCATTGAGAGCATGAGCTCTCTATGCTGGCAGTAAAGATCTATTGGATGAGAAGGCAGCAGGAGCTAGTACATTTGGTTCGAAGTCTATAATTGGTGGACTGTGAAGAGGAATGCAGCTCCCATCACATGAGGAGCAAACTCAGAATTTTCTAATAGCATTTTTTGGTCCATGGTGTGAGAAAATGAAATTCCTATGATTTTCTGGAGAGGAGAGTCCAATGGCTTTTTACTCTACAGCAAGACAAAGGCGACTTATACCTTCTAGAAAGCTGTGTAGGGGCTTGCTTGGGTCAGCCTCAGCTCCCTGGCTTCATGATAGTGCTTGGGCAGAGCAGAAGATTGGTTCCATAATACCAAGTTGTTAAAAATATGGTTAGGAATACTCATTGAGAGAGGCTGAAATTAATGTGGGGCAGCAGGTTATATCTAAAAGGAATTTTTATTAGAAAGCAGTGTCTGATGATAGGCTTGCAGTCTCTCTTTAGTTCATATGGTGGCAAAAAACATATTCTGGAGGCAGCCAGATAGTTTGTAAAATGACTCAGTAACTTAACTTGATCTTACTTGTATAGAACTTACTGTTCTTTGATCCAACTAATTCAGTCCAGGAGGGCTTTAAAAGGAGAGAAATCAAGTGTTTCTAATTAAAAATCTGAAAAAAGTTTGCAAGACAAAAAAAACAACAGAAGAACATAAATTGTGGAATTATTTAATTTTCAAAGTTTCCTAATTATCTTCATGTCTTAACATGAAAGGTAGACCTGTGGCCAGCTTGTTAAGTGGAATCGCTTGGCTACTGGCCCACGGACATGGGTAGCATGCCAGTTTCTGCCTTACCTCCTCACTGCACCACTGATGTGCTGCAGCATGGCAGGAGGAAACAGTTGGACATAAGCAGGAACACTGTAAAACTGGAAGAGTCAGCAGTTGATTGGATGCCATTTTTACAGCTGTTGGATGTTTGAATTTGGGAAAGGAAGGCCAGCTCATGATTTTAAGACAAGAATAATTCCCGTCCTTTAGTGCCTCAAAAGGGGAGTGACTTGGAATGACAAAGTCTTTGAGATTTTGCAGCTTGTGCACATGCTTCTCCTTGTCAACTTCTTAAGGTGAAAAATTAGGAGCAAGGGTGGGTTTTTTTTGTTGTTGAATCTTAGCGGGGGGAAAACATGTATGATATTTCTTAAGTTGTTTTAGGTCAGGACAAAACTTATTTGATCTCAAGTTTCACTTCAATTTCAGTAATTCCCCCTGGCATCTGATGCCCATTTATAAGGTACAAAATAAGGAATCACTTAAAAGCATGCACAAGCAAATGTAAAATTTATGCTAAAACAATGCACTTGGGGATTTTTATACAAGAATTGACCCCTTCCTTGTTTGTCTGTCTAATGCTCACTTTGTTCTCTCTAGATCTCACAAGATATTGAATTTACTAGCTAGAGAAGGGCTGTAGACTAGAGAAAACAGAAAAATTTGCTGAGAAAGCAGAAGAGGTTAGTGGAAAAATTGTATTCTCTCTGGGCGAACAGTACTTATTTTCCTTGTGATCAAGATCAGATACTCTCCAGCAATGGTTTCTTGTTTTTCACTCCACCCTGGAAGTGTTCTTATAACCAGAACTGATGTGTTTTATTGGTTTTACAGATACGATAAAAAAAATTCTGAAGAGCCATACAGTCCATTTCAGATAGCAGCAGATCAGTACTGAAAACCTTCCACTTCACAAATTCCCAGCTACCAAAGGGATCTACAGGCCGTGGTGACAGCCCCTAAGCTCTCTTGCTGTTGTTCTGCATGTTTGTCATGCTGGAGGCTTTTTATTTTTTATGTATTTTCTATGTTTTATAGATCCTAAATTTGTAATATAAAAGAAAGCTGGTGACTGTTAAGTGGCAGGCAGGCTGTGAGGGAGAGAGAAGCAATGTGCAACTGACTTGTGAGTGCTCAGTCCGATCCAAACAGTCAGTACTGCAAAATCCCTTGTGCTTCTCTGTGGCATGGATACTGAGAAATCTGTGTACTGCCACCATGGTTTGAAGTGCTGGTTCTTTGGCCCAGAATATGCAAACTTTTCTGGAAACTGAGAATTTAGTGCTTCTTATGTGTCTGGTCCCATGCCTTGGCGTCAGAAGAGAGCTGCTGGTGCACTTTACTGAACAGTTCTGAAAGTGGAAATGGGTGCAAGAGCCACAGTTCTAGTGGCATCTTTTCAGTGGTGTGTCTCATTTGCATCTGTTACTTGGGTCCAGTTATCCCAGACTCTTCCAGCCAGTCCTCCCAGTTCTGGGTGAGACTACTTCAATCATTAAATGCAGTGATTTCAGTATTTCCTATTCTTAGACTAATGCTTGGGTCTCTGATCTATGATTTAGTTCCTTGCTTCTCAGATGCCAAGCAGCTATTTGTAACCAGGCTTCCTTTATGCTGGCAGAACAAGTTGCCGGCATGGCCTTATTCCTATCAGTAGCCGTGCTTTGTGTAGCCTTTCTGTTTCTTAGCCTGATAGTTTTACCTGGTCCCAGGAGCAAATGTTCAGCAGAGGAAGAATTGCACTGCCAGGCCCTGATGCAGGACATCCATTTGTCTCACTTCAAAATCCAAAGTTTTGAGGTCTAATAATTAAGTGTTTCATTAAGCCTGATGCTGCGGTGGAGCCTGGGAAAGTATGTGCTGTGTGTTAGAGCACTTTCACATGCTGGAATTCAGGCCTTTCTGCTGGAAACAGCCACTGGGGGAGAGTTGCGGCTGCTGCGTCGGACAAAATCTTTGTCTGAAAGGATCCAGCTTGCCCCTAAGCGAGGAAGAGGTGCAGCTGATGGCAGCATGTACCCGCAACAGGCTGAGCTGTGCACATGCTACACCACCTGTGGCCTCTTCCCCAGGAACCTCTTGGGCAGAAGTAGAATGGGCTGAGAAAAGAAGAAGTGTCCTTGTGGGGGGAGGAGACAGAGGAGGATTTTGAGGAGGGCCAGAAAGTCCTGGGGAGCTGGAAGGCTGTAAGAAGGGAAAGACGTGACTGGAAGGATCCCAAAGACATTAAATGTGAGGAGGAGGAGATTTTCTTTGCAGCTTCAGATGTACTGGAAAGCATCTGAGCATGGCTGGTTCCCTGTCAGCTCCTTATCACCATTTTCAGGCATCCCTCCAGACCCTTTTAGGAAAAAGAGGCTTCTCAGTGAATCATTTGCACTGAGCAGGTTCTGCTGCAGACACCATAGGTGCAACACGCTCTTTGGTCCTGTGGCTTGATGCAGTTATCATCAAGATTTGATATAGAGATGCACATCACATCTCTACTCAAAGCCATTTTTGTCTTTAGAGACACTGCTCATCACAAGCAAAACAGTTCCATTTTAGAAAGAAGAAGATGAGAACGGAATGGCAAACATTTCCAATAAATGGAGTTAAACCTTAGAAAAAGGCTTGTACCCCTAGAGTATCTTACTGGTGTCAGGTTGTGCTGCAGTCGGTAATGACAGCTGCACAGTGGCCAGTCTAATTTTCTCAAGTGCCAACTGAGTCCGCAGGTTTTACCTGTGCAGGGAAGAAAAACCTTGTATGATGGCAAGAACTCTCTACTCAGGTGTCTGTGCAAGGACAGAAGACGTATATAGTCACAGCTAGACAAAGGGTATTCTGCAGCTGAAGGAAAACACCGTGGAGCATTTCTTTTACACCAGTGGAAATTAGTTTTGGGCTCTATTTTTCTGTTCACCCTGCTCTTTATTACTCACAAACAATGGAAATAGCTCACATTTAAAGCGTTTACTCATCTTAAAACCAAGACCCAATCAAAAAGGAACTCTTTCAAAGAAGTTTGCAGCAATAATTTACTTCACTGTAATATGAACAAGCTTGAACTGAAACTTTTATGACCTATGACTTGTCAGATTTTTCTTCACAGACCTTACCCTTTAGCACATTTTTCATGATAATATAAGCCAATCTGTTTATTATTTTCAATTTTAAAAAGTAAAAAAATATTGCATCCTCATGAAAATTGCTTCACTGTTGGGCTGTTTGAGTGGTCAGTGTAATATATCATTGTTTGATCTGGCAGAACCATCTATTTATAAGCTAGTATGTGTCAAACTATTTTTTGGCAAAACTGGGAAGACACCTGGTTTAGTTTAGATTCCTCGCTATGTAATTCCAAACATCTCTCAGTCCTCTTGGTTTGAAAACACAGGCTAGGATCCAGACTTAAGAGTGCTGCTGTCACAAGACGCTCAAGGGCCTCTGGTCTCAAGGTTCATGAGATCATAAATTCTTTTTTAATTTTTTTTCTTTTTTCATAGTTCAAGTCTAGTCACAAACTCAAAGTAGGGTACATATTGAGTGTGAGGTGCATTCACCATTGCAGAGAGAGTTGCCTTTATTGACCAACAGAAGTAGCAAAAAGGCAGTTAATGAAAGTTTTGTGGTGAGATCGAGAGGAGTGGGTCAGTTTTGCAGAGCTGTCATAAAAGTTGGAATGACAGCACAACCCTGGGCCATGTTTGGGAATGGGAATTAGAATGATTGTATTTCTGCAGTTACGTAAGTTTAAGGGAGCTGATGATTGACTTACTGTTGAAAGGCTCTATTCAATAACAGTGCAATAACGCCCTTACAGAGGCGTCTTTGTAGTTTACTAGTTCCCTTTTGTTAGAGCTGGTATACAGCATATTGTATCTGTACTACATTTTAATGCAATTCCCCTTTTGAGTAAGCTAGATTGTGCTGTTAGACAAGATTCAGGATGTACACGTCGCTTGACTGTAAAGTTCAAGAGCTTATATTGATGGATTTGTATTAATTTCTGTTATAATTGTTTACAGAACTCGTAAAGGGCACTGGGATCACCATTGCCAAGTGATCGGTATGGTGAGAGTTGTAGTATGCAATACTCCGTGTGTGTGTTCAGTGCTTACTGGAATGTAGCAGTTTAGATGAGAAAGAAGACAAGGTGAGAGTGAGAGAAAGAGAGGAGGATGTGACAGTAAAAAAAAGGTGTGGATCCTGACCTTATGCTGTGTTCCTGGTTAAACCAGTGAACCTGGTCTTTTCTGACCAGTAACATGATACTATTGCATCATTACCATTTTCAGCCTTTAGCAGGCTTTGTTTTTCCTCTGTGGTGGATCTTCCGTCTTCGAACTGAGTATGAGCCCTTTGCAAGGAGCTGGCCAGTTGTCTAAATAGGTTCCAGCCCCTATTGATTATTTTCTCTTCATCATCCTGGTGAGGGAGATAGGTGGTCTGGAAAAGAGAATCCAAGTGAAATGGTTCATGCCTAGAGCAGCTAAGCAAAACTATTCTTTGAGGTCAACTTATTTTTCATAATTTATCTTGTAATGTAACCCAATGCAGTAGTTTAAGACAAATTTATGTTAAGCCTCAAAGGGCAAAAGACTTGTATATTTAACCACAGGCTAAGTTTGATTTAAGCACACTGAAGTCAGCAATGACTGTTACCTCAATAACCTCCTATCTCCTACTAGGCAAAGTTCTATTTCTGCTGCCTGTGTTTAGACACTCTACCATAATACAAACTTGACAGTGCTCTGGGAAGAAGAAAAGGAACTTGTTTGTGTGTGGATGAGTGGTTATTAGTGGCAGCTGAACACTTATCAATGTAATGAACAACCCTGTGTCACCATTTCTAATGTGTGTTACGTACTCGGTTCTGCATGGAACGAGGAGTTAGGCACCCTAAACAAGTATTGGCCTCAGCCATCTTGCTGAGGGGGCCGTGAAAGGCTGCCAAGAGAAATATCAAAGAGAAAAGGATACCTGAAATATTTTCCCTCATGTTTCTTTAGGTTACTCAAAGTACCTGCAGGTTGGATTTTAACCAGCTTTATGTAATGGTGCCCAAAGTGGTCTGGTGCACGGTGGTGCTGTGATGCTTCATTGGACAGGCTTGCTGTTAAAATACAGCCAGGTGGGGTCACAGTAGAGACAGCTTCCTCTGTAACAGAACTCAAGTTAAAACACTCAGTGAAGTGGAAAAGGTGTGCTTTAGTCCTTCCTTAACCCAGAAGGTTTCCAATCCACCTCTTCTCATTTCATACTGGAAGATAACTTGGGATGAAGGAAGGGGATCCTCCAGCTTTCCCTTTGAAGTTGCCAGGGCCAAAGGGAGCATTCCTCTAGCCGCAGAAGATATTCCCATGTTTTCCAGTGATCCCTGTTCTTAAGACTCCATACATATTTCTCTGTGTGGCTCTTTAATGCAAAGTTCAGAAACTGTCTAGTTTCATAGAATTTATGTCTTATCTTCTTGGCTTCTGATATCTGAAATCCATCCAGCTTGCACTGTAGGTACCTAAGTGGTTTGCTGGATCTGGCTCTCAATATTCTTCTGCTCAAAATTTGAAGTGTCTTCTTCCTATTAATACAGCATCTTCTCTGATAAGGCCATTCTTTTTAATAGTTTTCCAATATAAATTTCAGGCTATTTAAATGAACGGAAGTTAGATGATACGCCTGACAAATACTGTCAGTTAAACCAGACAGTGCCAGTCTTTGTTGGTTTCCTTGATTGAAAAGAAAGAGAAGCTATGAACCAAGAGAAGGTAAAATAAATGTTATTCTTAGGAGTCTGTAAAAGGGCTACATTTTCTGCTTTTGCATTAGAGCTTCTTCCCTGTAACTCTTGAAGACGCAGTAGGACAGTCATTTCAGTCATTTTCAGTCATGACTGTCATTTCTTTGAGCATATATTGAGCTTGAGTTTTTATCCAGTGAGAGGAAGCAGGATATTGTGAATTGGAAGCATTTCTTACTGACTCTGTATGGACTGAGAATTCGGTCCTGGAGATAGTAAGACATTTTCTTTTTTTCCCCCTGTGTTAGTGGGTCACTGTAAAAGTAGCACTTTCCAGCTTCAAGAAAAACTGTGAACATTTTTCACAGCTTTTAAAGGTAATATTTAATTTTTAACCCATTTTGTGTCCAGAGCATGGGACAATAGCCAACTTCAGTAATCAACTTTCCTTAATAAATGTGAACACCTTGAGCTATTTCTTAGACGCGCATCTGTCTGGCTTTGAATGACTTGAATGTTCTTCAGTTTCTTCGTAAGAGATGGCATTTTATTTCCTGGTTCACCAGTTTTCAGGATCCCAAGATCTTTTATTATAGGAACCTTGGGTTTTTGAAACAGTGTCACCTTTACCACTGTATGGCTTCCCCAAGTACTTGATATTTCTTGGATACAATGTGTTGGTGTTACTCACCAGTTAGAGAATAGAGGTTCATAGTAATAGTACTCAGAGTAAGAACGTCTCTTTACCCTGCAGTAAATTAAACATCTTTGTTCTGCTCCCTTAATATTTATGACTTCTCTGTTTCCTATTGCACCTATTCAATACAACTGAGCTCAGTCTCTTATATTTGTCCTTAATATCATAAAGGTAAAGGCGATGCAGGCTGTTGGAAAAACCAAATTATTTTGTTTCACATATGCAATATAGAGTCCCAACACGGGATCCTTGCTGCTCTTGAATGTTTGTTTGCTGAACCCTAACACTGAATGTGACTTCCAGTTCTATGCATATCATAGTAAAGAGTATGGCCTGTTCCAGTGGTGGAGGCATAGATTTGTTTTATGAGTGTGTTACACAAAACACCACAAGCTAGTAGATTCTCATTTTTATTTGGTGGTAATCTTGATCAATAGCAGCTAAATCATTTGCAGAAGAAAAATAAATGGGAAGAAAATTTCACATTTATATTCCAGCTGTGCAAAGGGATCTTTGGTTTTCCCCCATCCTCTCCTCCCAGAGCTTGTCAGCAGTAGGAATTCAAAGTAATAAAAGCCAGACTTATTTCCAATGCAGGTGTTTCGAGAATGATTGTAATCTTTCTGATTAACTGCATCTGTAAGAGATCTCATCATTAAAAGCAAAGCAGAAGTTATGAAGGAAGGTGCCCCTAAAGCACTGAATTGGCAATTAAAATAATATTACAGGCTCTGAGACATGGGATGGCATGGGGAGTTTGGAAATATAGTAAAGATAGGTCTGAAGATGTCATTATACCACCAAAGTCTTTGAAGCCCACAGCAGCATAATGGACTGGCAAAGGCGAAAGAGACCAATGTGATTAGGTAGTGCTGAAATCCAGCTTTTGGAGATTAAGTTGCATGACTAAGACTGGGGGCTCTTATCAGACTCAGTCCCAGCAGGCTGCCCTAAGTCATCTGCCCTAAGCCATCAACGAAATGGCTGCAGAAAAGTAAAGTGCTGATCTTGTGAAAATAGCATTTTACTGGTTGTGAAACTCCCTAGGAATACAGCCTTGGAGGCTGGGGTCTGGTTTCCCCACGCAGAGCAGCAACATACGGTTTGGTATATTACAAACTGAGTGGTCTCATGCTGTATTTGGAACAACAAGATTTAATTGAGATAGAAATTGATTAACAGTTGCTAATCAAGGCCACATTTTCTTCTAGCCTCTCAGTTGGGGCATATGAAACATTTGCAAATGGTTGTCATTCCAAGCTGAAGTTTTAGTGAGATCACGATAAATTTGCACATGTATATACTATAACTTGTCTAGAGGTTTTTCACGGTCTTTATGGCCACAGTCCAAGGATAGCTGTCACAAAAGGGTGGCGCTCTGAGAGGTGAAGTGCACCTCTGCTTCCTGAGGGCAACATGATCCCCTTATGCTCGCCCTTGCTGCTGCTGGCAGATCTTATTCCAGATCTTTCTTGGTTGCCTGGGACTAAGATTTCTTTCCCCTAACGTTTATCACTACTCTGAGCCCTCCATTTATAATAGGATATTGTCCCTACAGCAGCATTTTGAGGTGAGAAGTTAATTCCATACAGTCAGATGCAAAAATATGTGATTGCCCAGGACATGTGTCAGGATCTGAACCCCTGAGTGCCAATTTAAAACCCTGTTTTTGAGGTAATCCATCCTGCATCCTGCTTCGTGGTGTAAAACCAGCTGACACATGGGTGTGTGGCACAAATAATTAAACTGCCTGTACTCAACTAGAGGAATGACAGTCCTTTGGTTTTCACATCATTGCTTGTAGAGAGACAAATGAAAGGAATCCTTCAGTGTCATACAGCTGTGACCTAAAGTCAAAAGGCTGTCTAAGTTGTTACTGGAGGAAATCCAGTTCTAGAAAGAAAAATTCTTGCCAAATCAGCTAGAGTAAGTTGACTGAAGCATGTTTGAACAGACAGATTGTTCAGCCATCTATGCAGCTGGCTCAATAGAGGAAATAGTTATTCCTGGGTAATTGGAAACAACTATGTATATATATGTACAAAAAAATACAAAACTATACATTGCCCTATTTTTGCAGTTGTCACTGTTTCTCTCAGTGAGAAGTCTGAAATCCAAGGATAGTAGGGGGAGAACTCAAATACGGAAAATAAGTGTTGGTACCCTCCCACTCCTATGATAATTCCCTACTTCATCGTAGGAGTAAATGGGTTTGGATATTGCTGACCACTTGATCTGTGCAGTGGGAGATGGTGTTTCATATACACTAACCAGCTGCCCCCATTTTGACCTGCCTCAACAAGCCATACCAGACTTGCTTTGCTTCATTATATGTTGCGAAACATGGACAACCACTTGGTTTAGTGAACCTGGTTGCTGAATCCAAAGATGGGGCTTCATCAATAGCTAAACATCAAGGCAGAGCTATTGCAAGTACTTGATAGAAAAACATTTCAAATGCCCCATTCTGCATTAATTTGCATTCTGAGACTTGGCAGCAACTTTTGTATTTGTTTTGGGATAACACAAGACGAAAATCTGTTCCCTTCGAAGCACTTACTCTTCCCTGCCAGCCTGTCTCTGGTGTGTAACAGCAGGACACAGCCGCTTGGGACCTGGACTTTTTAGTGGTAATTGAAGGGTTAAACTGAGCCCAAGGCACTTGTTCTTCCAACATACCCTATACTCCTCACCTTCCAGGATTTATGGTCATCTAGTCACATGTTAAAAAGATTATAGGAAAAATATGTAAATAAAAGTTAATGAGTGTAGCAGAAAATGGTGTAAAAGCAGACTTAGTAGCAATAGCAAGCAAGGCTCTGCACATACTACCTTTCTGTTGCTGGAAACATCATCAAAGAGCTTTCCAGGGCTGCAAGGCTCAGATGGATTTTGCATCTTTATGCACCAGCCCTGAGCCAAAGCTGAATCCACAGGTGAGGCTGACACCACCACACGTGGGGAGGTGCCTGGGTTGCACGTCTGTTCCTCACCCAGGCTGCGGTTCTGGCTCTGAGAAGTAGAGGTCTTCTCAGAAAGGTAGTTTTGGGGAGAAGTTTGCTACAAAATAACAATAATAAAATGGTGCAAAGATCAGCTTTGCTTCTGCATTGGGAATTTAATAAGGCTTTGTCCTTTAGGCTGAAAATACACATCACAGCTCTTCGCTTCCCAGGCCCATTGGAGCTTTTCCTGCTCTAGAGGCTGGACACCTTTTTGCCAGCAGGGCAGTGCTTTAACCTTGTTCTTTTCTGCCATTGCTGGCAAAGTTTGAGACTGAAATAGAAAACAGCACTGCCACAAAACACATCGGCTTTCAGCACCCACATGGCTAGGATTTCTGTAGCAGCTAGTGGCAGTGGCAACCAGTTTGGGCAGCAGGACACTGAGGAGAAAGCAGAACCCCATTTCCCCCAGAGTGTCTGCTTTCCTTCTTGCAAGCTCTGCTCTCATGAGAGTAACTGATGAAGAGATTACACGCACCCTGTACCCTAGGGAGGACTCTGAGCCAGGTCTCTGGGTATACTCAGGTTTTCAGGAAAAGGTCTAGATTGCAAGATTTGGGAATTAATATTGTGTCAAACAGTTACGTATACTTGATGTTCTTGAACTATACTCTCTGCAGAGCCCTTCTTGACTGCCATAACAGAGTCTGTCAGCAGACCACGCTGCATCCCATTGTGCAGCCTAGAGATGTAGCCACAGTCCCCACTAATTCCCTGTCTGTAATGGCCTTTGCTCTCTGATCGCCCAAACAACATCATGCGCAGAGCATTTGGAACTGCTGCAATAGTGAGTTCTGCACTGCGCTCTGTCTGCTGGGAAGACAGAACAGCATGCTAGCAGGCTGGGTGCCCAGATCCACACTGTGCACTCGCGGGCCAGGGATTCTGCTGTGCATATTTATCCACTCGATCGGGAACCAGATGGGTGTATTCAAGTCACCTTAAATCTGGTCTTTGGAAACCTCAAACTGAGACAGCCTTTAAAAAAATAAACCCTCAAACAATAACAACAAAACCAGCATGTGACTAAAAGCTGGAATGAGGCACTGCCAGGATTTCTCTTGGCAACCCATCATTCTAAGAATCTGCTTCTTGCCACACTTGTGCAAGGCACATTATTGAACATTTCCTGACTATTTGCCCAGGATGCTATAAATGCTGTCCAAATAGCAGGGTCTCGCTTGCCGCTTTGATACATCTGGCTAAATTGCATTAAGCAGCATGCCAGAGGCTGATGGAGTCCCCACAGGACATGCTCCATCTGTCAAGCTCTCCAAAGAGCCTGGGTGATGAATGATAGCGCTAACATTAAACAGCTTGCCTGTGATGTTTTTCAAGTGTCCCTCTCCAATAACTCGCCTGCTGCCCTGTCTTCTCGGAGATAACCTAGCACAACAGAACATTACCTCATTAAGAAAGCCAGCTCTAATTAAAAACAGGCAGGGCATCACCTCCTCTATATTAGCTTGAAGAGTTCACCCTGCCATTTAAATTCTTCTTGGGAAGATTAATGTCCATACACATTGTGAGGAGTGACATTCTTAGAAGTAGTCAGTTTGGAGCAAATGTTAGAAGTGATGAAAGTGAGCATCAACAATAAAAATTGTAATTACAGAGCTTTCAGATGTTCATACCACACTCTGGAGGTGGTATATGTATGTGAGAGGTATTTGTGAGAGAGATCTCTCCACCCATAGCTTAGAAGAAATGGAGAGATGATTTTTTCCAAATTCCATGTTAATACCATTAAGATGTATTATTTAGGCCCCAGTTCTGTATTACCATGACATAGCTGTCCGTACCCAGAGAAACAGCATACCAGCTGGGGAATATCAAGAACAATTCGCAGAACACCCATGGCAGAGCTTCTACAAACATCCTGTCACATCAATTCCTCTGTTACTCCCATTTCTCTGACTTTCAGGGTAAAGAAAGGCCAGGTAAGAGGTGGATTTGGCTGGCTCCTGAATGGATGGAAAGGAAAGGAGAAAATGAATCATATCCATGAACTTACATCTCAGTTTTCAAGTCATTTGGGTTTTTCTTCCCTGATGACTCTCTGGTTTATTTTAAACCAAACATTTTAAGTTCAAAAATGACTTAATTTGGAATAATTTGAAGCGAGCCAGTTGCATCACTTAAGTCACTTAGTACTTATTTTGCTTTTTATTCCTACAGAACATTTGGTGCAGAGCACTGCCATGATTTGTGTAGAATTCCCATTGCTGGAGCAGCCTGATACAATGGAAGCTCTTTTAACTTTAGGATTTTACTGCCACCACCTGACTGACAAATCTGAGGCCCCCCAGGCGATGAGCATTGCCCATCATAGGCTTCAGCGAGCCCGTTCCATGCTTCCCCTTAGGTATGCCAAGACAAGCAGTTGTGTTGTCTGCTGGTGAAACAAGATCTATTTTTTCATGCAGAACAGCTTCCTGGGATGCTTTGTCACCCAGCCATCCTGAGCGGTGGTACTGGCCTAGGTCCGGCAGGTGAGCTAAAGTGAAAAAAACCCCAACCACCCCAGAAGCAGCAACAAGTATAACCTGCACCTGATCTGTGGGGCACTGTTTTCAGCAGGGCAGTAGAAGGAGAATAACTTTCCTGTGGTCTTGGCTGTTCACCTCTAAACTCAGAGCACCAGAGCTGATATCCCCTTCCAGAGGTTCCAAATTCAACCTCTGTTATTGATAGTCCACCTAGGAGCCCTTTGTTTGGATGGTGTATTCAGTTCATATTAAACTGCTCAGTAGCCAAGGTATAAGAGTGCCTATGGAATCACATTTCTTTCAGGGACCCCATGGGTCCGGAAGCATTATGGTTATATCCAATGTGTATACAGCTGACAATAGCCTATTTTAAGAATATGTACTAACCTTATCAAGTGCTGTCTGCTCAAATGAATAAGAGTTTCCCAGTTAATCAAATCACAATTATCTTAAGTTATGATGATTTGTGTGTTAAAGACCCTCTTTTTTTATTGATAAGATGATTGTTGAAGCCATTAAAAAGTTGCTTAGCAGCCTACTATACTGCAAAACCTTTCAACATAAAAGATTCATTTTAAGATGTCAAGCATCATGTAAACAGACAAATGCAGTTGTCTCTGTGTGGAAAAACGAAAGGGGTTTATTTGGGAAAGGGAGAATGACAGGGAAGAAAAAGTGTTTAGATATCTATGGATACATCCTAGACTTCATAGTTTGCACTGCTTCATTTCGGTACAGAGTTTTACTGAGCCATCTTCCATACCCCTCTCCCATTTTGGACTTCCTTTGAAGGAGCTCCTCCAGAAGACTTAACTAGACTTAGTCTGTGACCTGAAGAAATGGCTGTCTGAAATGCAGATGCCATAGGTAATTATTTCATGTCATGCTGCTGCCTGCACTTTGGCAATGTTCTGTGAAAAGTGCTAAACAAAAAACATGCGCTTGGTCAAGAAGTGATCACATTGCTGCTTATTTAGCTGATCTCTTGGACAAAACATCTAGAACTACTCAGTAAAATCTGTAATTTCATCACACATTTAGTGGAAATGGGTATCTTGGAAGAAGATATTCATCTGCTGTGCATGTTTCTGCCCTAGCAAATGTTTGGCTCAGAACATAAGCAAGGTAATTAAGACTTAAAGCTGAAATACTAGCTTTAATGCTCACCTTTATATCAATGCAGAGACATAAGAATGGATTTTATGGGGAAGAGGCTATCTGGATCCTTGCCCAAATGTTAGTCCCCAGTGACAAGGCTCACTAATGATCATGTGCAATTAAAAAAAAAAAAAGGTTTCTTACTTCTGAGTTCTCTGATTTCTGGTTCCTGCCAGTGTTCACAGTGATATTGTCAAGTACTCCATGAACATCTGTTTTCTAGCAAGACCCAAAGTATCAGGGATACATGGAATCGTACCAAGAAAACCTCTTATCAGGAGATCGTCAGTCTAGTTACAGGTGGTCACCTAGAGAGGGCAGGAAGACTTAGCAAACCTGGCAGACTTTTGAGGTGTTTCTGTCAGTAGTTACAGCACAATATCACTGGGTTCTCAGAACCATAACTGATCTTACAGCCCCACATGGACTCCTGCCCCTCCATTTATGGCGGTGTTCAGACTCACAGACAAATTCTTCTTAATTCATTAAGCATTCTCCCTGTTGTGAGCATGATCCAGAATTCTTCATGATGCTTTTATGTGTTACAGGTTGAAAAACCAAAACAAACCTAGGCAATAAATGACTTTTTCAGTTTGCTTTTGAATAATCTGCAATAGTCATAAAATCAAAGAGGAAATAATGAAATCTGATATTCACACAAGTTAATAACAAAGTGGAAATGGATTTTGAAAACTCTCAACCTCAGTCTGTGCTGCATCCTGCTTTGTAGTTCCTTAAGGGATATAAGTGGCAAAAGTTCTGGTAGAGCAGAGAGCAGGGCAGACTTCTCTACTTTAGTGGTAAGACCCACACCTCCATCCTAAAACTGACTAGTGCCATATTCTCACCCTCATTTGCACACAAGGAGATAACTACAAATTAAACTGCTTGAAGCTGTTGAAATTGCCAAGGAGAGGGTAGAGCTTGCTCATCTCAGAGTCTTCAAGGAGATCAGTTTATTTGGTACTACAAGTGTCATGTATTATACACGTGTCCCTCAGAAATACTTGGTTTACTAGCAAGCTGTTGCTCTTCCCTTCTAGTCTGCTTATCATAACCTTTGCAGCCACGATGTGTCAATTCTTAAAACATCCTACTTTCTTCCTGCCCAGAACTAGGACATCCTCCACCTCTGCTGTTTTACATGCTAAAATTTGATGGCAAGTACATAAAGTGTCCCAACCCCATACAATGGACTTGCGATCTCAAAACAGCTTTCAGGAGGGCTGGGGCAGCCACAGCTCAGGAACACCTTACCTGCAGATTACCTTCCTGCTGAAGATTACTTTACTAGATCGTCTTATTACAGTGGTCTTCAGGAAGCATAATATCTTAGCACGTCCTTGTTGTGCACAAAGGGGTGTGGTGAGAAAAAGAAGGATGAAACAAAGCAAACGTTGTCTGACAAATGTTTCCTGACAGCAGGATGAGGAGGATGCACTGTGCTACAAAGGGGAGTCTAGCAAGTCATGGGAGGTGGGAGGTCATCTCATTTAGGCCTGTCCTGACAAATACAAATTTTGGACAGTGTTTTTATAGCCCAAGTTACCTCACTCATCAAGGTAATTGGTTTCAGCTGAAAACAGCTACACTCCCTTATGCCTGCTTCTTGGCAGACCAAGCAGACACCTGCACTAACTAACCAGGGCTTTTTCTCTTTTTATTATTTTTTATTTTCTGTATGCTTCTGTGAATACATTAGGCTGCTAAGCAAGATCCAGACATTTTTGCGTTAGCAAGACTTCCCAGAAGTTCTTTTTCTCTGTGAATGAGTAAACTCTTGCCTGAGGCTCTGGCACCTTGGGACAATGTGTGTTGCGTTTGATGAGAGTATACAAGCACCCATGCCTTGGCCTGCAGTACTACATGAATATATGTCTTTTACTGCGGGGCTACCTTCACCTGAGAGGCAGACTCCTGTACTTCTGCATTGCACCAATACAGAAACTGCTCCACGTGACTTGAGAAGCCTTGTGTGAATACATTCAGATATTTGTGTTAATTTCTTGTACTGCAAGCTGAGGCCTTTAAATAACATAAGACTTGCAAACAGAGCTCAGCAGAGAATATTTCTCTCATTCTCTAAGAACTGGGGATCTCAAGCTTTTTTTCCTTTTTACAAAACCAGAGACAGCTCACAGTAGACTAAAACTAAGGGCCACCTTAGAGCTTCAGAAAGTTAATGGAACATGTTTAAGGTAAGACAATAACTAGAGCGTTAACTACACCTACAGAAACACATTAAGATTTGCTACAAGTGTTTTAACTAAGGAGGAAAAAATCAGTGTGTCTCTGTACACCCAAGGAATTTGCTAAAGCAAGACAAGCGAGTAACCCCCAGACCTCTACAATGGTGCAAGATATAGACACCTAGAATGTGATAAAGCTCATCTTCCATCCTGGCCAGGCCTCACTCAGGATATCTGAGTTGTCTTGACATTAAGTAACAAATACATTTCTGAAGAGTTTTGACTAAGATGTTTTGCAGCAGAGGACATTCAAAATGGTCCTAACCAGACCTCATAGCAGAGTCAATCAGTCATGCATTTTAGGAGGTTCAATGGTTAATTTGGGCTTCTAGTTCTGTTGCAGGCAGGATTTGATGCAGCTGGGACTGGTTAAATAGGAAACTTGAGACTTGCGATGACACTGTTGCAGGCTAAACATTAGCCTGGGCTAATGACAACAGATCTCTCTCCTCTCAGCACCAAAGGTAACAATCAAAATAGCGTTGGACATGGCTTGCTTGCAGATCCAGTATGTTTCAGACTGTGCTGCACAAATCCTCTAGCACAGACTCAGTTGTGAACTTTGCTTGCATCACGTAAATGGGGTACGCTCTTGACCTCAGTTTCTCACTGGTGCTTAACTACCTATTTTAACACTAACATTTCGATTCCCACAATCCCCTTCTAAAGAGGAAAGACTCTAATTCCCCACAAGCCCTTCAGAACATAAACACAACACTAACCTTCAGGTAGAAGTATTTATTTGCCTAAGAAAGCTTTTCCAGGGAATGAACTAGTTCCTGAATGTTGAGTTAGAATTTAGCCATATAAACTCACTTTGGGGTCTGTAGTACAGGATATGAACATGAATGAAACATTAAAAATATGAGTTGAGAATAAAAGCTCTCCCTAAATCTGCCTTATTGTATAATCTGTTATGAATTAAAGCCCTTCCAGGCTGATTTTTAGTCATCAACATAATTATTTAGGAACATTTTCCAGACCAGTGTTTTTTACAAGTATTTTAACAACCTGCAAATCAGGAAACTGTAAATCATAGAAATGAACTGAAATCAGCAATCACAAGGCAGGAGGCCCCTGGCTTAAACTGTGACAGCATACTGTGAATAGTGGCAAGCTCTGTTCCCTTACTTGCAGACACTCGGAATGATTGCTAGAGATAGGCCTGCACTCAAAGCCACCAGGGTCTGGGACTCAACAAGGTTGAGAGAATTAGACTCCAGTGCTGTGAGCCAGAGCACGCTCATATCCTATATTCACTGTGAGAGATGGGGCACAGCAACACCCTGGGTTTTGGTTCTGTCTTTCCTCCTCTCTAAGCAGGACAAGCCAAGAACCAAAAGCCCTTTGCAAGCGCCTTCTTCCTTTCCCCAGAATGAATCAGTTCATACACTAAGCTTGAGGTAATAGGTTTTTAAGGCTTAGGAAGAGCAGACCTTAAGTTTAGTGCCAAAAAAATACAGCTGTATGCTTCCTAGAGGTGCACTCCATCATCAGCCTGGGTTAGCCTCACCTCAAAGCAGAATACAGAACTGTATGGCATGGTGTAAATATGGCCTTAGTTTCCCTGGGAAGTTTATTTTGTAGCCAAGTAAGCCAATTTATTCATGAGTATTGAACACTGGAAGACCCTAATTCAGTCTTTGCAATTATGGTTGAGTGGCAGCCCTTGGATTCAGTGGTCAGTAACCTGTAAGGCCGATGCTTCTCACAAACAAAGAAGTTAGTCCCTTGTACCTTAAAGCATACTGTCATTCCTTGAGATTCTGGTCCAAATTTTCTGTGCTTTAGTTGCATCATCTCAGAGGAACTGGAGACTGCTTTGGCCAAGCCTGAGAGGTGGCCAAAGAGCCATCTTAGAGCTTCAGAAAATTAGTGGAACGTGTTTAGGGCAAGGCAACAGCTAGCGCATTAGCTATACCTAGAGAAACACGTTAGGGTTTGCTACAGGAGTTTTAACGAAGGAGTAAAGAAGCAGTGTGCCTCTGTACATCCAAGGAATTTGCTAAAGCAAGACAAGCAAGGAACCTCTACAATGGTGCAAGATATAGAGAACCAGCAGTCCCCAAGAAAGAAAAAGCACCTACAGTTATAGCATCTCCCCCAGGCTGTATTTCTAACCTTGCCTATGAGACAGAAACTATCCATGAATGAAGCCTAAAAACGCTAAGGAAATATAAAGTTTTACAATACGGTGTGTAGGTCTAACAAGATTTGAGAAGATTGCCCTTTCACAGGCTCATCACCCTCGAGTGACCCAAACGCAAGACAGATCTCATTCTGAGAACAGGAAAACATGTTAAATCTCAGGCCTAGTCTTCATTCTTTCAAGTATAGAGGTTTGCTCACATGGTGGCCTGTCTTGAATGTAGTCATCTAGTAATTCATCAGGACACTTATCAGGACAATCTACAACAAATCTTCAGTTATTGGAAGGGTCTCTATAAAACATGGTACAATAAAAAACCATATATCCTTCACCCCCAATAACAAAATATAACCATTATATAATATTTTTTTCCAAAGACATCAGAAGAAGCCTGACCCTGTGTCTTTCCCCTGCCCCCAGTATATATGTATTTAAAACCCTTTAGAGCAACTACTATAGGTAGATATCTGAGGCTGCATTAAGGATTACTTATGCTTGGCTGTAACCACACTTGGGGAATGTACAATAGGTGAGTTCCAGGAGCTTCTCTCTTAAAAAAGAGCTGAAGTGAATGAAAAGGATGAGAGAAAGATAAATAGGCTGTGTGAGTCTTATTGTTTCTGAACAATAATGAGTCTGAGAAGAGTCTTTCTATTGTTTCAGAGAAGTATTGTGGGTTTTTTCTTCATTCTAGTTCCAGAGTTTTTTCCGAGACTTTGCAAGTTTCTGTTTGGCATAAAATAGGTCAGTGTTCTCTTAAGTGAAGTGGTGGCTTTTCTTCCTGAACTTCCTTCCATAAGGAAAAGGCAGTGGGGTTACAAGGAGGGCTGGCAGCTATTTCTTAAACAGTCTTAAAAAATAAAATCCTAGCAAATAACACACACAAAGGTATTCAGTACTCCCATCTCCTTGTACAGGCTGTCAGAAATTCTGGCAACTGCTGAGAAGAGCTGAAAAAATCATCATTATACTCTAGGCAGCTTGAAATCAAATAATATGTGCACACAAAAGGTTTTCATTTTGGAACTATTGTGCCTGGCCTGTTTTGGAGGAGGGGAGAAACAGACCTATTGTCTCTTATAAAGCAAAATAGTGGCCTGGTTTTAGTTCTGTAGGAATGGAGTGATCTGTGTGCTATTAGCTGACAGTAAAGACATCCTCCTTGCAGAGCTTGCTCACTGCTCCACTTAGTTTGCAACTGGTAACTGCCAAATCCCCACAGGGTAAGAGGCCTTGCACTCCAGCTGTTGGAGAAGTAATATCCCCCACTGCTCGGCATGATAGGAGAGTAATAAAAACATCATTCCTAATAGGAAAATGATGCTTGCAGAAGCAAAGAGAGACTAGCTTGCTTAACAGAAAGGGGGCTTTGGGAAGGACAAAGCCACCCTTAGCAAGCTTGTGGATAAAGCTTTGAAGAGAGCAAGAAGTATCCCGGAATTCCTCAAATCAAACCATATAGTGAAACTTTACAGGCATTTGCAATCGCTATCTAAAGTCCCATTAAACTTTTAATAGAGATGTTTAGGAGCTTTCTAGAAGAAAAATGCTCCTATCTTCAAAGAATTACTGCAACTTTTCTCAGAGCTTTCCTTTTGTTTCTGACTCTACTTTTCTAAACAAAAGCAATTATTAAAGAAAACTAGTGGTTGTGGCCACCAAGTATCCACAGTATTTGAGTTCTGTCTTTGTCAAGGACTTAACACTGATGACAACTGTGAATGCAGAGCAGTGGAATAACACTTATAAGTCAGTTTTTCCTTATACAATCTTGCTTGTGTGCTCTTAAAAATATGTAGAAAAGAAAAAGTTTTTACCAACACAGTAAACTTCATAATTATTTCATCATGGCCTGTCTTGCCCAACCCTGTCCATAGGAACTCCTTTCAGCTTTCAAAGAAATGGTTTTGTTAGGGAAAATACTCTCTGAGAAGGTGGAAAACCTGAGGTTTTTTTGCATGTGCTTCATACAAAATCTCAACGTGCTAATTCTAAAGCAATCAGCTCTCTCCAGCTGCCTTATGCACTGAGCTGGTCTCCAGGAGTTGCTCAACATCCATGTTTCATCAGTTAGGCTTTGGAATAACAACATACGCAGTAGGTTTCTTTACTCTTATCTGTCCAGGAAGTCCCTTTGCAGAGAATTGCTTTTGGCAGGGAAAGTGTCAGCATAGTTTGTGCCGATGAGATCACTGTGAATTAACCATTGGCTTTGGTGATATCCCATGCTGCCTTTCTGCAAGTGAGAGGGGAATTGCACCCACTGCCATTTCTATTGTTTTTATACAAACAGGTTACATAATAATTCTGTATTGATATCTTGGTAAAAAGAAAGGAAGTATTCAAGGGGCCTTGCCAATTCTTTTTTTAGGTAAAATATGTAACTAAAGTCCTGGAGAAGTGGGCCTGTGTGAACCTCATGAGGTTCAACAAGGCCAAGTGCAAGGTCCTACACCTAGGTCAAGGGCAATCTGCAGTTTCAATACAGGATGGGGGATGATGTGATTGAGAGTTGCCTTGTGGAGAAGGACTTGGGGTTGCTGGTTGATGAGAAGATCAACATAAGCCGGCAACGTGCTCTCGCAGCCCAGAAGGCCAACCGTATCCTGGGCTGCATCAAAAGAAGTGTGGCCGGCAGGGCAAGGGAGGTGATTGTGCACCTCTATTCCATTCTTGTGAGACATCATCTGGAGTATTGTGTCCAGTTCTGGAATCCTCAACATAAGAAGGATATGGAGCTCTTGGAACGGGTCCAGAGGAAGGCTACAAAGATGACCAGAGGGCTGGAGCACCTCCCATATAAGGACAGTCTGAGAGAGTTTGGGTTGTTCAGCCTGGAGACGAGAAGGTTCTGAGGAGACCTAATAGCAGCCTTCTAGCACCTGAAGGGGGCTGCAAGAAAGCTGGGGAGGGACTGTTTACAAAGGCTTGTAGCGATAGGACTAGGGGCAATGGGTATAAACTGGAGAGGGGCCGATTTAGACTAGACATAAGGAAGAATTTCTTCACTCTGAGAGTGGTGAGTCCCTGGCACAGGTTTCCCAGTGAAGCTGTGGCTGCCCCCTCCCTGGAGTTGTTCAGGGCCATGTTGGGTGGGGCCTTGGACAGCCTGATCTACTTACTAAGAGGTGTCCCTGCCTTTCACATGGGGGTTGGAACTGGATGATCTTTAAGGTTCCTTCCAACCACAAACTATTCTATGATTCCATAATTCTAAGATTCTCTAATTGTTTTTTTTAGTTTTTTTCACAACATAATATACTCAGAAAATTTCAGATTTAAAGTGTTTTGGAGATTTTGAATGCACTTTCCTCTTGCAGTAAGCACTGCCTTCTCAAACTTCATTAGCTGTAGCACCAACTATAAACAGAAGTGATTCAAACTAGTTTGTGAGTCTCTCACTGCTTAGATGCATTTGATGCCAAAAGCATTTTTAACATCTTAAAAAGATATTGCCTTTCCCTCACTTAAATAATCTCAGCTGCACATAGATAGTGATCTAATAATTAGGAAAAAACATATTAATCCCTTTTATTTGTGTTCAGCTGGTTTTAATGAAGAACCTTAAGTGTAGTATCAGGAACAATTTGGTCTTCTAAAATGTGCAAGCACATAGTGTCTCTTTCCAAACAAGATTAATGGAAGCTGTCTCATCTGAAGCACCAGGACAGCAAAATATAATGATCCTATAAAGAAAAGGAAATAAACTGTAGGATTTTATGTTTTTCATTGGTCAAAATATGATCATACTAAGAAAATGGACAAGCTGAAAACTAGTGTTTCAGCTTCTCAATACCAGGATAGAACTTCTTTCTCTGAAACTGTAGGAATTTTCTCTTTGAAACAGAAACAACTACTTCAGCAATGAGCGATAAAGGATCTATTATGATACTGAAATGAACTGGTCTGCTTCCATTCAGCTGTGCACAATGGTATAGGCATGCACTAGTTGTTCATTGTAATCTTGTTTCTAAACCCAGATTCATATATAAAGTAGTCTGAAACATCTCCCTCTCTTCCTTCTGGGATACTGAAGCAGAGCTGTGCCTTTATAACTGAGGGAGAAGAAAGGAATCGTGGTGTATTTCTGGCATCTAAGGAGAACGATGTGAAAATATCTTTGGATCAAAGTTGTCACTTACTTGCTTTGGACTGTTTCATGTTGAAAAATTTTGCGAATCTTGGATCAAACATGTTGCATTCAGGCCATGTATAAGTTGGCTTTCATAAACACACAGCATCAAAATCCTTAAACATATATTTCGGATCTCATACCCAGGCATCTGTAAGTTAACTTCTCTGATGTTCTGAAAGGTGGGTGCTGCTATGACTACAGGAACAGTGTTGATAGTAGAGATGGGGACAGTGAGTTTTTTAAGTCAGATATTTTGAAGACTAAAGGACAAATACAGCTCAGTTAAATTCTGAAAAAAACCCTCAAACAAACAAGCCCTCAAACAAACCAACCCCCAGAGAGTCAGTTCTGTGGATAGAGCACCTACAAAGAGAGGGCTGGAATTCGGAAGCGTGGAATTTCTGAGCTGATGTGGTCAGAAAGATTACAAATTGTATGAAATGAATAAGTCTCATACAAAGCCTTGATTGTTTGAAAAACAAGTATCTCCAAGTTATTTCTACAGTACGGTAAGGGAACATTAAGTCAAAGGACTGGACCTCCATAGTATCCTGCCACTGCAAAAACTCACAGTGCATAATTCTCTCAAGAAATGTAATGAGTTGTGGAGAGTAAAAGGCATTAAATGGGTAAAGTCTTTGAAATAAGTGATAGCACTCAGTAGTTCTTGTTTTTGAAGCTATCAGTGGATTCACTTTTTTTCAGAATAGAAAGAAAACAAAATTTGTTTTGATCATAACAATTTATATAAACTTACATTAAAAACACACACTGACAGTAAATCTGCAGTCTATGTGGAATTCCAAAGAATTTGGAACAATCTTCTAAAATATGACACCAAATGTATAATTAAATGCTACAGAGATAAGCCGGTTTTGCAATATCTAACATAGTTGTGAAGAGCACTAGAACACTTATAAGCTTAAATGGAGATGATATCAGTCTGACACTATATTTATTTATTCAAAGGACAAAGTTATATCCAGAGAGCCTTCAGACTGTTCCTCAGTGTATATTCTCAAAGAAGCAATGCTGAGTATGAGCAAACACAATAAAATGCATGAGCTCATGAGGCAAGACAAAATACTTGACATATTCAGAAACCCCAGGTACTGCTGGTAATAGCTGAGAGCAGGTTTGAAGTTTTAGGAACTTGTTGATAGAGAATGAGAGATTTTTAGAAACACAGAGGAAACTTGCAGTGGAAACTTTCTGTATAGAAGCTGAGAAAGCTGTTGCAGAGCCAATTATTTGCCTTCAGCATGAGATGCCACCTTAGGCTGAGAATTACAATAAAGATGAAGGATGAGTTAAATGATGCACCAGATAATAAAATGCATTAAAAATGACAGAATAAGTATTAATAATGTGTGTGTCTTTTATGAGAATATCCGTGTATGGAGGAGTGAATGAGCATGATTAAGGATGAAAGAGGAAACTACAGTGTAAGTATAAAAAGATAGAGAAAATACCGTGATCTTTTTAATAGCGAGGTGGAACAAAAAGAGATTCTGGCTATAATCCAGACAGCTCAGCTGTTTTCTAGAAATATCACATTTTGAGGAGCTTTGAGAGACAATTACAATTCTCAGGACCAATAAAGCACCAGGGGCCGATAATGTTTCTGCTGCATTATTGAAAACAGGAGGACCTACATGAACTGAAAGACTTTAGAAACTGATTTGGTCTGGAAGCCTGAATAAATTCCAAGTGAATATGCCCAATTCTGAAGAAGGCAGAAACCAGAATGGAAGAAATGTTGCAAAATTTTCCCTTCTCATTACAGCCTGTTATGTCCAATTGGCTTATTCAAAAAATGTTTTTCATGGTGGGGAGAGACATGATCCATCAGGTGCTCAAGAGAAGGCAGGACTGTGATCAGGATATATCTCTCTTTGCGTGTATATATATGTTTTTGCTCTGTAGCTTTTAGGGAGATTTAAGAAAGTTTGTGTATTTGTCACAAACTCACTTTCAGCACAAAAAGAATCTGAATGGCTTGAAAAAGGTATTAGAAAGGTGCAAATGTGAACTGATTGAAATGGACAAGGTTACAAATTCTGCTCTATTTGACCTCAATGAAAGATTAAGCTAGAGAGATGCTTAAGAATAATTTTCAATACTTTTAGTGTGACTCCATTGGGATTAATATGCTCATTGTGAAATTCTCAGAATGGTGTGAATTTAAATGGTTTGCATTTCCTTTTTGACCATGCTGGTAAATTAGCTATTATGAGAGAGAAGAAATACCGCTCAAAAGAGATTTGGAGAACAGAAGGTACTTCAAATAGAAAAAGCAAACTCCAAACAGTGCTTGCATTTGAAGAAAATAAACCCCATTTATTAGCTTAAGATCATCTTGGGAAAGCTTTTCTGGGAGTCAATAAATAGACTAGATTATGTTGATGTTAAATAGTTTGAACACCTCAGATGAAATTAAGGCTTGTTAAAAGTGAGAATGACGTTACTTTTTCTGCAGGTAACTCTTAAGTCCAAAAGAAAGAGGGAGAGCGAATTGCAGAGATCCAATTTATTGGACTTCTTTTTAGATGGAAGAATGACCACTAAATAACTTGAAGAAAGCCCTGAGGTAGATTTTTGGAGAATGTAAGGGAAAATGTGTGGAGAAGATTTAATAAAGATGAGCTTGAAGTCTATAAAGAACCTAATATAGTAAAGGTAATGAAATCCCTAGACATTTTGTTGGCAGAGTCTGCATTTAGGATGATGGAAGACAGAACAGCTGAACATTTCTTGGAAGGCTGTTCTTGTGGTATTTGACCTGGGTGCTGATCAAAGAGACAGCTATTACTGAACATGACCAAGAGCTCTTAATGTGAATTAGTAGTGATGGAGAAAAAAAAATGCCCCTGACAGTCTTAGCAAATTATGGAAAGAGACAGGGATTTTTTTGGTTTGTAGAGCTAGTAAATAAGTAACTAGCACTGCATTAAAAGCTGGATATCATAACAGTGTTCCTGTAATAGCAGATATGATGTAATAAAAGTGCACTGGGGATTTTGCATGGAGTAGGTTGGAGGATAAACCTGACCCAATTATTATGCATAAATGGAGTTATGAAAATCAGGGCCTGTACACTTCGGAGTATTTTAAAAATTTAGAGCTGTTGGACTAACAATTGTGAGAGAAAGCAGTTTGGCTAGAAGTCTGGACAGTGATTCTTGGATGGGTTCTGATGGCTGTAGTTTTCATTTTCATGTGAATTCTTAAATAAAAAGTGTCCCTGCTGTAGATAAGGAGCTGCAAATGCATGAGACTTGGATAATTCTGATATGACTGTTTGGCCTTCATCTATTTCTTCACTTGCTTTTATATTCTAACCTTCTCAACTGCTAGCACAATATTTTTATGACTTGGATTTACTCTTCATGCTGTTCACTTGTATGAGCACTTCTGTCCTTAGCTTGCCCGAAAATAACTGTTCTGGGATATAAGCCAAAGTTCCTTGAAGCTCATGGAGAGACTTGTGGATGAGGCTCTGTCATATGGCTGGTTCTCAGAACCAAGTATTTTCACGATTTTGTGTGAGATTCAAACTCTAGATGTTGACCTAGTTTAGTGAAATTGGCCTTATATATTATTAATTTCTTAAAACATTTTCTTCTACGCTGACATGTAGTCAAGTAAACATAAAGTGATTACTTGGTATTCTGAGAATATGTGTGATTACATCCTCTGGGAGCTTATAAGTAGACATTCCCCAGCTCCAGAAATACTTTGGTTTAAATTCCTTGATGATCTGTGTTTGTAGGTCAGTCTTCCTGCCTAGTATCTTTGCTTCGCAAGAAAAAGAAATCATATGTATATATTATTTATATAAATATGTGCATATCCAGATGTTTTCTTATGTATTTATATGCACATATATGTACATGCACACACATATATACATATATATGTGCTCAAGAATCTCAATTTGTTACATTGTGATCTCCCTCTCAGTTCACCCTGGCCCTTTGCGTAGTCCCTGTCATGGTCCCTCTCACAATGGTTTTTCAACTCAGAACTTTTCTCTATATCCCACTTCCTCTTTACAGATTTAAAGGACAAGTTGTTCTTCCTCCAATGGCTCTTGTTCCCATGACTCTTTCTCAGAGTTTTGCATTAGCCATTAGCCTGTTGCCCTGATAGCTCATTGAACTTGGTCTTGAGTCAATGGTCTTGTTTTGCACTGATTAGAAAAGATTTCCTTTTCTTTATCAAAGTTAAACAAAACCAAGGAAATTAAATTAAATACAAAACTATGTTTAAATAACAGTAGGGTTGTGACATGAGGCAGGAAGCTCAAAGATAAGGCTTATGATCTGCCCAGAACTTCGGCGTGGAGAGGCAGTGTTGTAGGAACAAAGGCCAGACTCTCAGCCATTGTAACATTTTTGTGGGGTTTAATCAGTTGTCTATCAGAGCAGTGATTGTCTGGAGTAAGTAAGAAAATAGCATCTATTGACTGGGCTGGGAGGCAAGGGATATGTGCTTAGCACCATCACTCTCTGCAAGCTGAGATCTGAGTACCTTGATGCAGTGAGCATAGCACATGCACTGTGGACAAAGGTACGGGAACGATAGTTATGAGATTTAAAGAGCCTCTAAATGACTGTCCACACAGCATTGCTCATTCATGAACTGATGAGATAATGTTTGTGGGGCATGTCAGGCTATTTCTAGGGTAAGAAATGTTCCTGAACTAGGCATATGTTGCTGATGTTTCTCAACAGTGTTACTAATAACTCTTCTCAGAAACTTTTAAGGTCTTGTACAGGAACAGAGGGAAAGCATCAGTTTATTCCATTCTTCTTTAGTTTCCTTGATGAAAATTAAAAATTGTGTCTGCCTTTGATGTTAAAGGAGTTGGATTATCGCAGTGGTTAAAAACTTCCCGTGTTAGTAGCTCAAGCGTATCTGTTGTAGATTACTTTAGGTTAGACATTAGACTTATGAAAAGACCATTCACACTGAACCTTATGGAGATTGTTCATACATCCCTTCTGTACCGGTGGCTGCTAATTTGTGCCTAACAGCTTGACAGGGAAGTAGTTGAACATGATGGCTTTAAGTGTACTGAACTGACCTGTGGTTTAGTTTCAGTTTCTCCAACCTCTGTTTTAAGTAGAAGTTACGATGCTTACATGTTCCTCAACACTGTGAAACAAGTGCAGTGTTGAACAAGGCCAAAAGCAAACTGTTCTCTCTACTAGAAAATCCTTGAGCATAGAAACACTGGTGGCAGGGGGAAGGGAGGGAGGTCAGTAGCACACAGTAAGATCTGCAGTTCTTTTGACTTCTGTCTACTTTTCTAAGGCATATGGTAAATCTTCTATTAAAAACCGAGTCTCTCCATTATCCTTTACATGAATTCATTTAAGTTGCACCAACTCTAAATATTTCTTTGGATATTTATTTATTTTTAAATAATATGCTTAAAGTTCTCTCAAGAAACTGAATGTAGGCTTAATATTGAAGGGATGGCCCTCTTTGTTGGACTGCTGCTGAGAATCAGCTATAAGAACAAAAAAAGCCATAGTTCTGGTAGTAAAGATAAAAGGAACTCAAAACATGAACAAGCTTCCTCACTTGCTGTAAATTCAGTGTGGTTTGTTTCTTTCAGATTAGTTGAACACTGGCAACCTCCAGTAGCTTCTTTTGGGAGGTATCAGTGATAATATGCCTTGAAAATCTTTTTCTCAATTAACCATTTTGGTAAAATGTATGGACCTGAGGGGACTATGGATAAACTCAAACCTCATATAAAAGAATTATTTATATGTATATGTGCATATATGTATATACATAATGCATTAAAAATGTGAAATGTTTTGGAATTTTGGCCAGTCAAAATACACTGGGGCAAGTTTGGTGAAGAGATGTGTCTGGCACAGTGAAAGAGCCTCTGATGTCCCCATCCAGCATAGTTCAATACACAGGAAGAATAACTCCTCTGGCTCTGCAGCTGATAGCAGAGTGGTAGGGGTCAGCCCTGTGAGTGCTGACAATGCCCAAAGACAGCACTTTGGAGATCTAACATTGTCCTGTGCAAAGCAGGTGTTATCGAGAGCTAAAGGTTCTTTGCCCTTGTTATCTGTGCCTGTTATCAGATGAAGCCACTGAATGGATAGTAGGAAAGAATACATACCAGTGACCCTTAAATTATAAAAATGCCTAAAGCTTGGGACCACCTGGAAGATGATGTTAGGAGAGAAACAGAGATGACGGATGACTTTGTCCTGTTTTTTTTTGGTTTTGATTGCTGTTGTCACGCCAAATGCCAACCCTTCACAGCCTTATCCTGCTCCATCTTAGCATTAGTTTTACAGCATGGATGGTTTCTTTTGCCTATGGCAATTTAGGGCTCATCCGTCTGGAAAGACCTGCCACAATGTGTGTGAGAATTCATCTTGGCAGGAAGGAATACTAACTAGTTAGTTCACCTTAATGATTGACAGAGACCCTGTAATTATACTTACACAAGCTGATATCCTGGTATCCAATTGGGATGCATCCTGCATGTTTGTATTTGCAGTATTTCCTTCAAAGGAACAGAGGAAAGACTTGTTAAAAACCTGTTTTGATTCACTCTCCTTCCTCTTCAAACCACTACCTTCTCCTTTATGGTATTTGTTCACAGGAGATCTTTTGAAGCTGAGGGATAGAGGTATTTTTTAGAAGACAAGACCACCTTGTTTTTCTTTGCTTAGCTGTTTCCCCCAACTCTGACCCTGGAAGAGGGATTCCTGATCTCTCTCCATGATCCTTCTTCTGTCAATATCAGGTTTTCTTTTCATTACTTGAACTTCCCTCCTGCTATGCTTCTTCAAGTTTTTATTCTTTTCTGGGCAAACAATGCAAAGAAGGGACCAAGAGTGCAAAGATGGGACCGACAGCAGAACCACCCAATGGAGAAGTGGAGATAAGTGCCCTGAGCAGCAAACATATTCCTTCCTCTGTCATAAGTAAATAGAAAGTAAAAAAAGGGAATCATGTGGGAAGTATTGCAAAGCAAAAGCAGTGAGTATTTATGAATTAGGTTCTTCCAAATACTCTTGCTGTGAGGAGGTGACCAAAAAAAGCTCTTTAAACAGCAGTGTCATGTATCAAGCCCAGAGCCTGAGACTGTTCCTCATTTGATTTTTGTTATTTAATAGCAGTTAGATTGACAGAAAGCTTTTTTAATGAAAGGCATTCAGAAAGAACATATTGTTGATTTGGAAAAGCTGATAAACAACTGGCAGCCATGCATGCTATTTCTATGCTAAACCAACATAAAAAGATTCCCTCCCCTTTTCCCCCACACACCATTGTTTCTTTTTGGGGTAATGTGAACATATGTTTTGTCCTCATGAAAGGGACGTGATTTTGATCAAGGGTTTGGCATGTCCAGCGAGCCTAAAGCAATTTTTGTGTTTGCAAATAACAAAAATGGCCTTTTTAAGATTGGCAGCCTCCAACACTTGCATGGAACAAACCACCTCACAGCTTTTATGTGACACACAGGCTGGTGGCCGGCTTCCCAGTGAGCCAGAGGGAGTCTGCATAGCACTGCTGAAACCTGATCATCTCCTCAAAATGAGTTTTGTAACCAAAGCAATGGCACGCTTCCTCAACTGGTGTTTGCAGTCAGAACCGGTGAGCTCTAATGCTTTACAACAAGTAGTAATTAGCCTGCCATGGCCTGTGTGACACTTGAAAATGTCCGTGTCATTACCTAAAGACTCTTCACCAGGTTTCTTTATGTCCATTTAAAATATATAAACATGTAGTAAGCAAATATTCAGTGTCAAGTTCTACATGCATATTACTGCACTGTGCTGTCTGTCAGGCTTTGTTCTGGTGCATGTTGCTTATGATCTGCTCATGTGTTGTTATGTTTTCCTCTGTAAGAGTGTTTAGAATATTTTGTCAATCATGCATGCAGTTCCTTTGTCGTCTTTTCAAAGAGTGATGTGGTTTAATTTATAAGAACCATGTTTCCTTTTAAAAAGTGAAACCTCCTCTTACCAGTAATTCATCTGGAACTGGCAGGGATAGTAAACAACTTTGGCTGGATTTGAGGACTTTTCTTTGCTCCAGAAAGCTTCTCAGTTCTTCAAGTAGCCCGCCAAGGCAGCCTTCTTGAAGGGGTCTGTATGGTATTGTACGTGGATACCACAAGGTATAAGCAACTCTGACAAAGTCCAGGTCTAAACATATGGTTGGAAATTTTCCACCATGAAGAGATGGGAAGAATCATTTCAGTGATCTAGAACATACCCAAAGATACTTGAGATCATTTTAAGGAAGATGTGAAAGAAATACGATGTTAATGTATCTTTCCTACATGTCTTGGGTTGCATGCCCCTATGTATGCTGTGGAAAGTTTGGTTCTGCTTTGAGCCTCAGGCGACTCATTCTAGCCTGTTACTTAGCATCATTGAGGGGTCAAACCCCAGAATCTTCACAATCAGACCTTTTGCCATCATCTCACTGCACATGCTGTGCTCCCATCAAGAAGCTAATTACCTAGGATGTCATATTCTTTCATGCTCTTTGCCATGCCCAGAATCAAGGGACATGGACTGGCAATGAGACTGCTAATCTCCACACCTCAATTATAAGTCTATATCACTGTGTAACAAAACGGCAAATAGTTGTTCTGTGACATCTCAAACAAATCTTACTGACATCATAGTTTCTCAATTCCAGACCTGCCTGCATAGTACCTGTGTAGTGAGTGGATTGTAAAGGATAGCTTATAGGGAAATTATTGATTAAGAAACAGACTAATCAGATGCCTTCCCAAGCAATGACTGTAAAGCTTCCTTGATTATTGCTCTACCTTGACTGATATTTCAATCCAGACTTTGATAGAAATCTAGGTGGAACAGAAATAGGAAATAAAAGGTGCTGTGAGATGCCACATGTCTTGGCACATGGCTTTTGATATTGGCATTAAGACTGGGAGGCTGTGGCTCACATCAGTGTGGCTGCATGAGCTCATGTCTGTGTGGTTCACATGCTCCCACTTTCCACTGAAACAGGAGAGGGTGCGTTGGCATCACATGAAGTAGTTTTTTGTCTCTTTCAAATGTCAGCTTTCCCTCTGGAGACTTGTTAGGCACAGAATGACAGTGTTTCCAGGTCATGCATTACTCAGCAGCGACATGAGGCCCCCAGATGTGCTGTGGCTCCAGTTCACAGGATGTTCTTTGTCCGGGGGACATTGTTCCAGTTTCTTGTGGGTTTTTTTTTTGTTTGGTTTTTTTTTGTTTGTTTGTTTTTGTTTTTGTTTTAATACATCTGGCTAGAAAAGGCAGGAGCAAATGTACCAATTTGACCTGAACTTGAGGCATCATCCTCCTATTTCCAATTCTGTCTTCAGCTCTTCAGAAGAATGGGGTTTTCCCCCCTCACATGGACATTAAAGACATGGCCCTGCACTACTGCCCTTCATGCCCAAGTAGCGCATACAAATCAGGATGTATTCCATATCCTAAGTAGGCATTGGTGTCTTCTCAGGCTGTAGCTGATACTTAGAGAGCAAACGAATTACAACAGATTAAATATAAAAGCTAAAGTCACCCTCCATTCTGATGATATTATAGCAATTTCCTATGTTTAGGTGGCTTTACGTTGTCGCAGTGTGCAGAGTAAGTGAAGCTGAGATGTGGCAGCTTTACAAAGACCTTCTTTCACTTCAGTTTGAAATTGTAGTATATGGATGTGTTTAGGGATTGCAGGAAGGATCACTATGTTTTGTAATTACTGTAGATTTAAACACCAAGTTTTCTTCTAGTTGTACACGTGTGAAAAGTTGCCCTGCTTAATAATTTATCAGGTGGGAGGGCACACAAAGGGGTGTTTGTACTCCATCCAAAACTTCTCATAAAACAGTCTAGTTGCCCAACTCTGTATATTCACTGTGAGTTCATACACTTAGGGTGCTCTGCAGTTTCATCTACAATAGTGGATGCCAGTTTAACTGCACTGATTTTAACAGGGCTTGGTTGCTTTTCCCCACACCAGCACGTCCCTATGGCATAAGCATTTTTTTGCTTTCGTATAAATATAAATTAGTGAAGTAAATCCTAGGATTATGCCAGAGAAAGCACAGTGTGCCTCATACGAACTCAAGATGTCAGCTGTCTTTATGGAAAAAGGAAGATGAATTTCAGCCCGGTTAAAGGTACTTTGTTGAAAGACATAAGAGGGATGTTGCAGAATTACTCTGGAATACCATTGACAGTAAGAGAGAAATTGATGTCTTCTATAAATGAAACTTTTCTAAGAGAGATTGAATTCTGAATTCCTGCAGACCTATCAATTGCTTAAGACTCATTGGAAAGTGCTCTCAGTGTTACCATCAGCTCATGGGAATCACCGGCCTCATGTGTAACAGCTTAGCAGCGTTCTGTCAACACATGAATACTCCAGAACATGCATAGCTGTCATTGTGTGAACATAGTTGCAGAATGCTGTCTTTCTGCAGATGTGTCCAGTTCTAGGCAGATTTTTATAGGCCTTTCTTCCAGTGAAGGTGCAGTTGTATTGCCTGATTTCTGGGGTTTCTGCAGGCATCTCTCACCACTGCTGCTGATCAGCTTTTGAGAACCTCAAGCATTTTTCTGTGCTAATGATCATGTAGAGTCTCAATAACTGTCTGTGGCCAAGAAGAGGGATGGAGTTGCTTGGTTTGTGAAAAAGAATATGGGTCCAGGAAGGACATCCAAAAGGAAGAGGAAAGAGCTAAAAATACAGTTAAGTTTTCCAAGAATTTTAAGAGCTTTAAAAAAATTTATTGTTTTAAAGACAAAATAATATAATATTTATAAGAAATGTTGTCAGGAGTTTGATAAATTGAGGACAGGAAGGTACTGAAGCTGGCAAGAAAAGGGTCATTTGAGCCAAAAAACAATATTAAAATGGAGGATGTTTCTGTAACAGCTAATAGACCCAACAGGATTTATATTAAACCTGTGAAGAAATATGTTCTTATTTCAGGTGAGCGATTTTTATTCTTGCTAGAGAGAGGTCTGGTGAGATCTTGTCTAATAAAGATCACTGATTTTGATAAAATGAGCCTTTAGTGGGGGTCACAGGCAGCAGAAGCCATCTGTTTAGGAAAGCTCACTGCAATGTTGATCCAATGAACTGAGCATCCACTGCAGTGCTCAGCCACTCCACCATCAACAGGCTTCCATGTCTCATCATTTGAAAATGTTTAGCTGTCTCAGTGTTCTTGACTGAGCAACAGACTTGACTTGTTTAACTAGAAACCTAGATCACTTTTGAAAATCCTGTAAGAAAAAAACAAAATGTTTTTCTAGACATGGATTCATAAGGAATATGGGCCAGGGGTTATGTCTTTGTCTTCCATATAGTCTGTTTTATCTCCTCAGACTGGTATTATGAAACAGTCTCTCTCTCTCTTTATACATCCCAAATTTTGGATTAACACTCAGGTGTAGAGTTAGGAAATCAAATGGACTCTTTCCTATTTAAATTAATTATTACCAAAACAAACAACAAAAAAACCCTCCTCAGCTCTTTCATATCTGGTCATTAGTGGATCAAAGTAGAGTAGTATTGTCACAGAATTAATGATTGCTCTTCCAGAATGTCCAGTTTTAATTGAATTACTGTGCTATAACCCACGGATTCGAGTTCTTTCTTTTATTATTATTATTCAAAGTCATCTCTTCCAGCCCTGCAGCGTCAGATTCTTTGAACTATGAATTGCTCATTTGGGCACAAACAGCTGATTTTTTCTCATCATTTTTATCAGGCTGATTGATGACACACATATTCAAGGGGGAGGCAGTAACTGCCATATGATGTGTCTAACATAGGGATCTCCAAAAGGAAATTCTAGTGAAGGAGACATTCTGTCCTGTCCTTGTCTTCTAGTTTCCCTTTCAGGGCATGTGAAGGCTGCAGGAACACATTGTTTATTAGATATCGGGTATTAATCAAGATTTTCTCTTGGAAAAATTGGCAGTAAGAACTCAGCACAAGCTGATCAAAAAAATCCCAGAAGTCACTGATACAGCCCCTAGGAAAATTAAAATAGATGTCCTCCACAGGAAAGATGAGTAAAACAGAAGGGACAGGGTCCCTTTTTCATAATGAGTGTAATTCTTGAATTCAGCCTGTCTTTGAACTTAACCACTAGTGGGATATGTTTGTTTTTAAAAGAGTCCCATCCCCTTTCTAGATCTCTGTCTTTTTAAAAAAATTACTCATTAAATTGTATTTTCATCCTTTTGGAAACTAGATTGGTGTTATGGGAGCCTGCTGTAGGTCCAGCTGTAGGTCCATGATTATGGTGTTTCTAGAACTGGATCAAGGAAGGAAATTGAGACACAAGGATGACAAATAGTGGAATTCAATATCTTTCTGAGCTTGAGCTCCGGTACTGTTGAAATCATACACAGAAATTTCTGTGAAATAAGTGTTGGATATGCAAGGCAACTCTGATGGTGAGTACCATGAGAAGCAGATTATAGCCTCCTTAGGCCTGTGTGAACACTGAAGTGTAGTCTGAAATTTTTTTTTAATCTCTCTCCAAAACCTACAGGAAAAGTTAGGTATTTTAACAAATATTTTAAATAATTGTAAAGGGAAGAAAGAGCTTATAATTAAGATCTCTCTCAATATCCTGTTATTTTCTTCTACTTTAAAAACATCTGGACTTTAGTGTTGGCAGATAAACTCCTAAATCTCTTTACTTATGCTGAATGTGTTCTCCAAGTTGTATTTTTTGCTTCTAATTCAGTGGCATGAATGGAGGGGTGTGTGGGGTAAGTGAGCCAAAGGCTGGAATATTTGAAAGAGAATTGGTGCAGTGACTTTACTGTTGGAAACACACCTGAACAATGGATGTCCACAAACCAACCTCCTTTCAGTTACCTACATCTGTCTGGACAGCAGGTGGTGAGTGAAGTCTTCTCCACTTGCAGAAATTGGGTTACAGGCAGGCTGAGCATGACCAGTTGTGTCCAACATTGTTTTGGGCACTGGATCCCTGACGATGGGGTTGGCTCATGTCTGCTTTCCTCCTGAGCCTACCCAGGGCTGGTTTCAAAAAATTCATAACTAGTAAAATCATAGAATCATAGAATCACCAGGTTGGAAGAGACCCACCGGATCATCGAGTCCAACCGTTCCTATCAAACACTAAACCATGCCCCTTAGCACCTTGTCCACCCGTCCCTTAAACACCTCCAGGGAAGGTGATTCAACCACCTCCCTGGGCAGCCTGTTACACTGCCCACTGACCCTTTCTGTGAAAAATTTTTTCCTAATGTCCAGCCTAAACCTCCCCTGGCAGACCTTGAGGTCATTCCCTCTTGTCCTGTCCCTCGTCACTTGGGAGAAGAGGCCAGCACCCTCCTCTCTACAACCTCCTTTCAGGTAGCTGTAGAGAGCAATGAGGTCTCCTCTCAACCTCCTCTTCTCCAGGCTAAACAACCCCAGCTCTCTCAGCTGTTCCTCATAAGACCTGTTCTCCAGCCCCTTCACCAGCTTTGTTGCTTTTCTCTGGACTTGCTCCAGAGCCTCAACATCCTTCTTGTGGTGAGGGGCCCAGAGCTGAACACAGGATTCGAGGAGCGGTCTCACCAGTGCCGAGTACCGAGGGAGGATAACCTCCCTGGACCTGCTGGTCACACCGTTTCTGATCCAAGCCAAGATGCCATTGGCCTTCTTGGCCACCTGGGCACACTGCTGGCTCATGCTCAGTCGCTGTCAACCAACACCCCCAGGTCCCTCTCCTCCAGGCAGCTTTTTAGCCAGACTTCTCCTAGTCTGTAGCACTGCCCAGGGTTGTTGTGCCCCAAGTGCAGGACCCGGCATTTGGCCTTGTTAAACCTCATGCCATTGGACTCAGCCCAGCGGTCCAGCCTGTTCAGATCCCTTTGCAGAGCCTCCCTACCCTCCAGCAGATCGACACTTCCACCCAGCTTAGTGTCGTCCGCAAACTTGCTAAGGGTGCACTCGATGCCTTCATCCAGGTCATTGATGAAGACATTGAACAGGGCTGGACCCAGCACTGAGCCCTGGGGAACCCCACTTGTCACTGGCCTCCAGCTGGATTTCACACCATTTCCCACCACTCTCTGGGCCCTCCAGCCAACCAGTTTTCCACCCAGGAGAGTGTGCGCCTGTCCAGGCCAGAGGCAGACAGTTTCCGAAGCAGAATGCTGTGAGAAACTGTGTCAAAGGCTTTACTGAAGTCCAGGAAGATACATCCACAGCCTTTCCCTCATCCAGCAGCCGAGTCACTTGTTCAGTTAATGGTCCTTCTATAGATTCTTGTGCAAAAGTAGTGCAATGCAGACAATTTCTGTGGATAAACCCAAAGCAGCTCCATTCTTGTAGGAATCACTTGCAATTTTGCCAGGAAAATCAAACTGTTTAGTGGCAGTCACTTTTCAAGGCTTTGTGAAAGGTAGTTTGGCATATGACGCTATTAGTATTTAAGGTTTAGTGGAAGGTTGGAAGAACAAAATTTGGCATATAAGTGCATTTAGAGCTGTGAAATCCAAGATTACTTGCTAAATATAAGCCTGTTTTCTGAAATGTTTCTCTCTTGACAAGCAATCAGTGTGCCCGGTTAAGAACTTCCCGTATCTCTTAAGATGGATTTTGTTTGGTTGTGCTTGCTTTGTGGTGATTGGCTGTAAGAGGTGACATCATAGTAAATCAGCTTTCTCACTTATGGAGAAAGGCACATAAAGTTCTGATGGTGCTGTGAAAGGTAATGGATGCAGCTCAATACTATTGGTAAGGGTCTGGGTCTCCTTACCACTTCTGGAGTTTTTTTCCTTAAAGCACTATATCCTAGAATCAAGTGATTCTATGGCACTTATATAATTCAAAGTTTTTTTGTTCACAAAGTTCTAGGAAAATGCTGAAAAATACAAGCCAAGTGAGCCGTATAAAAGAAAAAGCAAGAATTAAGAATATAGTGCTTATTGCTTTTTGTTGTTCTGTAAATAGAATGATGAAGGACAAAGTATCCTTACTTGAGCACTTGGAGTTTCCAAGGCTGAGGAAACAATTCTTCATGGAGTGACGGGATAGCAAAAGCCTGTGCCTGGGATATATGATTCAGAATGAAGATTGTCAAGACACCTGCACCGACACTTTTAAGGCAATTCCAGTTTTCAGGTTTCTGCCCCACACTTCATAAATGAATAATTGCAAGACATTTTAGGGTCTTAATTTCTACTTCAAGTCAGATGGTGAAAATGGTGGCTGGAACTGAATAAATCAGAAAAAAATCCTTATGGATATTATTTAAAATTCTAAAATGAATTTGATTGCCCTATGCTCAAAAGCCTCACCTTAGCTTTGTGGGAATACTTGGGTGGTAGTGTTTTACTAGCAAATAAGGAGTATAAAGCTGAAATACTTCAATGAGTCAATGGAAGTGAATTTGGTAATTTGGACTATCTAAATCAAATTCCGCACCATATTCATTCAAGTGGCAGCATCACGAACCTGAGTTCCTTCCATTTCCCTCAGAACATAGTTGAACGTTTGTCAGTGAACAGTCTCTGACATCCAGTGGAAAAAGACTCAGAATTCTCTAATTTGAATTAGTGGAAGTTTCAATTAGTGAAGCTATTCCAGGAAAACAGCAAGCTACTGTATTAAGAAACATACTGCTGATCCATCTAAAGCTGTTAATGAAGGAGCTGACAGTAAGAATGTTAGAGAAGCTACAGGTAGTTCTTGTTTTCCATTGAAATGTTATGTGTGCGCACATATATATCTTGTTGGTATCCATGCCACTAAGATGTAAGAAACAAGCCCCTGCTCATCCAAAGGCACCTTTCTCAAATATTTAACTCTGGATTATTGCAGATTCAGTAGGGAAGTTGTAAGTCCTGACAACTCCAGGTTTATCAAGCAACTGACACTTTATCCACGCCAACTGCCTGTGATTTACTTCCTGCCACTGCCAGACCAATACTAAATATGGCTTTCATATCAGTAATAAAATATTACAAGATGGTCATGTTTCTTGAAGTATGCAAGAGGATAAGGAATCTAAACTTCGAGCATTGTGGACAGTTTTCTTTCGGAGTAAAATAATGTTTGTCTGTATTCAGGCTTTTCTTATAATTATTTGTCACCAGCCATAACTTAATGGGCCATACATTGTTGGGAAAGAAGACTGGAGTAGGACCCAGTATAGTGATAAGGATGTGCATGGAAGGGAGGGAGACAGTATGAATACTAGGTATGTAATGATAAGATATCTAGACATTTGCTGATATAATGGATGAATAAGCGTGGTTGTTGAGAGTTTAGACCACGCTCAAGAAGTATCCTCCCCAATCTCGTTGCTGTCATTTCCTGCTGTCCTGTGTGCCATGTGGCCTAAGGAGTAATTTTATCTCTACTTTATTTAAAAGTTTTCTCCCTTGCTGAGCTGATTGTAGAGAGTCCAGAGCTGGGCACTCTTCACAAATTGTGCAGCTCCATGTTGGCCAGGAGGGTTAAGTAGACATGAGGTGAGAAGTTGGAAAGGGTGAGGACTGAGAGTGTATGATCAGGGGAGCTGCATCACTCTGGGCTTGTTGGTTTTCTGGACTAATGCACTGCACTTTGTGCAAAGAGACAGAGTTTTAATTTGTACTTTCAGAAACAACACCACCTGCATTCAGGTGAGGGATCTGAACAGGCTGGACCGCTGGGCAGAGTCCAATGGTATGAGGTTTAACAAGGCCAAATGCCGGGTCCTGCACTTGGGGCACAACAACCCTGTGCAGTGCTACAGACTAGGAGAAGTCTGTCTAGAAAGCTGCCTGGAGGAGAGGGACCTGGGGGTGTTGGTTGACAGTGACTGAATACGAGCCAGCAGTGTGCCCAGGTGGCCAAGAAGGCCAATGGCATCTTGGCTTGGATCAGAAACGGTGTGACCAGCAGGTCCAGGGAGGTTATTCTCCCTCTGTACTCGGCACTGGTGAGACCGCTCCTCGAATCCTGTGTTCAGTTCTGGGCCCCTCACCACAAGAAGGATGTTGAGGCTCTGGAGCGAGTCCAGAGAAGAGCAACAAAGCTGGTGAAGGGGCTGGAGAACAGGCCTTATGAGGAGCGGCTGAGAGAGCTGGGGTTGTTTAGCCTGGAGAAGAGGAGGCTGAGGGGAGACCTCATTGCTCTCTACAACTACCTGAAAGGACATTGTAGAGAGGAGGGAGCTGGGCTCTTCTCCCAAGTGACAGGGGACAGGACAAGAGGGAATGGCCTCAAGCTCCGCCAGGGGATATTTAGGCTAGACGTTAGGAAAAAATTCTTCACAGAAAGGGTCATTGGGCACTGGAACAGGCTGCCCAGGGAGGTGGTTGAGTCACCTTCCCTGGAGGTGTTTAAGGCACGGGTGGATGAGGTGCTGAGGGATATGGTTTAGTGTTTGATGGGAACGGTTGGACTCGATGATCCGGTGGGTCTCTTCCAACCTGGTTATTCTGTGATTCTGTGATTCTGTGACCTGATACAGGATCTCTATGATGGCACATGGGTGGAGCAGGAGAGCCCTTGAGACCATTGCTTTTTTTAAATCTTTCTGTAAAGCAATGTAACTGCAGGTTACATAATTGTTGTGAGCAATCCTGGTGTTTACATGATCCATTACGAAGTTCTTTGGCAAGTGCCTACCTGCCACAACTCAGCCAATGTTACCAGCCAAATTCTGATCTCACAGCTCCATTGAAATGACTGTGGATTTATATGGATCTAAATGAGGTCAAGACCTGGCCCAGGATCCACAGGGGTGGTTGACATTGGTGTGTGGAGCTGCACACAAATCCCTGCCTCTATGCTGGTCATGCAAGTGGTCAATCCTTTTAAGGCTGCATTGCCATAAAGTTTAGGTTGACCAAGCAATTGAAAAATATTATTTCTAGCTGTCAAAACATAAAACAGTACAAGAAATGTGGATTTCACATCTTTGTCTGGAGCTTCTGGCTGCTAGTATTCTTTCTACACTTGTAATGACAAATAATACTAACCTAACCATTTTGCTTGGCACTTGGGATTCTTTTTTTTTACACTCACTATTCCTCCCGTATCAGGGAACAGTTTGTGATCACTGCTTCGGTTTTTCACCAGCCTCATGTCCAGCAACAATGCTACAGCCAAGGATTAAGTGCTTTTTTTTGCATGGGAACAAACCCCACATTTGTCATGGGATCTCCCCAATCACAAAACACATTTCCTCAGAAGACTGTATCACAGACTTATAGAATGGTTGGGGTTGGAAGGGACCTTAAAGATCATCCAGTTAGAGTCCCCCCTGTCATGGACAGGAACACCTTCCACTGGATCATGTTGCTCACAGCCTCATCCAACCTGGCCTTGAACACTTCCAGGGACAGGGTATCCGTGACTTCTCTGGGCAACCTGTTCCAGTACCTGTTCTACTGAATCAGTACTGATACAGTAGAAAGTATTTCTCTTCTTTTGCAAAAATGGCCTGTATTGTGAGCCTGGAAGGTTTTAACACCAGGGTTTTGGGTCGTACAAGAACTGTCTTTGGTTTTCTTCAAAACTGTCTTATGTTACTTCTTTTCTTCACTAGTGATTGTGTGAATTTTGCTACCCAGAATTTGTTTTGCTAAGGGCTTGCAAATAAGAAAAGGAAAGTGAATAGTTCCCGAATTCAGGATCTGCCTGGTTGTGATATTAGTGAGACTATGAAGGTTTTAAAAGTAGGCCAGAGAGGTGATCGTCCAATGACTGTGATATAAGACAGACTATGTTGTCTGCTACTATGTCATTTGTCACCTTCCTGAGAGGCCTGAAGTGGCTCTTCAACCTCAGAGCTCTCAGTGTGCCCTTTTCTACTGACACAACAGTATTAGTTAATTTTTTAGATGTTGTCCTTTATGAACTTAGTGGGCAGGTAGGCATGCAGCACTTGAGGGGATCTCCTTGTTTGTTGGGTCCATTCTCTGCATACTCTAGGATAAACAATGATGAACAATTTCATTTATGAATGAACAATTTCATTCATAAATCCATCAAGCTGAAGTCAGTGTGTGTGGTCAAGCGATATCCTTCATTTTCAGCCCAGGGTGGTCTTTTTGGCTTTTGGAAGAATACTCCAGAGAGCTTTTTAACAAAATGGATGTGATATAAGCAATTACTACATTGACTATTTCATTGCTAGACCTGTAAATATGCAAACCCATCTGGTTGTACCATATTTTCAGAGAGTGTGGATACTAGCTTATATTATCACAAGGAACAGGAACATTATGATTTGCTGTAAATTAAATAGTGACATCCTGCACTAAGAATTTTCCTTCCCCATTGTGCTGTGGGTGATCTCTAGGAATACTTATTAGTACACCAGGGAGAAAATAATACAGATGCTAAACCTAGAAAACCTTCCCTGAAACTGACCTAAGAATTACCCCCCCCAGCTATCTGATTTTGCAATGAAGCAGACGCTAATCAAACACCATGGAGCTGTTCAGGGTGCAGAGAAGTCTCCCACATACCACAGATATTTACTGAACAACCTTAATATCTTGAATCAAAACAAATGGGGCAGCTTTATCAGTAGACTCTCTCTGCTTTTCTAATCCTCTTTCTCATGCAAGCTCATTGTAATAATCCAGGCTGGATGTTGTCCAGGCAGCTGGTGGATGTTGTCATTCTTCCATTGACTTGACAATGGAGGTGTGGGCCAAGAGTGAGAACCTGGAAGAATAATTGCCTTGACCACAGAGGGGTGGGAAAAGGCACCGCTGGCAATTTTGGAAGCAGTAATTACTAAGAGTCATGCAAAATCCTCTCCATCTCTTTATGGATGATTGGAAGGATTCAGCTCTGCATGCCATCACTGGGGTTTTTTGGCTTGGAGAAGTATTTGGAGGTTCATTCATTACTTGTTATAATCTGTCCCAGTTCAGCTGTGCTGGAAGTGAAATATTTACATTAGAAAGAACATCATCGCTGCCAATAACTGTACTGCCCATTGTAGAACGTGTGAGGGAAATGAAGTCTTCATAGTGTACTTTGCTATGCCATTCTTTTGATCACTCAGATTTTACTCCCTTGGTGCTATAATATATATGTGTGACCTTCAAAATAAACCATGAGCACAGCCAGCTTTTTACTATACAGAATTAGATTTTCAAATACTTCCCTTTTGAACTACTTACCACTTGAGTCTGTGACCAGTTTCTTGTCCTCCTTGGCTAGCTGTGCTCTCTTCAGGCTTTCTCTTACTCTCTGCAGATTTATATTGCCCTTTTAACATGGTTTGAGTCCAAACACTACATCACAACTGTGGGCTTTTGGGCGGCTCTCCAGCAATGTGTTGAACCATTCTCTTTTGCCTTGCTTTTAATAATTCTATTATATGTGGACAGAGCTGCTGCTGCTTTTAATGTATGTCTTGTTGAAGCTCTGCAGGCTCCTTCAGATTTACACAGGACTCTGTAATAAAAGTAGAAACTAAATCTCTTATCCATTCCACTCCCAAATCTGTGTGTTTCTCTTATTTCCAAACACTTCATTTAGAAAGCTGGCCAGAGAAGCCTGAGCTAATGCCACGTGCCTCATGGAGTTCAGTTGTTTAGTCCAGACAAGCTTTGCTTTTGTAAACTTTTTTAGAGATATAGAATTAAATGTGAAACATGAGTCAAACAGTTTTTGGATGTGTTTAACTTGGAACACTTTGTAGTTACAATGTCCTGATTCAATACTGGAGAATGTACTTTTTTGCCCTCAAACAGCTTTTTAAGATGTTATCAACTGAATAGATATGTACTTACTCATCTTGCTCCCTATTCATGTGCTTTGGTTACTCTATTTCCAGCAAAGCAAATCAATAAACTTTGCCAAGGAAACTTGCATTTGTGTTTCTGTAATGTAAAACTGAAAAAGAAAGCCCAGATCCAATGGAAATATTCCTATCCTTGGAAGAATTCAGCACAGGCAGGCACAGAATCTGCTTTGGGCTAGCACCATAGCAGAAATACTTTATGCAGACCAGGTATGAGTGAATGGTTAGGTCATCCTTGAGCATATCCTTGTAGTGAAATTTCCATCTAATCAATTAACCTGCAGGCAAACCCCATCCTGTTTAATATCTAAAGGGCCAGCTGGGGATTTAAAAGACCCTTTGGTCCAGGTTTGAGTAATTCTTTACCCTGATTCTTTCACCATTCAATGGTCTCTTTGTACCAGACTCCTCACGTTGATACTCCAGTGCCTGGTATACCATTTTTGCAGCCCTGTTCATAAGTGCTGCCTTTTTATGCCTTTGACTTCATTGGAATAACCTTAGATTTACTCTTTAACTGCCAGGTCTGGCTTGCAGACCTCAGTACATGCCGCAAGTGAGTATCAACAGTGTATGCATGTCACTTCTGGTCAACCCTGCTTGGTATTTAGGGCAGGGGGATATCTTGACTCCTTGGGAAGTTGTTCTAGGCAAGAATTTTGTTTCATCAGTTGGTACCTGGTCTGGAGAAAAGAGGCTGTCAATGCAGACCACTCCATTGCATGCAAAAGGAATTCCTGGCTCCCTTTGGTTTCCAGAGACACTCAGGCCCCTTCTGTTGGGAGGCAAACAGACCTTTCCTTCTCACCATCTAGCATGTGTTTTTTTCTTTGTTGTGTGTGCACATCTGTTTCCTAGCTGGGCTCTCTACCTGCAACTTCAGCCCACAGGCTGTTTAACTCCCACTTTGTAGGGTGAGGGCACTCCAACTGTTGATCGCTTTGCACCACCTGAGTGTTGGAGCAGGTATCCACAAGGAGTTTTTATGCTGGGCTTTCCACAGCTCTGTCAAAGAGCTCATTGCACTCCTGTTGGCAAATTGTGTTGTAATGGTTCCCCCCGAGGTCTCTGGAACTTGTCTGTGCTGGGTCAGACAATGGTGCCAATCTCTGGCTGTGCCCTCACGTTGAAGAGCTTTGCACTGTGTGTAAACATTGCTTATCAGTGACTTCCTGTCTTTCAAGAACTGCACAAAGAATCAGTTTTGGCACGGAAAAAAATAATGGTAATCTACAGCTGCTGTATCTGTCCTGTATCAAGGTTAGAGCACTCCTGACCCAAGTTCTGTCTTGGATAGCTTGGAGTTCTGTGTGTGCTACATGGTTTAAAGGATTTCTGCAACAAAAAGCTATTCAAACCTCTGATGGAAAACATAGAAAAGGCAGGGTATGCTCTGTTATCCTAAGTTCACTTGTGGAAACTTATTGCCAATTGAGCCAATACTTTCCACTCATCTAAGATAGTAATGGAGGTCAATGTACATTTATTACCTCAGCTGGCCTAAAATGTCACTAGTGGTTGTTTATCTCAGCCACGCACCTCGTGCAGCTACAGGCTACAGCCCTGGCTGCTTGACAGGTAGAACCAAGAGGAACTCTGTCTGAAGTCAAGTTTCATTCAATTACATCTGGCCAGATTAATTCTGTTACCCTTGCACGGTCATGTTATTTGTAACAGTTGGCCAAAGATGTGCCCATGTACTCCAGGAATGACTCAGAAAGTCCCAGGGGAAGAGGGAAGATTAATAGTAAGGCCTCGTGTCTCCACCAGGAAAAAGAAGTTTTGTCCACATGAATGGCTCGGTGTTTGTTACTCTGGGGTGCTGGCTCCCCTTGTGAACATTTGAGGCCTTACTTGGGGTCTGCACTGTCTGTGTGAAAGAACAGTGCTAATACGGTCACCTTTGCAAGTAACTGAGTCTTGTAATAATTCAACCTTTTAGTTCAATAGGCACCTGGCTCTCAATAAACAAGTCTCTCTGTGGAAACAGAGTCTGTGTGCAAATATCCAATTAAAGCCTTTTTTTAAAAAAAAAATAAACAAAACCCCAAACAAAACATACCCAAACCAACAACCTAGACTTATAATTGGTTGTTAAATTATTGAAATTCAGGTTTCAGCCTAAAAGTATGCTTAAATAATTACCTTTTGGAATTCCATATTTCTTCTCCCACTGGCAAACATACAGATCCCATTCTCTCAGCTTTGGATCCAGGCATGCTTTTTTCTCATTTCTGGAGCTGTAGACACACTCCAGACTCTGAACATGCAGTGTTTGTTCTACCATGGAAATCTTCAGAGATGGATGAAAGTGAAACCTATGTTTTCTCCAGGTTTTGTCAAAGTTTGGATTTCTGTACAGACAAAGTGCTGGAATTCTACTCTTGCAACTGGATGCTGGTCTATATTTGACCCATCTATATTTTGGAAACAGATCTAAAATTGAGGCAAGCAGGAACAGAAGTTTTGGAGAGGTTGGACTTCCCTGAAGATGTTGTTTGGGGTAAAGAGGTTCACTTGTTCTCTTCAAAGGAGTTCAAAGTGTTTCCTCCTCAACAAGTTTTCAATCCTTGTGGAAGAGTTTGACTTAGTTACTTCCAGTTACTTTTCATTTTTTTAGAAATCTGGTATTTGAAATTATGGAAAAATTTCCATTTCAGCTCAGATAGCTCAGGGTGTTTGCTGCTGTTCCCATTATCACTTCACTACTTTCTACCTCTTAATGATTCTTTCACATCACACTGCTGAATTCTGACCCCCTGTGACTGGTATGCAAGACCATTGCTTCTCATTTGTGACAGCCACTCTTTGAAATTCAGTTCTTCATTTTTGACAGCCCTTTTATCTCCTGTGGTTTATTTCTGTGTTCATTTTAATATCTTTCTTGGTTGCTATAAGTTTAATCTCTTCAAAGATTTTTCTTTGTTTCCTTCTTTTCCTGTTTTGCATGATGCATCAGTTTGTGATCAGCAGATGGGCAGATCAAGCCATCATAGTTCTAGATTTCTAATGTGCCTTTACTTTGGAAAGTAATGAGCTGCTGAGCTAGCTACTAAATGGGCTGGTGGTTCTTTATCAGTTCAATCTCAGCAGTGATTATGAAAGGATGTTTTTCTAACCTTCTGCCACCTGGGGTTGGAGTTCTGCAGGGGTCATTGATGGGGTGTTTGCCAGCCAAGATGTTTATCATCCAAAGATTTTCCAAACAGTGTGAGAATCTCTGTCGTCATGGAGTTACAATAGTATGCTTGTCACTCTCCTCTGGTGGCATCTGTGGTATGAACAAGACAGGGCATCATGGGGAAGGGGGTTTCTCTTGCAATATTTGCTATCTTAGTCTTGTGTGGTCTTTGCCAATGTGTGTTTATTTCCCTTTTCATAGCTGATGTAGTTTTATTCTCCGTTCAGGGAAATGTCTGGCTGTTTGAAAGTGTTACTTTTTCACCTGTATTAAGTCAGAGAAAAGAATAGCAAAAAAGTTTAGTTGAGACAGAACCAGAAGTTTTGTTCAACTACCTTTGCTTTCTTTCAGTGATGCTGAAGTTCTTTAATGAATTCTTCCAACACAGTGTGAAAGAAGAAATGAAGCCTAAATTTGTGCAGACAGACAAGTATATGCATGATAGTTAAGTCATGTAGTCTTTTATGGGCATCTCCTGTTTGTTGGCTAGGATATTGATTCCAGCATTACTTTCCTAAAGACTCCGCTGTTCACAGACGTGGGCTGTGAAGGGAAATGAAAGGTCCTTACCTATGCTGAGAGAGAAAAGTTGGTCCAGTTTATACTGGGTATATATGCTGAGAACTCAGTGTTGGAGGGGAGAATCAATCCTCCAGGATCTTCTGAGGCAGCCTATGCAGGACCATGTTTCTTCTGGAGTTTTTAAGGGGAGGGCAGTCATGCTTCAAGTAGAAAGAGCATCTTTCTCTCATTAGAACTATATTATGAATATTCAGTCCAAATCGTGACTTTATTTCTTTTCCTCAGGTTTTTGGGTACAAAAGGGGAAATAATGGGAGAAAGCCAGAACCAGAACAGTTTCCTCCTGCATTGTGTAGTGACCTAGAAGAAAGCTCAAAACATTGTATGAAGTCAGAAATTTCAGGTCAGGGCTGATTTCTTTAACTACAATAATATTCTCATTTAAAATGAAAATAAAAACATTAACGTTTTCTTGGTGACAGCATGTTTTTCTCCTTTTTTGCTTTCACGTCTTCCAGCACAACTTGCAACTACAACCACACGGAGCAAGCAAAGATGTAAATCATTGAGCTGCTTGGATAACCATTGATTTGTGTCAGAGCCCTGTGTCCCCTTGTCCTCTAAGGTCAGGCCATGTAGAAAATCCATCCCTTTCCCTAAAACTGTACCTATCTGGCTAGTGCTTTGCACATGGGTGCTAAATGAAAGCTCTGAGATAGAGAGCTGTATTTGGTACTGACTAGTGGTCTATTGGTAAATAAAATTTGCGGTAAGCTGACCCAAATTCAAAATGTAGTAAACCCCGTATACCCACATTTTCCTTCAGCTACATTGGTAATATTGAAGTGTGGTTCTGTCTCTGCTGTGGTAGTCTTAATGGTGAGGAACTGAGGGAGTAGGGACCTGTAAACCCATTTGGTTCAGATAATCTGTTATATGAACTCTGTAGTTGAGAGGGAAAAAAATAAAATATTTATTTAGAAAGTGCAGCTTGTTCCCATTTGTGACCAAGCAAATTAAGAAGATTGAGCTTTGTGGGGGTATTTTTAAATGGAGGAGGGGGAACCCTGTAATCATGAAAGCCTGTGAAATGAGATTATTTTTTCCTGAGAAAAAGAGCTTCTTAAGAACTATTAATGTACATGCTGCATAGCACCATAATACTGACCTCTCTGCCCTAAGGCTGTTAAGCTCCTATTCTCCTGCAGAGCTTTCGTACCTCAGTGTCCCTAGCTCTCCTCCCATGGAGCATTCTCCCTTTACTTCTCTCCTCCACTTTTCTTACATTTGGGATGTTGGGGGAATGAGGCTTTTCCTTAAATATCCGTCTCCCTATGGCCTCCTACAAGGCTGAGGTAGGCTCTTGCCTCAGGCTGGAAAAGAGGCAGCTTTCACCTCAAGAAGTGGGAAAGGATCTGCAGGTCGGTGCACAGCATGGTGGGCTGGACTTCTGCCCAACAAGAGAGGTCTGAGTCAACCCAAATGTTTGTTGACAATCTGTGACAAACAAACTAAAATCCTTGGGGGTGCAACAGGAAATGCTAGGTGAAAATTTATTGTCTGGATTGTACGGGAAAGTAGAATTTGACAGACAAAGTGTTTCCTTTGGTCTTAAAAGCTCTATTTCTTTCAATCTTAAAAGCTCTGAAGCTCTTCAATTATTGGGGGAGAGTTAGCTTGAAGTGATATAAAAATGTTAACTGCTGGGGTTTTCAGAGGAGATTAAAAGAATTAGGATCTTGACTGTGAAATTACCCCTCATATCTGCTGCAGGAAAATGCTGTTAAACAATTTATTTTCTGACTGCCAAGTTCCACTTTTACACTACAAGGAGGTGTTAACATTTTTATGCTGATTTAAGGTGTTGCATACTAAAGGAGAAATATATAGGTCTCATTCTCGGGAAATGTACTCCTTTGTGCCATACAAATGAGTCAATTCATTTAGACTGAAATTTCTAGGTGTCCTTTGGTGACATATAACCACCATGACACTCAGCAGAAACATGGGATTGCAAGAAGTAAATGTAATAGCGAGTGGTTACCACTGAAAGAGAGAGGTCTGTTTTTGACCTAGTTGGGAAAATTGATGGTGTGGAATGGAAGGGTGAAGAGGACATTTCATGAGCTATTCCCATAATATTTTTGGGTTGGGGTGGCCTTTCAAAGGAACTGTTTTAACCAATTCCTTCATCCCTGCAAACATTACGTAAGAGCCATTGGCAAAACTAACACACACACACATCTTGTACAAAGGACTGAAAAAACAGCCCAGATGTTTACAAAGCAACCACAAAAGACCGGAAGAAAAACAAACATACAGAAATGTTTTAAA